>NC_053023.1:70776701-70886701 GCF_003073215.2 Triticum urartu | reverse complement strand
CATATCGTTCTTAGAAATTGTGGAATTTGACTCAGTTAGAGCTATGGTTTAGCATCAAGAGGGAAGTTTTGTAAAAGCAACAGGAAGAATTGCTCAGATACCCGTGAGCGTATATAACTTGGGTCGTGTTATAAATGCTCTGGCTAAACCTATTGATGGGAGAGGCGAAATTGTAGCTTCCGAATCTCGCTTAATTGAATCTCCTGCTCCAAGTAGAATTTCCAGGCGTTCCGTATACGAACCTCTTCAAACAGGGCTTATTGCTATCGATTCGATGATCCCTATAGGGCGCGGTCAGCGAGAGTTCATTATTGGGGACAGACAGACTGGCAAAACAGCAGTAGCCACAGATACAATTCTCAAGAAAAAAGGGCAAGATGTAAGAAGAACGAGAGCGAGCCTTCACGAAAGAAAATGCAAGTGAAAGAGAATTGTCAAAATTTCCTAAAGCGGTGGTTCTTTTCTTTATGGATCGGGTAGATCCATATGTTCTGAGGGGGAGACGAGGTGTAGCGCAGTCTGGTCAGCGCATCTGTTTTGGGTACAGAGGGCCATAGGTTCGAATCCTGTCACCTTGATGTGGTATTCACACAATGGGGCGCGAAGTGCAAAGCCCCGTAGCCTATCCGCGGTCGGGAAGGCAGGCGAAAAGCGCACAAAAGAAAAAGAAACTAAAAAGCTTATTTTGCAATCCAATTTTTTGGTATTCTTCTATATTTAGATCATATTATATAGCTATTTCACAGTTTTATTTACATACCTCAGTCATGTTATTTGGTCTAGCCTTCAATCAGAATAGCCTCTCCACCGGTTCCGAAGATTCTTTCGGCATCAATGTGCTTTTGGAATCTTCCTATGAAACAAATAACATTCTGGAACAGTTTAGGACAGAACAGGCCTCAGTAGAAAGCGAGCTTTTTCGCGTATAGCCACCTCGAAGCCCAATTAGCGCATGGGCTGCCCCTCAACTCAACCCTGACGAGTACGCAAACTTGGTCAGGGAGCATCTTAGACGATGCAGTTAGTATTGACCACTACCGCAAGTCCATAATTCACAAATTGATGAAGTCCACATAAATGGAGCTCAAAAGCCGATTACAAATCTACTTTTTGGCATCTTGAAACCGCACATAAGAAATATTATGAATGAATCACCTTTACAATAACATACGAGAGACAGCTTTCTATTTGTCGAACAACAAGTCGAACCCAATGAACAATTCCATTCAAAGGAATGTTCTAGAGTTTTTTCCACTATATTCGCGATATTTAACAAAATGGAATAAATTCTTCACGATTTCTAGAGTTCCGATTACTTCACTGATATCGATTTTCGCCTAAGCACGGCTCTAGGTTAGTTCAAAGTGTAATACAACAGACTATCGATACACCAGAAAACGAGTCAAGATGGATACATAAAATGGAGACATCGTGGATTACCAAATTGGGAGACACGATAGGACATTTCACTTTCTTTCGCAATATTTCTGATCATGACTCAACCACTAGGAAAGGGGATTGCTTACTCTCAGCCACGTTTTCGCTTATGCTTAGTCAAGTGAGGATTCCATTCGAAGTAATGTAACAGGAGCACCATCTTCAAAACTTCTCGGATCCGAGTTTTTCGATAAAAGGTCCCATCCTTCAATCATGATTGGGTCAACCAGGCCAGATCATAAGTGAAATAGTTTGATCGGGTCGACCAGGTCAGGCCCGATATGAGTGAATAGAAAATCGAAAACGTACATAGCTGTTCAGCGAATATCTTGTTTATCTACACTTCTACTAGGAGTAGCCTTTTTAGTGCTAGCTGAACGTAAAGTAATGGCTTTTGTGCAACGTCGAAAGGGTCCTGATGTAGTGGGATCATTCGGATTGTTACAACCTCTAGCAGATGGTTTGAAATTGATTCTAAAAGAACCTATTTCACCAAGTAGTGCTAATTTCTCCCTTTTTAGAATGGCTCCAGTGGCTACATTTATGTTAAGTCTGGTCGCTTGGGCCGTTGTACCTTTTGATTATGGTATGGTATTGTCAGATCCGAACATAGGGCTACTTTATTTGTTTGCCATATCTTCGCTAGGTGTTTATGGAATAATTATAGCAGGTTGGTCTAGTAAGACGGGGGGCGGCCCGTTCGGTCGCCTATGATATACGGACCAATTGGTCAAAATGGGTTTGTGCCGCAGGTGTTGAACGATCTACTCTACACAGGTGTGGGCTTACAGGGCTAGGGCTCATAAACCCTTTCTTTCATTCATCAAGGGGTCGGTCACTTTTCCGGGCCGGGATCGAGAAGTGGAAGTCATAAAAAAGAGATGTTTCTCTTCGCACCTCATATCAAGAGGAAGGTAGCTTGTCAAGCTGGTCTCACTATTGGAAATTCTAGCTTCTTTTTTTTTTCACCGCTCTTCTTCTTTGTCAACGCTACTAAGGACCTGACGGTTCGCCTACTTGATGGATGAAAGAACATGAGAAAGGGTTCTAAAATAAAAGGCTAGAAAGTCTACTACAGTACAGTCAAAGTCAGCGGCTGAGTTTGCCTAGCCTCGCCTACTCATTTTTGTAGGCGAGCGAGTTAGCGAAGAGGCTTAGGGATAAGAGAGTGTCGGTGCGTACGTAGCCTTCATTCTACTACGCTACACAAAGTCACTTAGCTCGACGTTAATTAAGAGAGTAAAGGAGGAATACCCTACATAGAAGAACCACAGTTCGCTTACAAAGGTATAACCTTTAGCTCCCCGGGGCTAAGCTGCTTCGCACCACTGATAGTTAATTAAGATTCCATTTCAAAGGCGCTACTTTGTTTCGCAAGCCTTTGTCATTGTCAGTCAACTAAGGTTGGCCCTCGGCCCCCTGCGAATCCGTAAATCAGAGAGCATGCCGCAAAAAAAGGATGGTCCCCTATGCATTTCATTCTTTCCGGAACGCAAAGAATTAAAGTACCTGACCCCCCATCATGGTGAACCTCTCCTTGTGATCGGATGAGGTAGATGCCTCCCAGCCGGGGGGCGGAATGAAATCGGAGTTTCCTTAGGTAGCCACCGACCTACAGTTCTCCTTAAACTTCTGTGCTTGGTGGAAAAGAAGCGAACAAAGGTACGCTCGCTTGCTGTCTTGTTCTCTGCCGCGGACTGGGATCGCTCGCCAGCTAGGCCCTCTAGAAAAAAGTTGGAGAACATTGTATGAGAACATATTACCCATCTTCGGACAAGGGGCGGAACGACCTCTCGATCTACTTACTGCAGCCCAGGACGGGCGTCGTCGTCTAGGCGTGACTTCTTGTTTTGATCTCCCCTACGCCTAGGACGTTGTCTGGGCCAAGAGCCATAGTTAGTTGCTGTTTCCATTTGGTTCTTCTTTCTCGTTGTTGATACCGGCAAGACCCAGCCAGATGATGATGTCTGCTGGTTGGTAGTGAGAGGACTCTTAGTACCCGCAAAAAAAGGGGCCTGGTGAAAAAAAAATCATTTGATTTAGTTTCTTGCTCTCCCTTAGCAGCGGGAAAGGAGTCTATCTATCTGCCTAGCTTTGGTAGATTTCCCCCAACGCAATTCAAAAACGGAAATTCCACGAATCCCTGAGGTGGATAAGTCCGGACCTCAGCAGTAGTGCGGAATTGTTCTGGTCCGGTGGATCTGATCTATAGTTAGGGGGCAATACATACCAAAAGGTCGAAGAAGGAAGGCGCAGTATATAACCAACCCACCCATAGCCGGTCTAACTGCTGAGAGAGAAAAGTGCTTTTCTTTCCCTAAGAGTCCTCGAGTACACACAGCTATTGCGGATCCTTTGCGAGATCAGGATTTTTGATTCATAATTTAGAATCAATCCATGTTAGGTCAACATCGAGACAGAGCATCTCAGTTGGCTCTGTCAAGGAAGTGAAACAGGCATTCCTAGGTTGAGGTTACCATTGGATTGACCCTCAGTCAGGCCTCCGATTCCAAGGAGTTGATTCAGCAAGTTCCCCGCGCTACCCCGCGGGAAGTCTAATCGGATCAATCGGTGGTTCCGTAATGAGTAGTCGAATACACATTGAGGGGGCCTTGCCTCCTCCTTCCCGCCCACACCTTCATTCTTTTCCTCCTCTGATCTTAGAAAGCATACTAAACTTCACTCCAATCTTTCTCCATTAGCAACAAGAGCAGCTCTATCTATCGGCCCTTGATGAGTAAGCTTAGCTATACCGCTTAGGTTGCAAAGCAGCAAGCTCCCTTCTAATGCGTTATTGCTTGGAGCCTTCTCGCTTAGTAAGCCGCCTTCGGCCCTTCCTCCTTCTTACTCTGTTTGGTATTCGCTCGCGGGTTTGTTTCCAGGTTCTTTCGTTCTTGGTTGGCTCTCTCTATTGTTGTTTGTAGATCGTGCGTCCTGCGCATTGATCCGGCAGCGAGACCCGCCCTGGTTGTAAAGCGAAGCGAGCCGTCCTTCCTTTCATTCGTTGCTTTGTCTTCGGTTTGTTTTTAAACTCGACCTTCTATCGGGACTGTGGTGACGAACCTTACTCCCCTCGGTCAAGTGGTTGACCCGTCTGTCCAATAAGTTTACTAAGTGAATGGGAATCCTATAGTTTGACCAGCCTGGGAAGAGTAGTCAGAGGCAATTCGCTAATATGGAGCTGTTTATATCGGCTTTCTTTCCTAACTAACAGGAAAAGAGAGACATGCGAGTTCGACTCTCGTTCTATCCATGTTCAGCAGTCCCTTTCCATCTTGGTACTGTTGATGGCAGTACCGCTCAACTACGAGATGCTTGAAAGTCGATGTATCAATAATGTTCCCAAGAGTAGCATCGAGCCTCGAAACGGCAAGCCATGCTTCAAGCTAAGTCAGTATGGATCTAATTGATTGCTAAACTGAAGGAACGATCTCTGTCGAAGATTCTCATTCTGAAGCAGGTGCCTAGCTCTGGAAGGATGGACGGGATCATACCTATTTGAATTGAAGAACATTCTGTAACACTTGTTTTTGAGTGGGGAAGGAAAATAAGCACACAAGCGAACAACCATCTAACCGTCAGTCTGAACTCCCAGGATCAGTCCATCAGTAAGAAAAAGCTTCCGTTTCCGTCATTCAGCAGTGGAATGGAATAGTTCGATGGTATTGATCGTCCAACCATTGATTGGAATGTCTATCGTGATAAACCGTGTAATTCTATAAGCTAAGCAGATGAGGCAACAAAGAACCTAACCGTCCTCTCTGATTGACTTCATCAGAAGATTCCTATGGTCTGGTTTACCTTTCTTCTTTCCTTGCAACCTTGGATCGATATGGTTCATTCCTGGGCTATGCTCTTTCAACGGTTGACAGAAGAGGGGGACGGGCAAGGATGATCAGACTGCTTGGTTCGGTTCGTCAGAGGTATTAAAAAAACCTTCTTTTTGGTCTTTTCTTTCTTGCCGCCACTTTAACAGGTGCCGCTGCAATGAGAGCGTAAGTTGCGGAGTTTTTTCTGGATTATTTTTTTTTTTTGGTGCGCTCTTCCTTTTTTTGGATAGAAAGAAGGGTTCAGTGGGAGGGCAAGGGGTAGTTAAGTTTTAGGTTGGCTCTTGTTTTTTACAGACTTTCTTTTCGGTGTAATTTAATAAAGAAGTAGCAATTGTTCATTTCATTTCATTTTTTTGCATTGGTAGTTCTTTTTCATTTGAAAGGGCAAAGGGGGGAAGGGAAAGGATTGACCCTCAGGGATCATATTACTCAAGAAGACTTGGGGAAAATAGCAGGATTGGAAAAGTTCGAAGAGACTGAGGAAGACAAATCCATTGTCGAATCCTGCAGAGTGATAACATCGAGTAGTGGGGGCTGGCTTCCACCCCTGAGAGAGCTTGATTTACCAGAAATCCCGCCGAGTCCTAGTGGGCCTAGATTCCGCGATAAGTTCCGAGAAATGGAGGAAATGATGCATTCAAAGTTCGCAGAATTGCAAGAAAGAAAAAATCCTTGAAAGAAAAACCAAACAAGACCAGATGTTCCCTATTGTTATCGGGAACGAGACTAAATGTTCGGCCTTAATGAGATGGACCTTGATTCCTCTCCGGCCAGGAAAAGATGCGGCTCCTCTTTGTTCTACTACCTTCATCCTCGGGTGAAGCCGGTTGGCTCACCAAACAAGATATATACTGTGAAATCATTGGTAACCATGCCTAACGGTCGGTCATCTAAGCTATCGGCCAAGGCAAGTGAGAGCTGTTCAAGAGTTGGGGGCATATCTTTAGCTCGAGCAGCATCCGCTCCCGAAATGTGAGTTAAGCTTTAAAAAAAGAAGAAGAGCTACGAGTGGAACAGCTTCTTCTATTCCTTGTTGGCCTCCAGCTCCTTCTGTCCCTCAATCCTCTTCTCTGCCCTTTTTTTACTATTATGCGTGGCATGCCCCCTGTTCGTATCTTAACAGGGCAACCTTCTCTTGCAAACAATCCCTTCGTCGCTAACACCGGTAATGCCCCATCCCTTTAATACTACCTTCGAGGAATTTCTCTCGCGTCCCTGTAGTGATAAGAGCGCATTCTCTAACAGCTTTGAAGCCGAGGCAGCCATCCTCTTGCCAATCCTAAACAAAAGAAAGAAAAGCCCTACCCGCCTTCATTGGTTGAGTAAGGGGCATTTACCTATCAGTCCTAGTCCTAAGGCGCAATCGGAGCACTAAGCCCAATTACAGCTTGACTCCGTAAATTAGACCTCATTCTCTCCTCCTGTCTATTCCTGATTGTTATTTCGGATTCTGTGCCTGGGTGGTATCTTCTTACTATTGATTCAACCTCTTCGGGCAAACGTTGTCACTTCCTTTATTTGAAAAAAGGGGTCTAGAACTACAGTGATCTGATACCTTCTTCCCTTGGTCTGGGTAGGTAGGTTATGTAGGCTACAACTGTTCATAGGTTGTTCGATCGCAAAAGGCCAAATAATCGATTACTAGTATGCCGGATATTGCCAGGAGGCCCTTCCCCCTATGTTTGACTCATCCTAGATGGGTTCACACCTGTTGATTCCGGTCAAAGAAAAAAGCTTTTTCACGGCATCCGTCCCATCACACCAATCTACGCCAAGATAAAGAATGCTGGGTTGCCAGGAACAAACCCTGTGATTCAAGGTCTTGCCTAGAATTGCCCTAAGAAAAATGCACCCCATTAATTGATCCCTCTTTAGAGTAGTATAAGTACATCCTCGACTATAGCACGAGTAGAGTCGAGTTCTCGTACTAACCTAAGAGCAGATATGCCGAAATATTTCAACGTTCAAGCAGCTAATCAGTAAACGACTTCTCCGTAACAGTTTGAAGATTGGCTCGCAACGCAAGTAGCGGCAAGAAAGGAGAGCAAGACTTCCTTTTCTAAAAGAAGAAAGAACTAGACTTCTATAAGAAGATTTTTATAATCGTAGATCGTGGAATATTCATCTATCTTATTAGGTAACTACTTTAGCTGCTCTCGAAACTGAACCATCGTGAATAGAACTAGCGCTTAAGGAAGAGTAGGATCTGTTAGCAAGTCATATTCAATCACCCGGTCTTCTCCTTCCTAGCTTTTAGATTTTATGATTCTCTCTTGGATTTTCATACACTTAGCCGTGTACGTATCTTGGCTAAACTCGAACCTATAGTTGATCCATCCATACTCGGTAAAGAATCAAAAAGGTACTTGAAGACGACTTTGAATGGGAGGAGGTTTTCTTTTTATCCCCCTAACCTTATTTTATGTCTTCTTCGTTCTCAGTCCCTACGGTCCATTGTAGGATGATTTTCCTAAGGCCTTGAATTCGTTGGCAAGGTGATCAGGGTCCTCTCCCTGGTCCTATCGAACCAGTGACTTCTTCCTGGGATTGAATATGTTTTGCCTTTCCCCGATGGTTCCGCATTCCTATGTGGGTAGGATTCGCCAGGGATGAGCGGCTTATTTAGCCTATGCGAAGCATAAGAGAAGAGTGTAGCGAAGCGAGTGTAATACTTGTAGCGAATATAAGTAGTGTCAAAGCCTACACTGGCTTAGCTCTGCAGATGTTTTCAGGACGAAGACGGTGATACGATTACCACTCGCCAGTGATGATAAGATTCACTCATAGCATAGGTGGAAGATCCATCCTATTTTCTTTATAGATTTATTTGTTCAAAGAAAATACACCTAAAAATCATTCAGGGAACCTACTCTTGGTATCCTTTACCACATTCACTTTCCATATTCCCTTTCTTTAGTTCAGACGCTATCGTACCTCAGGGAAAATCCAAATTTCTATCAACGATTCCCACCCAACTCTGGAATGACTCTCCCCTCTCTCCCTTAACATATCGAAGGCCTCTTATCCGTCAACCGCACCTTAATAGCTCAGACTTCCGAGCCTTGCTGGATGATGCAGAAGGGCCAACATCAGAGGATCAATTGAATAACCAACTCTCCCGCCCCGCTGCCGCTACTGCTCGAAAGCCTTTGGATCCCCTACAGGACTGTCATGAGCCCCTACAAGGAGTCAAAATAAAGCCGAAACCAGATACAGGAAGTGTTGACCCGGATCAATTGAGTGCGAGCCCTTTTATCTTGAGCTGATTCTCCTTATTTTAGAGCTGTGGCGAAGGTAAATTGAGCTCTGGCCTGTGGGGAAGGAAAAGGCTCTGACGAAGCTCCAGGGATTACAGGAAGGTTTAGGCCTTGTGAGCAGCTCCAAACGGTCAGAAAAGAAGATGGTCCCGCCCTTACTTCGGCTTGAGGAGTCGTTTTCTCGCTATCTTCTTCGTCTGGATTAGCCTTTTAGTAGCCTAGTAGGTTGTTTGAGTTTCAGGAAAGGAAGAGGTGCTTTCTAAAACAGCCGTTACCGCTATTTTTTTTTTTCAATAAGTTCTTTTAGAGCATCGTGCCCCACTGTCCGAATAAAGTGTGCGCATAAGGTGTCATGTGTTTAAGAATATACGTATACTAGAAATACTTTCCCAATCCGTATAAGAGGAAAGAAGGGTCCGGCAATAAGCAGTAGAAGAATAACCCGCAGAAGAAGTTTAATCGCTTCCAGAGATCGGAGCCAGACAAAGATAAGACTCCACGGCGGCACGATCGGGATGATCGGGTCAAAAATGAGTCAAAACTTGTAAAACCCCGGTTTTGGCCTTGTTACTAAGGAGAAATTGACATACTTAGCAAACAGAGATAGAATTATTTCAAAAAGAGATCAGGAAAGAGCCATTTCCCAACCAAATAAAACAGGAAAGCATGAGGCTCGAAGCCCTTTCTCATTTCGAATTTCATCTTAGTATCGGTAATGCCCCGCCCAAAAGTATTTCATCGCAATCACACGCTAGCTTGGTTGGAAAAGCTCGTTTGCACCCACTAACTAATACCTTCTCGTCAGTATTGAATTCTCCATGCTTTCGCCTTGCTTTGTAGTCATTTTCTATGAGTAATCGGTCCGAACTCAATTTCAAGAAAAAACTCTATCTCGCCTGTGGCCAAAAGTAGTGAAAATGGTATTTAGCTTAGTCAATATACAACACAACTGCTGATTCTTCGCGAGATGAAAACCCTTTGTCCTCCGTCTGCAGGGGCAATTCCTGAGAAAAGTGCTACTAGCCCTTGTTTTGGTCATGTCCACAGGCCTTTCCATTCGTCTTTATTCGTCTTTCTTTCGGCAATCTATGCATAATTCTACTTCTTGAACCACCGAATCCGCTTTTGAAAATGGATAACTAGCTCCATTCTGCGTCAAGTACTAAGGATGGGCCCAAAGCACACTTTTGAAAGGCATCGGTCACCTTAAAAACCCCAAAAGTAGGAAGTCTAGCGTGCTTCTTTAGTGCTGCTCTTCGATCAGATGCTTTCTCATTGAATGAGGCATATTAAAGTGAAAGAAGTTCCAGGTCGAGTCCCGAGAAGGTGATAGTTGATTTTGATCATGAAGTTGGCACTGGACTTTGGAATTGATTCTGGACCCCCACCTGCTCAGGACGCCCCGCCTGCTCAGGACGATCCCATTACGGATTTTCTGGAGGGGGACACGCTTGACCCAGCGCAAAAACGGGAATTCAGAAATATTATGAATTTCTTGAAGACCAAAAGCAGAACGAACCTTCAAAATGAGCGAATCGTAATAAAAAGATGTTGGGGGGGCGAGGGTAGTAGTTACGAATCCAGGGCAATCAACCACTATCTAAAAACCCAGGTTGGACAACTGCGTGCTGGGGGATTAGCAGGGGATTTTGTCGTAAAGGAATTACGGAAATGGAAAAGGGACTTCAAAGCTCAGAAGAGACGGTCCCACTTCTATCAGGGCCTTCTCGGGGTCTTGAGCAATGTTAATTTGCATTGATTGCAAACAGGGTGCGGGATTCTCTGACGCAAACAAAGAAATGGTCCCGGAGAAAGGAATCAGTCTCTTCAGTCCGGCGCATGCCTCAAATTCATTTTTCCTTTGAATTACTCATTTTTTTGAATTTCGCACCGGAAACTTTTCTAGGAGAAGTTCGAATCCGTTCCGTTCGGATATTGATCGGTCTTGGTTTGACATGGTTTACGCGTTACTGGTTCCCGGAAGAGTCAATTTCTCCATTAGCTAAACCCTTTATTACCCTACCTTTGGACTCGTATTTTGTTTGTACACAATCAACGGAGGCCCCCCCGACATATGTTGCAACGTCTTCAATAGCATGCTCTTACTTCGTCTTTCCCTTAATAAGTCATCAAATTTGGTGCTTTTCGATCCCCAGTTGCTATGGGGAACAAAGGCAGAAATACAATAGAATCCTCCATTTAAGTGGTTCTCGCTTCTCCTTGTTCCTGCTCCTAACTCCTCCCCGGGTAGTTCCCAATGTTTGGCACTTTCCATACTTCGTGGGTGCAACATCAACAAATTCGCTCATGATCAAGTTACAACCTAAGATCTATGACTATATTATGTTAACTGTTCGTATTTTGTTCATTCCATCGGTATGCTCCCAGGTACCTGTAATTGTGATCTGTTTGCCAGAACCAAGGGGTCTTTCTGTGGAAACCTTCACGAGCAATCGTCGTTTTTTGATGGTTTTTCCGCTTTTCACAGCTGCTCTTTCCACACCCCCGGATATCTGGTGCCAAACCGTCGCCCCTTTCCTTATATATTCGATAATCGAGTTTGCTATCTTTGTGGCATTGATTGTACAAGTTCGTGAAGAGGGCTGGACGAGTAGAATGAGGGAAAGCGGCTCGATCGAGAAAAAAGAGGAGTAGACTAGAAAACCTAGAACTTCAAAAGTCACTATCAATGAATTCCCGAGCAATTCTAAACCAACATATGCTCCGTATAGACGGAATCTCAGATAAGAACCTAACAGAAGTTTCGCGACTCCTTCATGGAATATAGGTCTTAGTATATAAATAATGTCAGTTCGAACCTGACGAGTCGTTATCATCTGTTGCCCTAACTGAGTCCATTAGCTCTTGTTGCCCTTCTATGGTGGGGATCCATAGAGAGTCCGTTTTATGAAATATCTGAGAAAGTA
Organism: Triticum urartu; assembly: GCF_003073215.2. NCBI lineage: Eukaryota > Viridiplantae > Streptophyta > Magnoliopsida > Poales > Poaceae > Triticum > Triticum urartu. The sequence goes on along the minus strand of NC_053023.1, from coordinate 70,875,250 downwards.
AAAAAAAGATAAAGGATGGCTTATGGTCTATTTTCTTACTTGACTATCCTGCCTGACTTAGCCAATAAAAGATACCTAGCATGACACATCAGCTACGCCATCTGAGCCTGTCCACTTGCTAGTCAGGAAAAATAACCGCTCCGTTCCGTGGGCTTCTTTCGCAGCTCTCTTCACGCTCGCTTTACGAGTGCAACCAAGTTCAATAAACTGTTCATGCTAATTCATAGACTATGCTGGTTTCTATCTAAGAGTCCTGTGAGACGCTTCCTTCTCATACACATCTGAAGCAACGTTTGATCATCCGCATTAGAGAGTTTTGCAGGTCCTTGAGAGAACGTTATCCAGTCAGTTATGACTTGACCATGGTCTGAGGTGAAATTGGTCCTGGTGCATAAAACGAAAGGTGCTGGGCAAGCGCAGAGAAGTCGTCTGAAGGGGAGTTCCATAGGAATGTTCAACTTCGATCAACCTTGGTTTGGTCCCATGCCTAAAAAAGAAAGAAGGTCAAAAACAAAATAGGGGTGATATAACCCACTGCTCGCCTAAGAATGTACTGACGCAACCCTCCGTAGTTCTTCCACATCGGTGAGTTCTCTTTCCCCCCTTTCTCAGATCAGTATTAGTACTGTCTTGAGTTCGTCAACGTTCATCATCGCCCGACGCAACCTCCATTAGTTCTTACCTCTAATACCTTGTTCAGATCGTAAAAACCACATAGAACTGCTGCGGAGGATGTTGTGTGCTTATTCTGTATGAAAACAGATCTCATTTCCTTGTTTTGGAAGCCTTCCTTGAGTATATGAACTTCCCTGTACTGTTTTAGGTCTAGAAATTTTTCCTTTCCAGAGCATCGTTTGATCCAAAATAATAATTGCAATTTGTGAAACCTGTTTGCTCCACACTTAGCCAAAAACTGTGTCTGTTGACTCTGTTTTAGCCATAGTAGTCCGTGTAACCGGTTTAAGATAATCCTGGCTGTCAGCACCGCTTGCTTCTGGCGACTTAAGAAAACCTTAATCATCTTTAATACCTGCAGCTGTTAAACATTATCACATAGTTACCTGTATGTCATTAGGCCCCTTCTTAAGCCGCCATCTTAAATAACCCAACAATGCTTATTCCCCGGGTTATAATAAACCGGAAAATTTCCTTTATCTTGTTGTAGGCTTCAATTTACCCAATGGCACCCAAAGCTGTTAAACCTCCGGTTACCTGCAACTGGGTCCCTATCCATTGTTACAGAGAGCAAACTGTCCGAGTCTGCCTAAGAAGGATGTCATGTCTTATCGTGCTCCTGACCCGTCTGAGGAGAAACCTCAACCCAAGGAAGGGGAGGTGATCATTTTTACCGATCACATGAGCCGGGGATTTGCTCCTCCGGGTTCAAAATTCTTTAGAGACGTTTTGCACTTCTTTGACTTAAGACCTCAAGACATCGGGCCCAATTCCGTGTCAAATATCTGCAACTTCCAAGTTTTCTGTGAGGTCTACCTTGGAGAAGAACCCAACCTACTTTTGTTCAGGGAATTGTTTCTATTTGAACCGGCAGAATGAGCGGGCCAACGGGCCCAGTCTGGAGCTTGGTGGCATATCGATTCAAAGGCAGAGAGACTGCCTGTTCCCTTATGCTGAATTGCCGAATCATCCAAAGGACTGGAACCATACATGGTTCTACTACCAAGATACTTCTCCAGCTAGTGAAAACCCGCTACCCGGCTTCTGTGCATTGCGCCTTGAATCTACTCACCCGCTGCTGATAAGTTGACTGCTATTGAACGTCTGCCACTCAGCCCCAAGATCAAGAAGATTAAAGCTCTTTTAGGGAACGACTTAGATGGCATTAACCTGGTCCGAGTCTGGGTTGCTTGGAGAATAATTCCATTAAGCCGCCGCCCCGGCTTAATGTGTAATTATTCAGGCGAGAAAGATGACCCTCAGCGTCATAGTCCTGACGACTTACCAGATGACGTAGTGGAAACTACAACTCAGTCTTTGTTGAAAGAGGGCACAGTGAATAGTAACGCTTTCGGCTTACTACCTTTTTGCAAGAAGAACCCGGCCCCTGCAGTAAGTTTCCAGCCATCGGGTTATTTTTTTTATCATGTTATACTGTATTCTTACGCATAACCCTTTTATAACCTTTTACAGGCAAATGATAACTTCTGGAAAATCCAATATGATCATGAGGCGGCCAAGAGAGCCGAAAGGAAAACCGCCAAGCCCACCACTTCAAGGAAAAGGAAGCCAAGCGCTTCTGAGATGTTTCAGCTTGATGATTCTGATGATAATGAGGAAGAGGTAACTTTTTAATATCCCTTTCTCCTTTATCACTACCTTACTGATATTAACCTTCTTTCAGGAAGACATGGGCAACAGCCAACCCGTCGAGGAAGAGGTAACTATAATCTCCTCCGACTCCAAGCTTCGGCCGCGTCAGAAAATTCGAAGAGTAACCCGAAAAGTAAGATTTTCACACCCTTTGGCTTACCAAGATCCTGACTTTCTTTTGAAGCAACAGCAATTTGAAAACCGGAGGCAGACTCGGACCAACAAGGATGCAGAACTATCCTCCGGCTTGCCTGACACAACCCGAAAGCATCGGACTGAGGTTATCTCCAACTTATACCCTTTTTTTCCTTTGGCGGGTCTAATCCGTCAACCTCTCAATTCATCTGACTCCAATTACCAAGATACATGTCCTTCATCCGGCGAGTCCATGCAATCAAACATGCCGGCTTTTAAGACTGCCCCTGGGTAATATCAATTTACTCACCTTATGTTTTTCTTTCTTCATGTTTCTTTACTCATTTCTGTACTTTGCCCACAGCATGCAGGTTAAGCCCAGGAAGAAAACCAAGAAGGATAAACCGGCCCAAACCCCTGTGGTGACTGAACCGGAATAGGGTATAGCTGCTCCCGACTCTTCCACACATCAACCGCCGCCTGAGCCGGCTCAAGACATTGCAGCACCAACTTCTGACCCGCCTGCTGAAGATATTCTTGATGGTTCTGTTAACCCGGAGGCACCTAGCCCAGTCAAAACGGCTGACCTAGAAGTGGAATTTCTCAAGGCTCAATTCGTTGAGCCGGCCAGGCCCACCGTCCTTGCCAAATGCTCGGCTAAAGAGGAGTTGCTAGAACGCTGTAAGGCCAAGATGGATATCACCGACTATACTCATTTGGGTATTGGAGAGATCGTCTCAGGCTATATCAACCAGGTGCAAAGCAGCCGTGACCTGGAAATTGACATGGTGAAGCAAATACAGCAAAAATCTGAGGTATGACTTATGCTTCCTTACTTTCAATCATACTTACTGTACCAGCCCCCAAGTCTATTGCTTATGAATAAATATGCTGTAGACTTAGAAAATTTGTTAGAGCTGCTTGCCCGGCTTAAAGAAAAAATATTTAAACCGGATGTAACACAATACCTTTAACTTGCGATACACATTAGCCCCCAAGTGCCAAGTATCTTTGCTTGCAAAGTATTTGGGACTTAATATCCAGGACCGGCTTAATAATTTAGAAAGCTTCGGTATACATTAGCCCCCAAGTGTCAAGTATCTTTGCTTGCAAAGTGCTTGGGACTTAATATTATTTACCGTAATCTTGACTACTATCCGGTGCAATGCAGGCCACCATAAGTCAATTTGAATCGGAGATTGCTGACCTGAAGAACTGCCTGGCAGCCCAGGAGTTTGAAATTCAAAAGGCCAACTCCAAATTTGAATTCAGCGTCTCTGAACAAGAGAAGCTGAAGAAAAATTTTGAGTCGGAGAAGAAAATTTGGACTGACGAAAAGGCTGGACTGGTGACCCGGGCCGAGACAGCAGAGGCGTCGCTGGCAAATGCAACAGCCGAACTGACCGGCTTACAACGCCAGATATCTCGGATGGTCTCAGCGATCTTTGGTAAGTTATCTTTAAGCAAGCATTAAATATTGTAAATATTCCTTCAATTGTTACCTGAGGTTTACCTTATACTTACCAATACAAGCCCCAGGAGCACAAACCTCAAGCAGAATATGCTGATCAAATTGAAGGCGGTGTATACTCTAGTAGAGCAACTGTACATCGGGTCACAACATGCCTTGGCCATTCTAGCCTTATCAAATGATGTGCCCCACCTCTTGCAAGATGTGTTACAACGGCTTGCTGTACTTCCTCAGCGGATTCAAGAGTTGAGACGGGCCCAAGCAAGAGCCGGAGCAATAGCCGCTCTGAGTCGGGCCAAAGCCTGGTTACCAGAGCTAGACCCGGCCGACATCGCTCTTGGGTATCCAAGTTTAAAGGAGGATGGCACTCCATTTGATGAAAAGGATTTCACCACCTGCGTGAGGGATATACGCCCTGTGGCCACTCAAATTGGAAACGACACTGACCTCACCAAGTATCAGCCGGGTTATGACAAGGAGAATCAGAGAATCCCCACGCCGCATTATGACGATGTCAGCTTGATCCCTCCAATCCGTAAGCACACCTTTGCCCCTGAAGTCAACCCAACCGGTTTAATAGATGATGAAGCTGAGTTTGAGGCCTTGAGTGGCATTGACTGGGCCTCATCATCCTTCCAGGACAAAGCAGCCGGCGGAGAGGCGGAGAAGGATAACTCGGAAGGTTCAAGTCAACCCCAAGAGTAGATTGCCAGGCGCCACCTGCTTATGTCATTGTAGAAAAACAATGCCGCATCATATAGACTCGGGGAGTCTTGTAATAGAGTAGAAAATACTTTGAGTTTTGCTATGCCTTTGCGCATGCTTATGGCCCTTAATACTTGCATAAGCCACCATCACTATGCACTTTGTAGTTTATATGAATCTGTTATGTCCTTTGCAGAAATGTCGTAATCATAATGATATACCTGTGATGCTTACGACTGCTTTTCCGGCTTATATAAGCCAACCCCTGAGGGTAAGTTTAACTCCTAAAAATTGGCACATAAAAGTTCACCTGGTACTTAACAACCTGATGTAACCAATATTAATCCTGGAGGATTGCAATGTACTCCATTGTATTTTCAAGAGGGTCGCAAGATATCCAAATGTTGATACTTGTAAAATATGATGAACAAAATTCAAGGGTTTCTGATTCGAGTACGATCAGTGAACCGTTCCAAAGGGGTTGAGCTAAGATTCGGATACGATCTGTTAGCCCCCAGTGGCTGTGGCGATGCCGATCAAGTGGGTATCGACAGCTATGTTCTCTTTGGTTCGAATACGACCTATGTTTGAACAGGAAACCCCCAAGTGACCATAAGAGTTGTTTAATGACGCTGATTCAAATACGATCCACGTCAGACCCAAAGGGGTTAAGCTATGATTCAAATATGATCAAGAAGCCCCCAAGTGGGTTTGGCAGTATTCCGATCAAGTGGGTATCGACAGCTATGTTATCTTAGGTTCGAATACGACCTATGTTTGAACAGGAAGCCCCCAAGTGATCACGGCTAGATTCAGATATGATCATAAGCCGGACCAAAGGAAAGCCGGATTCAGATATGATCCGCTTCTCCTTGGTTATCTCCACCACTTGACAAAGAAAACACATAAACCTTTTTTGGGAGTGGAAAAAAGGACAGAGGTCCTGCTTTATTGCTTTATGTAATATACATAGTATAAATATATACACATTAGAGCCGATGGCTCGAGTATAATAAGGCCGAAGATGAGCGATATTCCACGGCCGACGGGTTTCCTCCTCCGACTTACGTGAGTCTTTGTGCTCCCGAATGTCGATAAGGTAGTATGATCCATTGTTCAGATTCTTGCTGACCACAAAGGGTCCTTCCCAAGGAGGGGATAGCTTGTGCATGTCAGATTGATCCTGGATGAGTCGGAGCACTAAGTCGCCATCCTGAAAGGTTCTGGACCTAACCCGACGGCTGTGGTAGCAGCGCAGGTCTTGCTGGTAAATCGCCGAGCGGGCTATTGCCAAGTCTCGCTCTTCATCCAACAGGTCAAGTGCGTCTTGCCGAGCTTTTTCGTTGTCTTCCTCAACATAAGCCGCCACACGGGGTGAGTCATGACGGATGTCACTTGGCAGGACCGCCTCTGCTCCATACACCATAAAGAAAGGCATGTAACCCGTAGATCTGTTAGGTGTAGTATTGATGATCCAAAGTACAGAAGGTAACTCCTCCACCCAACAACCCGGCGTCCACTGCAAGGGGACTGTTGGGGATATAACTATTTATGTCAGCCGCCCAGAAGGGGCCGGGTTGTACAAAAAGAAGCCCATCTGAAGCCCAAGACCAAGACGTGAAGATGGTGGTTCAGTAAAGGGTCTAAAGGCCCACAGGCGATTTATAGCCCATAGTGATAAACCACCATGAGGGCGTGACTTGTATTGTAAGGTAGAAGTAACTAGTCACCGAGCCGGACACTGTTTATGAGCCGGCCGGGACTCTGTAAGCTGTAGGGCGTCGACCCGTGTATATAAGGGAACGACCCGCTGGCGGCTTAGGGGAAGAAACAACCAATCGAGAACCGGGCATAGCGTATCTTGCTCCCTGGCCATCGAAACCTCAAGCAATACCAACCTAACTAGACGTAGGCCTTCCTTCACCGTAAGGGGCTGAACTAGTATAAACCTCGCGTGTCCTTTGTACCGATTAACCCCTTTAAGCTTCCTAGTTGCGATGGCTCCACGATCAAGTCCTTGCAAGAGGACATCTGCCGTGACAATTCCACGACAGTTGGCGCCCACCGTGGGGCCAATGCACGGTGGATTTGAGTTCTTGAAGGGCAGCTTTGAAGGGCTCAAGGGATACGCGGTTGGCCGGATGACCAAGAGTCGTCGCGGCAAGATCTACATCGACGACGAAGGCTGGGGCCCCGACGCCGGCTCAGTTGAGTAAGGATACCGGGTTCCCTTCGGCGGAATTCACGTCTTCATCGGCCGGATTGGTGAGCCGGGCCCTGAGTCGGACAGCTGCACCGACCTCGTCGAGACGGCTCGGCGTGCGAAACCCGCCCGAGCTCAACCCGTCATGAAGCGTGCCTTTGTGGGTTTCATCCATGGAGGTGAACTTCCTGAAAGATCTGAAGGTGATGGTGAGCCGGCCGTCCTCTCTGACGGTGATTCGTCCGTCGGCTCAACAGATTCGCTGTATCAGGTTCAAGATGGTGTGCTTGGGGGCTGTTCCGATGGCAGCACTATTCCGGACCCCTCAGAGTCACCAAACTGGGCAGGAGTCTTCATGGCTGGTACTCAACCCGGCCAAAATTCTACGGCTTCAGCGGCGATAACGTCCGGGTTAGGAACAGCCGGGGCAGGAGGCCCTGTGCGTCCACCGGATCAGGTGCTGATGGATCTCATGGATAAGCTTATGGCTTTGTTAACTGTGACAGTCATCCCTGCGAACCAATCTGAGCATGAGGCAGAGGTGGCAGAGGTTTGCGATGAGATCGCCTGGGCCAAGGAAACCTTAGCAGCTGAAGACGCTAGATTAGCAACAGAGCGGGCGGCTTTGGACGTACGGGCGCAGCAACTCCAGGCAGAGGCCTTGCAGCTCACGTTGAGCTTAAACGCGTCTAATGAGGTAATGAGGAGGAGACATCAGAAAACTCAGTCCCGTTTACCTCAGAATTATGATCCTCGGAATCTCTTTGCTACACCTGGGGCCGGCCCAAGTAACCCGCCAGGTGCGAATCAGCTTATTACATCCGGAGCGGGAGGTCCAGTCCAGCCTCAGGGGATGGCACCTCCTCACGGCAATATGGCACCGCCCAATTACGTACCAATACCACAGGGTCACTTCTCCAACCCCATGGAGAACTTAATCGCAGCGTCAGCACGTTTGGCGGCTCTCCCAGTAGACAGGAATGATCCGACAGTGGTGGAAACCCGGAAGATCAGAGAACTTGTCCAAACAGCCCCGGCTCAGCAAGAAACCTACTCCTACAGCCGGGATAGGATTCACTCGACTCCTCCACCCTGGTTAGCTCCGCCTCATCAAAACCGGAGCCCGAGTTACAGTAGACACATGGATTCAGAGGCCTTGTCAAGTAACGCTCAGCGCCAGAACCAGCCCGGCGGGCATAACCCGGTTCAGGATCGGATACGTCAGGAGGACGAGCGGGCGGCTCAGCTAGCGGCTCAGCTAGCAGCCCAACCAAATTCACCGGCTTACCCGACGGCTTCCGTCGAGGCGGGAGTGGCTACTAGAACCGGAGGAGTTCCTTGTCTGGTACCGGCTCTATGCAATGTACGTCTGCCCAAGGATTTCAAGAGACCACGGAAGGTGCCGAATTATACGGCCGATTTACAGCCTGGGGCGTGGATTGAAAGTTACGAGATGGCTATGGAGCTGCTGGAGGTGAGTGATGAAGCGATGGCTAAATATTTCACCATGATGTTGGCCGGAACGGCCCGTTCTTGGTTAAAGGGTTTGCCACCCAACTCCATTAGTTCATGGGCAGAGTTAAAGGCCCGTTTCATACAGAACTTCAAGGATACTTGCAAGCAGTCTATGTCAATTGTGGATCTGACAAATTGTAAACAGGAAGAAGGTGAATCTACGACTCATTGGGTGCGCCAGGTCAAGGATATAATACATTCGTCTGACAAAATGGATGCCGGCTCAGCAGTTCTCATGCTGGAGAAGAATTGCCGCTTTGAGCCTCTGAGACAGAAGCTGGGGCGCCTTAAGAGTGATTGCAACGATATGGGAACGCTGATGGCGGCTTTAGTCAAGTATGCCGATTCCGATAGTACTAAGGATCCCGCGTCTGATGAGGAAAAGACAGGGAAGGGAAAGAAGAACGGCAATGGAAAGGGTCAGCAGCACAACCCGGCGAGTCAAGGAGGCAATAAGCGTAAGGCGTACGGTAACCCGGAATTTGTGGCCAATGCACAGGGTAATAACCAGAAGCGCAAAGGGAAGCCACCACGGTTTGGTGGGCCAGGTCCGTCTCTCGAGCAACTACTCAATGAGCCCTGCCCGAAACACGGCACTCGGGAACGGCCAGCGACTCATTTATGGAAGGATTGTGCAATCATGAAAGCTTTCAAGAATTCTAATACGTTTGATGGCAATCAAGGCCCAGGCGGCGGCTCAGGAGCCGGCAGCTTTCATGGCCCGGGCGGTGGTTCAGGATCCGGTTTTCAGGGAAACTAGGGTGGTTATAATCAACAGCAGTCGGGTTATCAGAGCCATCCAAAACAGTTAAACAGTGGGCAGTATCACGTGTTCACCACAAGTTTGTGTAAACGTGATCAGAAAGTTCATAAGAGTGCTGTGAATTCTGTTGAACCGGCAGTCCCGCGTTACTTGAGATGGTCGGAACAGCCCATTGTCTGGAGCAGGGAAGATCACCCTCCCCGGGTTGATAATCCCGGTCAACTGGCCCTAGTGGTGGCACCGCAGGTTGGTGGTTATAAATTTACTAAGGTGCTCATGGATGGAGGTAGCAGCATCAACATCCTCTATTACGAGACCTTTCGGCGCATGGGCTTAACTGACAAGAATTTAAAGGCTTCCAACACCGTCTTCCATGGAGTGGTGCCCGGTAAGTCAGCGTATCCTATGGGTAAGATTGAGCTAGAGGTGGCCTTCGGAGACGAGCATGATTCTAGGACGGAAAAATTAACTTTTGAAGTGGTCAAAATCAAGAGTCCATATCACGCTTTGTTCGGGCGGCCAGCCTATGCCAAGTTCATGGCATGGCCGTGCTATGTTTATCTACAGCTCAAGATGCCGGGTTACAAGGGTACCATCACTGTGCATGGAAGCCGAAAGGTGGCCCTAGAGTGTGAAGAAGGCGATGCGGCTTACGCCGAGTCTGTCTGTGCAGTAGAGGAGCTCAAATTTTATCAAGATAACGTTGACCCGACAGATATGACTTCTCTCAAGAAGCCGACTACGGAGCATGACCCGGCCATGAAGTTTAAATCGGCTGCAGAGACTAAGCTTGTTGATTTTACTCCAGGCGATTCATCTAAGCAATTCAGCATCAGTGCCAACTTGGATCCTAAATAGGAAAGCGCGCTCATCGAGTTTATCCATGAGAACCGGGACATCTTTGCATGGAAACCTTCTGACATGCCGGGTGTACCGAGAGGACTCGCTGAGCACACTCTTAATACTGATCCAAAGTATAAGCCGGTCAGGCAGTTTCTGCGGTGATTCAATGAAGAGCGACGAAAAGCTATAGGAGAAGAGGTCGCCCGGCTCTTGGCGGCTGGGTTCATTGTCAAAGTTTTTCACCCGGAGTGGTTGGCTAACCCGGTGCTCGTACTCAAGAAAAACGGCACCTGGCGGATGTGTGTGGATTACACGGATTTAAATAAGGCTTGTTCGGCTGATCCTTTTGCTCTCCCCCGTATTGATCAAATCATTGATGCTATGGCAGGTTGTGCATGTTTGAGCTTTTTGGACGCTTATTCTGGTTATCATCAGATCAAGATGGCAGTTAAGGACCAGGAGAAGACGGCTTTCATGACCCCGTTTGGAGCCTTCTGCTATGTGTCTATGCCTTTTTGGCTCAAGAGTGCCCAGGCAACTTATCAACGGTGTGTATAGAATTGTCTCCACAATCAGATTGGGCGCAATGTTCATGCTTATGTGGATGACATAGTAGTGAAATCCAGAGAGGCGGAAACCTTGATATCTGATCTCAGAGAGACCTTTGACAATCTCCGGGTCTACAAAATGATGCTTAACCCAGAGAAGTGTGTATTTGGTGTGCCTGCAGGCAAGCTTTTGGGATTCTTGGTCTCAAACAGGGGCATCGAGGCTAATCCGGAGAAGATTAAGGCAATCACTTCTTTGGCTAAACCGACATGTATTAATGATGTTCAGCGATTGGCGGGTCGTGTTGCCGCTTTAAGCCGGTTTATAAGCCGGTTAGGTGAGAAGGCCCTACCGCTGTACCAATTGATGAAGAAGGCAGACACCTTTGTCTGGAGTGATGCTGCTAATGCTGCTTTTGAGGATTTGAAGAGGCAGTTATCTGAGCCACCAGTTCTTGCGGCTCCCATCGACAAAGAGCCTTTGCTGTTATATGTGGCTGCTAATTCACGAGCCGTTAGTGTGGCAATTGTGGTAGAACGCAAGGAGGCCGGTAAGGAACATCCGGTTCAACGGCCGGTTTATTATGTCAGTGAGGTACTCATCGAGTCAAAACAAAGATATCCTCATTGGCAGAAACTTGTTTATGGGGTGTTCATGGCAAGTCGGAAGCTGAAGCAATACTTCCAAGGTCACACTATCACTGTGGTAAGTTCTGCCCCCTTGGGAGACATTATTCAGAACAGAGAGGCTACAGGACGAGTCGCCAAATGGGTCATCGAGCTCGGGCCTCATGGTCTGAAGTACGTACCGCGCACTGCCATTAAGTCTCAAGCTTTGGTGGATTTCATCAGTGATTGGACAGAGCTATAGGCACCTGAGGAGAAGCCCGATAACACTTATTGGATTATTCACTTTGATGGGTCCAGACAGTTGGAAGGCTCGGGGGCTGGAGTTGTGTTAACTTCCCCTCGAGGTGACAAGTTTTGTTATGTGCTCCGGCTTATGTTTCCTTGTACTAACAATGCAGCTGAGTATGAGGCCCTGCTCCATGGTCTCCGGATCGCCAAAGAGATGAATTTGAGCCGGGTAAGATGCTTAGGAGACTCCGACCTTGTGGCTCAACAAGTGTCAGGAAAGTGGGACTCTAAAGATCCCCTCATGGCGGCTTACCATCGTGAAGTCGATGCTGTGGCTGGACATTTCAAGGGTTACGTAGTGGAACACATTGATCGAAGGAAGAATGAGGCGGCTGATGCCTTAAGCCGACTGGGGTCTCAGCGTAAGCCGGTGCCGCCTAACACCTTTCTTGATATTTTGCATAATCCTTCTGTTAAGTTACCTATAGAGGAAGATCTGGCAATACCAGACCCGGAGGCACAGCTGGTGGCGGCTCTCCACGTTATCCCGGATTGGATAGTGCCTTATTTGGCTTACATGACCCGGGGAGAATTGCCTGAAGATGAGACCTTGGCAAGACAAATCGTCCGGCGGTCCAAGTCCATGACAATTGTCAATGGCGAGTTACATCATTACAGCGTCACTGGAGCAATTCAACGTTGCGTGTCACCTACAGAGGGTCAGGAGATCCTTCGTGAGATTCATGAAGGCAATTGTGGTCATCACGCCGGCTCAAAATCTCTTGTGGCCAAAGCTTTCCGTCATGTGTTTTATTGGCTGACGGCTCATGCTGATGCGGAAGACCTGGTCAGTAAATGTGACGGATGTCAGAAATTCTCACGACGAGCCCATGTGCCGGCTCAAGAATTGAGGATGATTCCAATTACCTGGCCATTTGCAGTCTGGGGGCTTGATATGGTCGGGCCTTTCAAAAGGTCTAAGGATAAAAAGACTCACCTCTTGGTGGCGGTTGACAAGTTTACAAAGTGGGTGGAGGCGGAGCCAGTCAGTAAGTGTGATGCAGCCACAGCAGTCCAGTTTATGAAAAAGGTGATTTTTCGCTTTGGTTTTCCACACAGCATCATAACTGATAATGGTACTAACCTTTCCAAAGGAGCTATGGAAGAGTTCTGTCAACGAGAGCATATCCGGCTTGACGTTTCAGCTGTAGCTCACCCTCAATCAAATGGTCAAGCAGAACGAGCTAATCAAGAAATCTTGAAGGGTATCAAGCCCCGGCTCTTGGTCCCCTTACAGCGGACGCCGGGTTGTTGGGTGGAGGAGTTACCTTCTGTACTCTGGAGCATCAATACTACGCCTAACAAATCTACGGGTTACACGCCTTTCTTTATGGTGTATGGAGCAGAGGCGGTCCTGCCAAGTGACATCCGTCATGATTCACCCCGTGTGGCGGCTTATGTTGAGGAGGACAATGAAAAAGCTCGGCAAGATGCACTTGACCTGTTGGATGAAGAGCGAGACTTGGCAATAGCCCGCTCGGCGATTTACCAGCAAGACCCGCGCTGCTACCACAGCCGCCGGGTTAAGTCCAGAACCTTTCAGGAAGGCAACTTAGTGCTCTGACTCATCCAGGATCAATCTGACATGCACAAGCTATCCCCTCCTTGGGAAGGAGCCTTTGTGATCAGCAAGAATCTCAACAACGGGTCATACTACCTTATCGACGTTCGGGAACACAAAGACTCACGTAAGTCGGAGGAGGAGACCCGTCGGCCGTGGAATATGGCTCATCTTCGGCCTTATTATAGTTGATCCATCGGCTCTAATGTGTATATACTTATACTATGTATATTACATAAATCAATAAAGCAGGACCTCTGTCCTTTTCTGCCACTCCCAAAAAGGTTTATGTGTTTTCTTTGTTAGGTGGTGGAGATAACCAAGGAGAAGCGGATCATATCTGAATCCGGCTTTCCTTTGGTCCGGCTTATGATCATATCTGAATCTATCCGTGATCACTTGGGGGCTTCTTGTTCAAACATAGGTCGTATTCGAACCAAAGAGAACATAGCTGTCGATACCCACTTGATCGGCATACTGCCAAACCCACTTGGGGGCTTCTTGATCATATTTGAATCATAGCTTAACCCCTTTTGGGTTTGACGTGGATTGTATTCGAATCAGCATCATTAAACAACTCTTATGGTCACTTGGGGGCTTCCTATTCAAACATAGGCCGTATTCGAACCAAAGAGAACATAGCTGTTGATACCCACTTGATCGGCATCGCCACAGCCACTGGGGGCTAACAGATCGTATCCGAATCTTAGCTCAACCCCTTTGGAACGGTTCACTGATTGTATTCGAATCAGAGACCCTTGAATTTTGTTCATCATATTTTACAAGTGTCAACATTGCATATCTTGTGACCCTCTTGACAATACAATACATTACAATCTTCCAGGATTAATATTGGTTACATAGGTTGTTAAGTACCAGGTGAACTTGTATGTGCCAATTTTCAGGAGTTAAACTTACCCTCGGGGGTTGGTTTATATAAGCCGGAAAAGCAGCTGTAATCATCACAGGGCAATGCAAGGTATTTTTGCAAAGGACATAACAGATTCATACAAACTACAAAGAGAATAGTGGCGGCGGCTTATGCAAGTATTAAGGGCCATAAGCATGCGCAAAGGCATAGCAAAACTCAAGGTATCTTTTACTTTGTTACAAGACTCCCCGAGTCTGAATGATGCGGCATTGTTTTCTACAATGACATAAGCAGGTGGCGCCTGACAAGCTACTCTTGGGGTTAATTTGAAGCCTCCGGGTTATCCTTCTCCGTCTCTCCGCCGGCTTCTTTGTCCTGGAAGGATGATGAGGCCCAGTCAATGCCACTCAAGGCCTCAAACTCAGCTTCATCATCTATTAAACCGGTTGGGTCGACTTCAGGAGCAAAGGTGTGCTTACGGGTTGGAGGGATCAAGCTGACATCGTCATAATGCGGCGTGGGGATCCTCCGATTCTCCTTGTCATAACCCGGCTGACACTTGGTGAGGTCAGTATCGTTCCCAATAAGAGTAGCCACCGGACGTATATCCTTCACACAGGCGGTGAAATCCTTATCATTAAACACGGTGCCATCTTCCTTTAAACTTGGATAGCCAAGAGCAATATCAGCGGGGTCTAGTTCTGGAAGCCACGCCTTGTCCCGGCTCAATGCGGCTATAGCTCCAGCTCTTGCAGATGCTCGTCTTAACTCTTGGATTCGCTGAGGTAGCACAGCAAGCCGTTTCAGCACATCTTGCAGGAGATAGGGAACATCATTTGATAAAGCCACAATGGCCAGAGCACGTTGTGACCCGGTGTAGAGTTGTTCCACCAGAGTATAAACTGCCTTCAGCTTGATCACCATGTTCTGCTTGAGATTTGTGCTCCTGGGGCCTGCGTTATTAAGCATAAGGTGAGTCAGAGGAGACAACTGAAATGGTCATTCAAGGAGTTTTGCAGTGTTTAAGGTTTGAGTAAGTCACTCACCAAAGATTGCTGAGACCATTCGAGATATCTGGCGCTTTAAGTCAGACAGTCCGGCCATTGCTTCCGCAAGCGATGCCTCTGCTGTCTCGGCCCGGGTCACCAGTGCGGCCTTTTTGTCAGCCCAAATTTTCTTCTCCGATTCAAAATTTCGCTTCAGCTTCTCTTGTTCAGAGACGCTGAATTCAAATTTGGAGTTGGCCTTTTCAATTTCACTTTCCTGGGCTGCCAGGCGATTCTTCAAGTCAGCAATCTCCGATTCAAATTTACTTATGGTGGCCTGCATTGCACCGGATAGTAGTTAAAATTACGGTAAATAATATTAAGTCCCAAGCAATTTGCAAGCAAAGATACTTGACACTTGGGGGCTAATGTATACCGAAGCTTTCTAAATTATTAAGCCGGTCCTGGATATTAAGTCCCAAATACCTTGCAAGCAAAGATTTTTGGCACTTGGGGGCTAATGTATATCGCAAGTTAAAGGTATTGTGTTACATCTGGTTCAAATATTTTTTCTTTAAGCCGGGCAAGCAGCTCTAACAATTTTTCTAAGTCTACATCATATTTATTCATAAGCAATAGACTTGGGGGCTGGTACAGCAAGTGTGATTGAAAGTAAGCTAGCATAAGTCATACCTCAGATTTTTGCTGTATCTGCTTCACCATGTCAATTTCCAGGTCACGGCTGCTTTGTACTTGATTGATATAGCCGGGGACAATCTCTCCAATACTCAAATGAGTATAGTCAGTGACGTCCAGCTTGGCCTTTCGGCGTTCTACCAATTCCTCTTTAGAACACTTGGCAAGTACAGATGGCTGTGCCGGCTCTACAAACCGAGTCTTGAGAATTTCAACTTCCTGATCATTTGCCTTGGCGGGGCTAGGAGCCTCCGGGTTACCAGAATCGTTGAAGGTTTGCTCAGTAGGCGGGTCAGAGGAAGATATAGGAACATCATGAGATGGTTGAGGCGGCGGCTCGTGAGCAGAGGCGTCAGGAGCAGCTGTGCCCAGCTCTGGTTCAGTCACAACCGGCTCTTGGGGCGGCTTATTCTTTTTTGCCCTTTTGCGGGCTTTACTTGCACACTGTGGAAAAGGTAGACAGGTTAAATACAACAAATATGAGTAAAATAAGGCATAAGGTACAACAAGTTTATATTACCCGGGGGCAGTTTTGAAGGCTGGCATGTTGGACTGCATAGACTCACTGGAGGAAGGTGAAATATCCTAATAGTTGGAGTCAGAATAATTGAGAGGCTAACAAATGAAACCCGCCAAAGGAAAAAGAAGGTGTAAATCGGAGATAACTTCAGCCTGGCGTTTCCTGGTCACATCAGGTAAGCCGGAGGAGAGTTCCGCGTCTTTGCTGGTCCGGGTCTGCCTCCGGCTCTCATAAATCTGTCGCTTCAAAAGAAAGTCAGGATCTTGGTAAGCCAAAGGATGTGAAAATCTTACTTTCCGGGTTACTCTTCGAATTTTCTGACACGGCTGAAGCTCGGAGTCGGAGGAGATTACAATTACCTCTTCCTCGACGGGTTGGCTGTTGCCTGTGTCTTCCTGAAAGAAGGTTAGCATCAGTAAGGTAGAAATAAAGGAGAAAGGGAAATTCAAAGGTTACCTCTTCCTCGTTATCATCAGTATCATCAAGCTGAAACAGCTCAGAGGCGCTTGGCTTCCTTTTCCTTGAGGTGGTGGGCTTGGTGGTTTTCTTTTTGGCTCTCTTGGCCGCCCTGGCTTTCTTGGCCGCCTCATGATCATATTGCGTGTTCTAGAAGTTATCATTTGCCTGTAAAAGGTTATAACTGGTTATGCGTAAGAATACAGCCTAACATGATAAAACATAACCCGACGGCTGGAAACTTACTGCAGGGGCCGGGTTCTTCTGGCAAAAAGGTAGTAAGCCGAAGGCGTTACTATTCACTGTGCCCTCCTTCAACAAGGACTGAGTTGTAGCTTCCACTACGTCATCTGGTAAGTCGTCAGGGCTATGACGCTGAGGGTCATCTTTCTTGCCTGAATAATTACACATTAAGCCGGGGCAGCGGCTTAATGGAATTATTCTCCAAGCAACCCAGACTCGGACCAGGTCAATGCCATCTAAGCCGTTCCCTAAAAGAGCTTTAATCCTCTTGATTTTGGGGGTGAGTGGCAGGCGTTCAATAGCTGTCAACTTATCCGACAGTGGGTGAGAAGGTTCAAGGCGCAATGCGCGGAAGCCGGGCAGTGGATTTTCGCCAGCCGGAGGAGTATCTTGGCAGTAGAACCATGTCTGGTTCTAGTCCTTTGGATGACTCGGCAATTCAGCATAAGGGAATAGGCAGTCTCTCCGCCTTTGAATTGATATGCCACCAAGCTCCAGACTGGGCCTGTTAGCCCGTTCATTCTGCCGGTTCAAATAGAACAATTCCCTGAACAGAAGTAGGCTGGGTTCTTCTCCAAGGTAGACCTCACAGAAAACTTGAAAGTTGCAGATATTTGACACAAAGTTGGGCCCGATGTCTTGAGGTCTTAAGTCAAAGAAGTGCAAAACGTCTCTAAAGAATTTTGAACCGGGAGGAGCAAATCCCCGGCTCATGTGATCAGTGAAAATGATCACCTCCCCTTCCTTGGGTTGAGGTTTCTCTTCAGACGGGTCAGGAGCACGATAAGACATGACGTCCTTCTTGGGCAGATGGCCAGACTTTACAAACTCGGACAGTTTGCTCTCTGTAACAATGGATGTGACCCAGTTGCAGGTAATCGGAGGTTTAACAGCTTTGGGTGCCATTGGGTAAATTGAAGCCTACAACAAGATAAAGGAAATTTTTCGATTTATTATAACCCGGAGAATAAGCATTATTGGGTTATCTGAGATGGCGGCTTAAGTAGGGGCCTAATGACATACACGTAACTATGTAATAATGTTTAACAGCTGCAGGTACTAAAGATGATTAAGGTTTTCTTAAGTCGCCATAAGCAAGCGGTGCTGAGAACCGGTATTATCTTAAACCGGTCACATGAATTGTTATGGCTGAAGCAGAGTCAACAGATGCAGTTTTTTGGCTAAATGTGGAACAAACAGGTTTCACAAGTTGCAATCATTATTTTGGATCAAACGAGGTTCTGAGAAAGAAAGCATTTCTAGACCTAAAAACAGTACAAAGAAGTTCATATACTCGCGGAAGGCTTCCAAAAACAAGGGAAATGAGATCTGTTCTCATACAGGATAAGCATAAACATTTTTCGCAGCAGTTCTAAGTTGTTTTTATAATCTAAACAAGGCATTGGATGTCAAATCTAATGGAGGTCTGCGTCGGGCGATGATGAACGCCGACGAACTCAAGATGGTTTCAATGCAGATCTGGAAAAGGGAAAAGAGGAACTCACAGATGCGGAAGAGCTGCGGAGGGTCGCCGTCGTTTTTCTGGTCGGAATCAGGGTGATGCAGCGGCCTGAGTCGGTGAAGATGAGGGGTTCGACGGTGGAGGTGGCGGAGCTTGAGCAGCAGAGAAGGAAGCGCGAGGAGGAAGACGACTGAAGGAAATGGAGAAGGCCTAGGTCACATCTATTTATAAGGAGGGGCCGACCAAGATGGCGCGAGAAACGAGGAGACCAAAGCATCATTATCCAGCGGCCCCGACGCCTCGATTCTCGGGATGGTCAGTAAAGGCGAAGATCCGTTGGAGGATATGATGGAATAAAATATGAGTTTTATTGAAGATGACGTCACGGAGATTTAACCCGGATCTAGATGATGACGTCACGGCGGGTTAAAGTTTCCGCACAAAATAGAAGACTGAAGGCCAGTTCATAAGGTTTTTAAAGATTGACATGAACCGGTTCAAATCAATCTGGGGCCTAATGTTGGGGATATAACTATTTATGTAAGCCACCCAGAAGGGGCCGGGTTGTACAAAAAGAAGCCCATCTGAAGCCCAAGACCAAGACGTGAAGATGGCGGCTCAGTAAAGGGTCTAAAGGCCCACAGGCAATTTATAGCCCATAGTGATAAACCACCATGAGGGCGTGACTTGTATTGTAAGGTAGAAGTAACTAGTCACCGAGCCAGACACTGTTTATGAGCCGGCCGGGACTCTGTAAGCTGTAGGGCGTCGACCCATGTATATAAGGGAATGACCCGCTGGCGGCTTAGGGGAAGAAACAACCAATCGAGAACCGGGCATAGCGTATCTCGCTCCCTGGCCATCGAAACCTCAAGCAATACCAACCTAACTAGACGTAGGCCTTCCTTCACCGTAAGGGGCTGAACTAGTATAAACCTCGCGTGTCCTTTGTCCCGATTAACCCCTTTAAGCTTCCTAGTTGCGATGGCTCCACGATCAAGTCCTTGCAAGAGGACATCTGCCGTGACAATTCCACGACAGGGACCAAGAGCCGGGGCTTGATACCCCTCAAGATTTCTTGATTAGCTCGTTCTGCTTGACCATTGGATTGAGGGTGAGCCACAGCTGAAACGTCAAGCCGGATATGCTCTTGTTGACAGAACTCTTCCATAGCTCCTTTGGAGAGGTTAGTGCCATTATCAGTTATGATGCTGTGTGGAAAACCAAAGCGAAAAATCACCTTTTTCATAAAGTGGACCACCGTGGCTGCATCACACTTACTGACTGGCTCCGCCTCCACCCACTTTGTGAACTTGTCAACCGCCACCAAGAGGTGCGTCTTTTTATCCTTAGACCTTTTGAAAGGCCCGACCATATCAAGCCCCCAGACTGCAAATGGCCAAGTAATTGGAATCATCCTCAATTCTTGAGCCGGCACATGGGCTCCTCGTGAGAATTTCTGACATCCGTCACATTTACTGACCAGGTCTTCTGCATCAACATGAGCCGTCAGCCAATAAAACCCATGACGGAAAGCTTTGGCCACAAGAGATTTTGGGCCGGCGTGATGACCACAATCACCTTCATGAATCTCACGAAGGATCTCCTGACCCTCTGTAGGTGACATGCAACGTTGAAACGCTCCAGTGATGTAACTCGCCATTGACAATTGTCATGGACTTGGACCGCTGGGCGATTTGTCTTGCCAAGGTCTCATCTTCAGGCAACTCTCCCCGGGTCATGTAAGCCAAATAAGGCATTGTCCAATCCGGGATAACATGGAGAGCCGCCACCAGCTGTGCCTCCGGGTCTGGTATTGCCAGATCTTCCTCTGTAGGTAACTTAACAGAAGGATTATGCAAAACATCAAGAAAGGTGTTAGGCGGCACCGGCTTACATTGAGATCCCAGCCGGCTTAAGGCATCAGTCGCCTCATTCTTCTTTCGATCAATGTGTTCCACCACATAACCCTTGAAATGTCCAGCCACAGCATCGACTTCATGACAGTAAGCCGCTAGAAGGGGATCTTTAGAGTCCCACTTGCCTGACACCTGTTGAGCCACAAGGTCTGAGTCTCCCAAGCATCTTAACCGGCTCAAGTTCATCTCTTTGGACATCCGGAGACCATGGAGTAGGGCCTCGTACTCAGCTGCATTGTTAGTACAAGGAAACATAAGCCGGAGCACATAACAAAATTTGTCACCTCAAGGGGAAGTTAACACGACTCCAGCCCCCGAGCCTTCCAACTGTCTGGACCCATCAAAGTGAATAGTCCAATAAGTGTTATCGGGCTTCTCCTCAGGTGCCTGTAGATCTGTCCAGTCATTGATGAAATCCACCAAAGCTTGAGACTTAATGGCAGTGCGTGGTACGTACTTCAGACCATGAGGCCCGAGCTCGATGGCCCACTTGGCGACTCGTCCTGTAGCCTCTCTATTCTGAATAATGTCTCCCAAGGGGGCAGAACTTACCACAGTGATAGGGTGACCTTGGAAGTATTGCTTCAGCTTCCGGCTTGCCATGAACACCCCGTAAACAAGTTTCTGCCAATGAGGATATCTTTGTTTTGACTCGATGAGTACCTCACTGACATAATAAACCGGCCGTTGAACCGGATGTTCCTTACCAGCCTCCTTGCGCTCTACCACAATTGCCACACTGACGGCTCGTGAATTAGCAGCCACCTATAACAGCAAAGGCTCTTTGTTAATGGGAGCTGCAAGAACTGGCGGCTCAGATAACTGCCTCTTCAAATCCTCAAAAGCAACATTAGCAGCATTACTCCAGACAAAGGTGTCTGCCTTCTTCATCAGTTGGTACAGCGGTAGGGCCTTCTCACCTAACCGGCTTATGAACCGGCTTAAAGCGGCAACACGACCCGCCAGTCGCTGAACATCATTGATACATGCCAGTTTAGCCAAAGAAGTGATTGCCTTAATCTTCTCCGGATTAGCCTCGATGCCCCTGTTTGAGACCAAGAATCCCAAAAGCTTGCCTGCAGGCACACCAAATACACACTTCTCCGGGTTAAGCATCATTTTGTAAACCCAGAGATTGTCAAAGGTTTCTCTGAGATCAGATATCAAGGTTTCCGCCTCTCTGGATTTCACCACTATGTCATCCACATAAGCATGAACATTGCGCCCAATCTGATTGTGGAGACAATTCTGTACACACCATTGATAAGTTGCCTGGGCACTCTTGAGCCCAAAAGGCATAGACACATAGCAGAAGGCTCCAAACGGAGTGATGAAAGTTGTCTTCTCCTAGTCCTTAACTGCCATCTTGATCTGATGATAACCAGAGTAAGCATCCAAAAAGCTCAAACGCGCACAACCCGCCGTAGCATCAATGATTTGATCAATACGGGGGAGAGCGAAAGGATCAGCCGGACAAGCCTTATTTAAGTCCGTGTAATAGACACACATCCGCCAGGTGCTGTTTTTCTTGAGCACGAGCACCGGGTTAGCCAACCACTCCGGGTGAAAAACTTCGACAATGAACCCAGCCGCCAAGAGCCGGGAGACCTCTTCTCCTATAGCTTTTCGTCGTTCCTCATTGAATCGCCGCAGAGACTGCCTGACCGGCTTATACTTCGGATCAATATTAAGAGTGTGCTCAGCGAGTCCTCTCGGTACACCCGGCATGTCAGAAGGCTTCCATGCAAAGATGTCCCGGTTCTCACGGATGAACTTGATGAGCGCGCTTTCCTATTTAGGATCCAAGTTGGCACTGATGCTGAATTGCTTAGACGAATCGCCCGGAGTAAAATCAACAAGCTTAGTCTCTGCAGCCGATTTAAACTTCATGGCCGGGTCATGCTCCGTAGTTGGCTTCTTGAGGGAGGTCATATCTGCCGAGTCAACGTTATCTTGATAAAATTTGAGCTCCTCTGCTGCACAGACAGACTCGGCATAAGCCGCATCGCCTTCTTCGCACTCCAGGGCCACCTTTCGGCTTCCATGCACAGTGATGGTACCCTTGTAACCCGGCATCTTGAGCTGTAAATAAACATAACACGGCCGCGCCATGAACTTGGCATAAGCCGGCCGCCCGAACAAAGCGTGATATGGACTCTTGATTTTGACCACTTCAAAAGTTAACTTTTCCGCCCTAGAATCATGCTCGTCTCCAAAGGCCACCTCTAGTTCAATCTTACCCACAGGATACGCCGACTTACCAGGCACCACTCCATGGAAGACGGTGTTGGAAGTCTTTAAATTCTTGTCAGTTAAGCCCATGCGCCGAAAGGTCTCGTAATAGAGGATGTTGATGCCACTACCTCCATCCATGAGCACCTTAGTAAATTTATAACCACCAACTTGCGGTGCCACCACCAGGGCCAGTTGACCCGGATTATCAACCCGGGGAGGGTGATCCTCCCTGCTCCAGACAATAGGCTGTTCCGACCACCTCAAGTAACGAGGGACTGCCAGCTCAACAGAATTCACAGCCCTCTTATGAACTTTCTGATCACGTTTACACAAACTTGTGGTGAACACGTGATACTGCCCACTGTTTAGCTGTTTTGGATGGCTCTGATAATCCGACTGCTGCTGCTGCTGACCTCCTTGACCAGACTGCTGTTGATTATAACCACCCTGGCTTCCCTGAAAACCGGATCCTGAACCGCCGCCCGGGCCATGAAAGCCGCCAGCTCCTGAGCCGCCGCCTGGGCCTTGATTGCCATCAAACGTATTAGAATTCTTGAAAGCCTTCATGATTGCGCAATCCTTCCATAAATGAGTTGCTGGTCGTTCCCGGGTGCCGTGTTTCGGGCAGGGCTCATTGAGTAGTTGCTCAAGAGACGGACCTGACCCACCAAACCGAGGGGGTGGCTTTCCTTTGCGCTTCTGATTGTTACCCTGTGCATTGGCCACAAATTCCGGGTTACCGTCCGCCTTACGCTTATTGCCTCCTTGACTCGCCGGGTTATGCTGCTGACCCTTTCCATTACCGTTCTTCTTTCCCTTCCCTGTCTTTCCTCATCAGACGCGGGATCCTTGGTACTATCAGAATCGACATACTTGACTAAAGCCGCCATCAGCGTCCCCATATCATTGCAATCACGCTTAAGGTGCCCCAGTTTCTGTCTCAGAGGCTCAAAGTGGCAATTCTTCTCCAGCATGAGAACTGCTGAGCCGGCATCCATCTTGTCAGACGAATGTATTATATCTTTGACCTGGCGCACCCAATGAGTCGTAGATTCACCTTCCTCTTGCTTACAATTTTTCAGGTCCACAATCGACATAGACTGCTTGCAAGTGTCCTTGAAGTTCTGGATGAAACGGGCCTTTAGCTCCGCCCATGAACCAATGGAATTGGGTGGCAAACCCTTTAACCAAGAATGGGCCGTTCCGTCCAACATCATGGTGAAGTATTTAGCCATCGCTTCATCACTAACCTCCAGTAGCTCCATGGCCATCTCGTAACTTTCAATCCACGCCCTAGGCTGTAAATCGGCCGTATAATTCGGCACCTTTCGAGGTCCCTTGAAATCGTTGGGCAGACGTACATTACGTAGAGCCGGTACCAGACAAGGAACTCCTCCGGTTCTAGTAGTAACACCCGCCTCAACGGAAGTCGTCGGGTAAGCCGGTGAGTCCTGTTGGGCTGCTAGCTGAGCCGCTAGCTGAGCCGCCCGCTCGTCCTCCTGACGTATCCGATCCTGAACTGGGTTATTTCCGCCGGGCTGGTTCCGGCGCTGAGCGATACTTGACAAGGCCTCTGACTCCATATGTCTACTGTAAATCGGGCTCTGGTTTTGACGAGGCCGAGCTAACCAGGGCGGAGAAGTTGAGTGAATCCTGTCCCGGCTGTAGGAGTAGGTCTCTTGCTGAGCCAGGGCTGTTTGGACAAGTTCCCTGATCTTCCGGGTTTCCACCGCTGTCGGATCATCACCATCTACTGGGAGAGCCGCCTGATGTCTACTACACAACCTTCTTCTTGTAGACGTTGTTGGGCCTCCAAGTGCAGAGGTTTGTAGGACAGTAGCAAATTTCCCTCTAGTGGATGACCTAAGGTCTATCAATCCGTAGGAGGCGTAGGATGAAGATGGTCTCTCTCAAGCAACCCTGCAACCAAATAACAAAGAGTCTCTTGTGTCCCCAACACACCCAATACAATGGTAAATTGTATAGGTGCACTAGTTCGGCGAAGAGATGTTGATACAAGTGGTATATGGATAGTAGATAAAGGTTTTTGTAATCTGAAAATATAAAAACAGCAAGGTAACTAATGATAAAAGTGAGCGTAAACGGTATTGCAATGCTAGGAAACAAGGCCTAGGGTTCATACTTTCACTAGTGTAAGTTCTCTCAACAATAACATAGATAGATCATGTGACAAGCCCTCAACATGCGACAAAGAGTCACTCCAAAGCCACTAATAGCGGAGAACAAACGTAGAGATTATGGTAGGGTACGAAACCACCTCAAAGTTATTCTTTCAAATCAATCCGTTGGGCTATTCCTATAAGTATCACAAACAACCCTGGAGTTTTTACTAGAATAACACCTTAAGATACAAATCAACCAAAACCCTAATGTCACCTAGATACTCCATTGTCACCTCAAGTATCCGTGGGCATGATTATATGATATGCATCACACAATCTCAGATTTATCCAACCAACATAAAAGTACTTCAAAGAGTGCCCCAAAGTTTCTACCGGAGAATCAAGAACGTGTGCCAACTCCTATGCATAGGTTCCCAATGTCACGAAACCCGCAAGTTGATCACCAAGACATACATCAAGTGTTCTCATAAAGACTCAATCCGATAAGATAACTTCAAAAGGGGAAACTCAATTCATCACAAAGGAGTAGAGGGGGAGAAACATCATAAGATCCAACTACAACAGCAAAGCTCGGGATACATCAAGATCGTGCCATAGAGGAACACGAGAGAGAACACGAGAGAGAGAGAGAGATCAAACACATAGCTACTGGTACATACCCTCAGCCCCGAGGGAAAACTACTCCCTCCTCATCATGGTGAGCGCCGGGATGATGAAGATGGCCACCGGAGATGGATCCCCCCTCCGGCATGGTACCGGAAAGGGGTCCCGATTGGTTTTTGGTGGTTCTGGAGGCTTGCGGCGGCGGAACTCCCGATCTATCTTTCTTTGATGTTTTTAGGGTATATGGAGATATATAGGCGGAAGAAGCACGTCGGTGGAGCTCTGAGGGGCCCACGAGGCAGGGGCGCGCCCAGGGGGGGGCGCCCTCCACCCTCATGACCTCCCCGGAAACTTCTTGGAGTAGGGTCCAAGTCTCCTGGATCACGTTCGGTGAGAAGATCACGTTCCCGAAGGTTTCATTCCGTTTGGACTCCGTTTGATATTCTGTTTCCTCGAAATACTAAAATAGGCAAAAAACAACAATTCTGGGCTGGGCCTCCGGTTAATAGGTTAGTCCCAAAAATAATATAAAAGTGGAAAATAAAGCCCAATATAGTCCAAAACAGTAGATAAAGTAGCATGGAGCAATCAAAAATTATAGATACGTTGGAGATGTATCAGGCATTCCCAAGCTTAATTCCTGCTCGTCCTCGAGTAGGTAAATGATAAAAAGAGAATTTTTGATGCGGAGTGATACTTTGGCATAATTTCAATGTAAATCTTCTTAATCATGGTATGAATATTCAGATCCGAAAGGTTCAAGACAAAAGTTCATATTGACATAAAAATGATAATACTTCAAGCATACTAATCAAACAATTATGTCATCTCAAAATAACATGGCCAAAGGAAGTTCATCCCTACAAAATCATATAGTTAGGCTATGCTTCATTTTCGTCACATAAAGATGTTCCCAACTTCTATACCCCCTATGACAAGCCAAGCAATTGTTTCATACTCAAATAATCTCAAACTTTTTCAACCTTCATGCAATACATGAGCGCGAGCCATGGACATAGCACTATGGGTGGTATAGAATATGATGATGGGGATTGTGTGGAGAAGACAAAAAAGGAGAAAGTCTCACATCAACGAGGCTAATCAATGAGCTATGGAGATGCCCATCAATTGATGTTAATGCTAGGAGTAGGGATTGCCATGCAACGGATGCACTAGAGCTAAGAATGCTCAACCAAAGAAAACTAGTGGGTGTGCATCCAACTTGCTTGCTCATGAAGACCTAGGGCATTTTGAGGAAGCCCATCGTTGGAATATACAAGACAAGTTCTATAATGAAAAATTCCCACTAGTATGAACAAGACAACTTATGAGACTCACTATATGAAAATCATGGTGCTACTTTGAAGCACAATATATGAGACTCACTACATGAAGAACAAGGTGCTACTTTGAAGCACAAGTGTGGAAAAAGAGATAGTAGCATTGCCCTTTTTATTTTCTATTTTTTTGGGCCTTTCTTTTTTTCTTTTTGGCCTTTCTCTCTCTCTCTCTCTTTTTGATTGGGCAATGCTCTAATAATGATGATCATCACACTTCTATTGATTACAACTCGATACTAGAACAAGATATGACTCTATATGAATGCCTCTGGCGGTGTACCGGGATGGTGCAATGAATCAAGAGTGACATGTATGAAAAATAATGCATGGTGGCTTTGCCACAAATACGATGTCAACTACAAGATCACGCAATGGCAATATGACAAAAGTAAAGCATGCCATGATGATGATGATGATGGAAGTTGCATGGCAATATATCTTGGAATGGCTATGGAAATGCCATGATAGGTAGGTATGGTGGCTGTTTTGAGGAAGATATAGGGAGGTTTATGTGTGAAAGAGCGTATCATATCACAGGGTTTGGATGCACTGGCGAAGTTTGCACCAACTCTCAATGTGAGAAAGGGCAATGCACGGTACCGAAGAGGATAGCAAATGGCGGAAAGGTAAAAGTGCGTATAATCCATGGACTCAACATTAGTCAAAAGAACTCATATACTTATTGCAAAAATTTAGAAGTCATCAAAAATCAAGTACTACGCGCATGCTCCTAGGGGGATAGATTGGTAGGAAAAGACCATCGCTCGTCCCCGACCGCCACTCATAAGGATGCACAAGCCAGGTACACTTCATGCTTCAAATTTGTTACACAACTTTAACCATACGTGCATGCTACGGGACTTGCTAACTTCAACACAAGTATTTCTCAAATTCACAACTACTCAACTAGCACGACTATGATATTATCACCTCCATATCTCAAAACAATTATCAAGCATCAAACTTATCTTAGTATTCAACCCACTAAAAAGAAAGTTTCACATATCTTGAATACCAAGTATATTAACATTAAGCAAATTACCATGCTATTAACGACTCTCAAAATAATATAAGTGAAGCATGAGAGATCAAGTTTCTTTAAAATAAACCACCGCCGTGCTCTAAAAGATCTAAGTGAAGCACTAGAGCAAAAATTATCACGCTCAAAAAGATGTAAGTGAAGCACATAGAGTAAACTATCAAGCTCAAAAGATATAAGTGAAGCACATAGAGTATTCTAACAAATTTCAATTCATACATGGCTCTCTCAAAAGGTGTGTACAGAAAGGATGATTGTGGTAGACTAACAAGAAAGACACAAATAATACAAGACGCTCCAAGCAAAACACATATCATGTGGTGAATAAAAATATAGCTCCAAGTAAATTACCGATGGAAGTGGACGAAGGAGGGGATGCCTTCCGGGGCATCCCCAAGCTTTGACTTTTTGGTGTCCTTGGATTATCTTGGGGGTGCCATGGGCATCCCCAAGCTTAGGCTCTTGCCACTCCTTGTTCCATAATCCATCAAAAGAATTCACCCAAAACTTGAAAACTTCACAACACAAAACTCAATAGAAATCTCGTGAGCTCCGTTAGAGAAAGAAAACAAAAGACTACTTTAAGGTACTGTAGTGAACTTGTTTTTTATTTTTATTGGTGTTAAACCTACTGTATTCCAACTTCTCTATGGTTTATAAACTCTTTTACTAGCCATAGATTCATCAAAATAAGCAAACAACACACGAAAAACAGAATCTGTCAAAAACAGAACAGTCTGTAGTAATCTGGATCAAACGTATACTTATGGAACCCCAAAAATTCTAAAATAAATTTCTGGACCTGAGGAATTTATCTATTAATCATCTGCAAAAATAATTAACTAAATATCACTCTCCAAATAAAAATGGCAGCAATTCTCGTGAGAGCTAAAGTTTCTGTTTTTGACAGCATGGTCAACAAGACTTTCCCCAAGTCTTCCCAAAGATTCTACTTGGCACAAACACTAATTAAAAGCATAAAACCACATATAAACAGAGGCTAGATGAATTATTTATTACTAAACAGGAACAAAAAGAAAGGAACAAAAATAAAGTTGGGTTGCCTCCCAACAAGCGCTATCGTTTAACGCCCCTAGCTAGGCATGATGATTTCAATGATGCTCACATAAAAGATAAGAATTGAAACATAAAGAGAGCATCATGAAGAATATGACTAGCAAATTTAAGTCTAACATACTTCCTATGCATAGGGATTTTGTGAGCAAACAACTTGTGGGAACAAGAATCAACTTGCATAGGAAGGTAAAACAAGCATAGCTTCAAAATTTTAAGCACATAGAGAGGAAACTTGATATTATTGCAATTCCTACAAGCATATATTCCTCCCTCATAATAATTTTCAGTAGCATCATGAATGAATTCAACAATATAACCAGCACCTAAAGCATTCTTTTCATGATGCATAAGCATAGAATTTTTATTACTCTCCATACAAGCAAAATTCTTCTCATGAATAATAGTGGGAGTATCATAAGAGACTTGGATACTATAAATTGTTTCCACATTAAAAGAGTAATGTTCAGAAAAGGGGTAACCATAATAATGATAAGTTTTATAAGTATAATCACTACTTTTTATAGCATAAGTATCATCACAATAATCATCATAGGTAGGAGGCATGCTATTATCATTATAAATTTGCATATCAAAACTTGGGAGGCTAAAAATATCATCTTTATTAAACGTAGCATCCCCAAGCTTGGGACAAACATTAATTGCAGCAAATATATTCTCAAAAACATCATCTTCATCAAACATAGCATCCCCAAGCTTGGGCCTTTTCATATCATAAGCATAATCACTCTTGTAATTAATAGTACGGATAGCACCAATAGTATAGCAATTATCATTTTCTTCCAAGCAAGTGCCAAAAAGATTTTCAAGATCATAAGAAGTATCATTATCTTCCACAATTATATTTTCATGAGGCACAATAGTAATAGGAGCACCATTATTTGGGAGGGGTACCTTTTTACCTCTCTTCATTTTTCTTTTCTTCTTCTTCACCACATCATGTGTGGGTTCAATCCTCTTTTTAGAGCTCCTTATTAATGAGATTGGTTGAATATGAGGCTCCTCCTCGTTACCTGATTCATCATAAGAAATAATAGGAGGATATTGGGAAGTCTCTTCCCTTTCATTAGTAATCTCTTCATCTTCTATTTGTTTTCTTTTCTTTATGTAGTTGGCAATATAAGGATTTTCAATGCAATTCACCGCACAATACATATAAATTTTCTCTAGATCAAAATGAAGAACTTTATCAAGGGCAAATTTTGGAATATCCTTAGTTATACGTTTCATTTCCTCATACCCCAAAAGAAGACTAAGCTCTTTATGATGCTCAAGGGTAATCAAATTATCACAATTTTTGGATACGATTCGGTCATGAAACAATTTGCATTGGAGATTTAAATGACCATGTTCATTGCAAAGTTCACAAGGGGCATGAAAAATATTGAATTTTTCAGCACAATCATCAAGACTTTCTTGCAACAATTCAGTTTCTAAGTATTTATGCCTCTTGCAATATCTATCTTCCCTATTTGGTGTGTACTTACAAACCCAATGCACTCCACAAAAATTGACATGTTTATAGGAGACATTTTCATCATAACTAGAGCAATCATCATTAGTATCATGGATATTTAAAGAATTCGTACTAACAACATTGCAATCATGCTCATCATTCAAAGATTTAGTGCCAAACATTTTATAGATTTCTTCTTCTAGCACTTGAGCACAATTATCCTTTCCATCATACTCACGAAAAATATTAATAAGGTGAAGCGTATGAGACAAACTCAATTCCATTTTTTAATTTTCTTTTATAAACTAAACTAGTGATAAAACAAGAAACAAAAAGACTCGATTGCAAGATCTAAAGATATACCTTCAAGCGCTAACCTCCCTGGCAACGGCGCTAGAGAAGAGCTTAGTTGACGGGGTGTGTTAGTGCCGCTTTCCTTGCCTCCCCGGCAACGGCGCCAGAAAAGATCTTGATGTCTACCACACAACCTTCTTCTTGTAGACGTTGTTGGGCCTCCAAGTGCAGAGGCTTGTAGGACAGTAGCAAATTTCCCTCAAGTGGATGACCTAAGGTTTATCAATCCGTAGGAGGAGTAGGATGAAGATGGTCTCTCTCAAGCAACCCTGGAACCAAATAACAAAGAGTCTCTTGTGTCCCCAACACACCCAATACAATGGTAAATTGTATAGGTGCACTAGTTCGGCGAAGAGATGTTGATACAAGTGGTATATGGATAGTAGATAAAGGTTTTTGTAATCTGAAAATATAAAAACAGCAAGGTAACTAATGATAAAAGTGAGCGTAAACGGTATTGCAATGCTAGGAAACAAGGCCTAGGGTTCATACTTTCACTAGTGTAAGTTCTCTCAACAATAATAACATAGATAGATCATATGACAAGCCCTCAACATGCGACAAAGAGTCACTCCAAAGCCACTAATAGCGGAGAACAAACGTAGAGATTATGGTAGGGTACGAAACCACCTCAAAGTTATTCTTTCAAATCAATCCGTTGGGCTATTCCTATAAGTGTCACAAACAACCCTGGAGTTTTTACTAGAATAACACCTTAAGATACAAATCAACCAAAACCCTAATGTCACCTAGATACTCCATTGTCACCTCAGGTATCCGTGGGCATGATTATATGGTATGCATCACACAATCTCAGATTTATCCAACCAACATAAAAGTACTTCAAAGAGTGCCCCAAAGTTTCTACCGGAGAATCAAGAACGTGTGCCAATAGGTTCCCAATGTCACGAAACCCGCAAGTTGATCACCAAGACATACATCAAGTGTTCTCATAAAGACTCAATCCGATAAGATAACTTCAAAAGGGGAAACTCAATTCATCACAAAGGAGTAGAGGGGGAGAAACATCATAAGATCCAACTACAATAGCAAAGCTCGAGATACATCAAGATCGTGCCATAGAGGAACACGAGAGAGAACACGAGAGAGAGAGAGATCAAACACATAGCTACTGGTACATACCCTCAGCCTCGAGGGAAAACTACTCCCTCCTCATCATGGAGAGCGCCGGGATGATAAAGATGGCCACCAGAGATGGATCCCCCCTCCGGCAGGGTACCGGAAAGGGGTCCCGATTGGTTTTTGGTGGTTCTGGAGGCTTGCGGCGGCGGAACTCCCGATCTATCTTTCTCTGATGTTTTTAGGGTATATGGAGATATATAGGCAGAAGAAGCACGTCGGTGGAGCTCCGAGGGGCCCACGAGGCAGGGGGCGCGCCCAGGGGGGGGGGCCTCCACCCTCGTGACCTCCCCGGAAACTTCTTGGAGTAGGGTCCAAGTCTCCTGGATCACGTTCGGTGAGAAGATCACGTTCCCGAAGGTTTCATTCCGTTTGGACTCCATTTGATATTCTGTTTCCTCGAAATACTGAAATAGGCAAAAAACAACAATTCTGGGCTGGGCCTCCGGTTAATAGGTTAGTCCCAAAAATAATATATAAGTGGAAAATAAAGCCCAATATAGTCCAAAACAGTAGATAAAGTAGCATGGAGCAATCAAAAATTATAGATACGTTGGAGATGTATCACCGCCAAACGTGCTGATGCTGCGATTAAGTTCTCCATGGGGTTGGAGAAGTGACCCTGTGGTATTGGTACGTAATGGGGCGGTGCCATATTGCCGTGAAGAGGCGCCGTCACCTAAGGCTGGACTGGGCCTCCTGCTCCGGATGTCATAAACTGATTTGCACCTGGCAGGTTACTTGGGCTGGCCCCGGGTGTAGCAAAGAGATTCCGAGGATCATAAATCTGAGGTAAACGGGACTGAGTTTTCTGATGTCTCCTCCTCATTACCTCATTAGATGCGTTCAAGCTCAACGTGAGCTGAAAGGCCTCTGCCTGAAGTTGCTGCGCCCGTATGTCCAAAGCCGCCTGCTCTGTGGCTAATCTAGTATCTTCAGCTGCTAAGGTTTCCTTGGCCCGGGCGATCTCATCGCGAACCTGTGCTACCTCTGCCTCATGCTCAGATTGGTTCGTAGGGACGACTGTAGCAGTTAACAAGGCCGTAAGTTTATCTATGAGATCCATCAGCACCTGAGCCGGTGAGCGCACAGGGCCTCCTACTCCGGCTGCTCCTAACCCGGACGTTATCGCCGCTGAGGCCATAGAATTTTGGCTGGGTTGAGTACCAGCCATGAAGACTCCTGCCCAGTTTGGCGACTCTGAGGGGTCCGGAATAGTGCTGCCATCGGAACAGCCCCCAAGCACACCATCTTGAACTTGATACAGCGAATCTGTTGAGCCGGCGGACGAATCACCGTCAGAGAGGACGGCCGGCTCACCATCACCTTCAGATCCTTCGGAAAGTTCACCTCCGTGGATGCAACCCACAAAGGCACACTTCACGACGGGTTGAGCTCGGGCGGGTTTCGCACGCTGAGCCGTCTCGACGAGGTCGGTGCAGCTGTCCGGCTCAGGGCCTGGCTCACCAATCCGGCCGATGAAGACGTGAATTCCGCCAAAGGGGACCCGGTACCTATACTCAATTGAGCCAGCATCGGGGCCCCAGCCTTCGTCGTCGATGTAGATCTTGCCGCGACGACTCTTGGTCATCCGGCCAACTGCGTATCCCTTGAGCCCTTCGAAGCTGCCCTTCAAGAACTCAAATCCACCATGCGATGGCCCCACGGTGGGCGCCAACTGTCATGGAATTTTCACAGAAGATGTCCTTTTGCAAGGACTTAGTCGTGGAGCCATCGCAACTAGGAAGCTTAAAGGGGTTAATCGGGACAAGGACACGCGAGGTTTATACTAGTTCAACCCCTTACGGTGAAGGAAGGCCTATGTCTAGTTGGGTTGGAATTGCTTGAGGTTTCGATGACCAGGGAGCGAGATACGCTATGCCTGGCTCTCGATCAGTTGTTTCTTTCCCTAAGCCGCTGGCGGGTCGTCCCCTTATATACATGGGTTGACGCCCTCCGGCCTATAGAGTCCCGGTCGGCTTATAAACAGTGTCCGGCTCGGCGACTAGTTACTTCTACCTTACAGTACAAGTTATACCATCATGGCGGTTTATCTTTACGGGCCTCAGAGTCGCCTGTGGGCCTTTAAGCCTTTTAGTGAACCGCCATCTTCATGCCTTGGTCTTGGGCTTCTGATGAACCTCTATTTGCATAACCCGGCCCCTCTTGGATGGCTTACATAAATAGTCATATCCCCAACAGGTTGTGTAGTAGACATCAAGCTCTTTTCTGGCGCCGTTGCCGGGGAGGTTAGCGCTTGAAGGTATATCTTTAGATCTTGCACTCGAATCTTTTAGTTTCTTGTTTTATCACTAGTTTAGTCTATAAAAGAAAACTACAAGAAAATGGAATTTAGTTTGTCTCATATGCTTCATCTTTTTAATATCTTTCGTGAGAATGATGGAAAGGAAAATTGTGCTCAAGTGCTAGGAGAAGAAATATATAAAATGTTTGGCACTAGATCTTTTAATGATGAGCATGATTGCAATGTTATTAGTATGAACTCTTTGAATATCCATAGTACTAATGATGATTGCACTAGTTATGATGAAAATATCTCTTAGAAGCATGTCAATTTTTGTGGAGTGCATAGAGTTTGCAAGTACATACCAAACATGGAAGATAAATTTTGCAAGAGGCATAAGTATTTGGAAACTAAATGGTTGCAAGAGAGGCTAGATGTTAGTGCTGAAAATTTAAAATATCTTAGCCATACTTGTGAACTTTGCAATGAACATGGTCATTTGAATATCAAATGCAAATTGTTTCATGATCGAATCGTGTCCAAAAATTGCGATGACTTGATTTCCCTTGAACATCATAATGAACTTAGTTTGCTTTTGGGTTATGAAGAAATGAAACGTTAAGCTAAGCTTATTCCAGAATATAGCCTCAAGAAATTCCTCGATATTGATCTAGAAGAAATTTATATGTATTGTGCGGTGAATTGCATTGAAAATCCTTATATTTCCAATTACATAAAGAAAAGAAAACAAATAGAGGATGAAGAGAATACTAATGAAAGGGAAGAGGCTTCCCAATATCCTCCTATTATTTCTTATGATGAATCAGGTAATGAGGAGGAGCCTTCTATTCAACCAATCTCATTAATAAGGAGATCCAAAAAGAGGATTGAACCCACATATGATGTGAAGAAGAAAAAACAGAGAAGCAAAGGTAGAAAGGTATCTCTCCCAAATGACGTTGCTCCTATTACTCATTGTGATGATGATAATTGCTATACTATTGGTGCCATCCATACTATTAATGATGAGAGTGATTATGCTTATGATATGAAAAGGCCCAAGCTTGGGGATGCAATTAATGTTTGTCCCAAGCTTGGGGATGCTACGTTTAATGAAGATGATATTTTTAGTCTCCCAAGTTTTGATATGCAAATTTATAATGATGATAGCATGCCTCCTAGTTATGATGATTATATTGATGAAAGTGGGTTTGGAGGAGTGTCAACTTTAGGAAGTAATGACCCCACTATTTTGGAGGATGTTGAATCTTATTATGATAATTATGAAAGTGGATTTGGAGAGGTCATGACTTTATTTAGTAATGATTCCACTATCTTGGAAGAGGTTTCAATTGATTATGATGAGAACAAAGTTGCTACTTATGATGATTATTGTGATGATACTTATGCTATAAAGAGTAGAGATGATTATATTCATAAAACTTGTCATGATTATGATTACCATTTTTCTGAACATTACTCCTTTAATGTGGAAACAATTTATAGTATTTGAGTCTTTTATGATACTCCCACTATTCCGAAAGAGAAGAAATTTGCTTATGTGGAGAGTAATAAAATTTCTATGCTTGTAGATCATGAAAAGAATGCTTTATGTGATGGTTATATTGTTGAATTCATTCATGATGCTACTGAAAATTATCATGAGGAAGGAATATATGCTTGTAGGAATTGCAATAATATCAAGTTTCCTCTCTATGTGCTTAAAGTTTTGAAGTTATGCTTGTCTTGCCTTCCTATGCTAGTTGATTATTGTTCCCATAAGTTGTTTTCTCACAAAATCCCTATGCATAGGAAGTGGTTTAGACTTAAATGTGCTAGTCATATTCTTCATGACACTCTCTTTATGTTACAATTTTTATCTTTTATGTGAGCATCATTGAAATCATCATGCCTAGCTAGGGGCGTTAAACGATAGCGCTTGTTGGGAGTCAACCCAACTTCATTTTTGTTCCTGGCTTTTTGATTATGTTTAGTAATAAATAATTTATCTAGCCTCTGTTTAGATGTGGTTTTATGCTTTTAATGAGTGTCTGTGCCAAGTAGAACCTTTGGGAAGACTTGGGGAAAGTCTTTGCGATCATGCTGTAAAAAACAGAAACTTTAGCGCTCACGAGATTTGCTGCCATTTTTACTGGAGAATGATATTTAGTTAATTATTTTTGCAGATGATTAATAGATAAATTCCTCACGTCCAGAAATTTATTTTAGAATTTTGGGGGTTCCATAAGTATATGTTTGATCCAGATTACTACAAACTGTTCTGTTTTTGACAGATTCTGTTTTCTATGTGTTGTTTGCTTATTTTGATGAATCTATGAGTAGTATCGGAGGATATGAACCATAGAGAAGTTGTAATACAGTAGATATTACACCAATATGAATTTAGAATGAGTTCACAACAGTACTTAAGCGGTGATTTATTTTCTTATACTAACGGAGCTTACGAGTTTTCTGTTAAGTTTTGTGTTGTGAAGTTTTCAAGTTTTGGGTGAAGATTCGATGGACTAAGGAATAAGGAGTGGCAAGAGCCTAAGCTTGGGGATGCCCAAGTATACCCAAGGTAAAATCCAAGGACACCAAAAATCCTAAGCTTGGGGATGCCCCGGATGGCATCCCCTCTTTCGTCTTTGTTCATCGGTAACTTTATTTGGAGCTATATTTTTATTCGCCACATGATATGTGTTTTGCTTGGAGCGTCATTTTATTTTCTTTTGCTTTGCTTGCTGTTTGAATAAAATACCAAGATCTGAAATTATTAAATGTTAGAGAGTCTTCACATAGTTGCATAATTATTCGACTACTTATTGATCTTCACTTATATCCTTTGGAGTAGTTTGTCTTTTGCTCTAGTGCTTCACTTGTATCTTTCTAGAGCACGGCGGTGGTTCTATTTTATAGAAATAATTAATCTCTTATGCTTCATTTATATTATTTTGAGAGTCCTTTAGAACAACATGACAATAATAAAAACTTTCATATAAAGTGCATTGAATACTAAGAGAAGTTTGATACTTGATGATTGTTTTGAGATATGGAGATGGTGATATTAGAGTCATGCTAGTTGAGTAGTTGTGAATTTGAGAAATACTTGTGTTGAGGTTTGTGATTCCCATAGCATGCACGTATGGTGAACCGTTATGTGATGAAGTCGGAGCATGATTTATTTATTGATTACCTTCCTTATGAGTGGCGGTCGGGGACGAGCGATGGTCTTTTCCTACCAATCTATCCCCCTAGGAGCATGCACGTAATACTTTGTTTCGATAACTAATAGATTTTTGCAATAAGTATGTGAGTTCTTTGTGACTAATGTTGAGTCCATGGATTATACGCACTATCACCCTTCCACCATCGCTAGCCTCTCTTGTACCGCGCAACTTTTGCCGGTACCTTAAACCCACCATATAGCCTCAAAACAGCCACCATACCAACCTATTATGGCATTTCCATAGCCATTTCGAGATATATTGCCACACAACTTTCCACCGTTCCGTTATTATGACACACTTCATCATTGTCATATTGCTTGCATGATCATGTAGTTGACATCGTATTTGTGGCAAAGCCACCATTCATAATTCTTCATACATGTCACTCATGCATCATTGCACATCCCGGTACACCGCCGGAGGCATTCACATAGAGTCATATCTTGTTCTAAGTATCGAGTTGTAATTTTTGAGTTGTAAGTAAATAAAGTGTGATGATCATCATTATTAGAGCATTGTCCCAGTGAGGAAAGGACGATGGAGACTATGATTCCCTCACAAGTCGGGATGAGACTCCGGACGAAAATAAAAAAAGTAAGAAAAAAGAGAAAGGCCATAAAAAAGAAGCCCCCCCCCCAAAAAAAGAGAAAAAGAGAGAAGGGACAATGTTACTATCCTTTTTCCACACTTGTGCTTCAAAGTAGCACCATGATCTTCATGATAGAGAGTCTCCTATGATATCACTTTCATATACTAGTGGGAATTTTTCATTATAGAACTTGGCTTGTATATTCCAATGATGGGCTTCCTCAAATTGCCCTAGGTCTTCGTGAGCAAGCAAGTTGGATGCACACCCACTTAGTTTCTTTTGTTGAGCTTTCATACACTTATAGCTCTAGTGCATCCGTTGCATGACAATCCCTACTCACTCACATTGATATCTATTAATGGGCATCTCCATAGCCCGTTGATACGCCTAGTTGATGTGAGACTATATTCTCCTGTTTTTGTCTTCTCCACAACCACCATTCTATTCCACCATAGTGCTATATCCATGGCTCACACTCATGTATTGCGTGAAGATTGAAAAAGTTTGAGAACATCAAAAGTATGAAACAATTGCTTGGCTTGTCATCGGGGTTGTGCATGATTTAAATATTTTGTGTGGTGAAGATGGAGCATAGCCAGACTATATGATTTTGTAGGGATAACTTTATTTGGCCATGTTATTTTGAGAAGACATAATTGCTTAGTTAGTATGCTTGAAGTATTATTATTTTTATGTCAATATTAAACTTTTGTCTTGAATCTTATGGATCTGAACATTCATGCCACAATAAAGAAAAATTACATTGAGACATATGTTAGAAAGCATTCCACATCAAAAATTCTTCTTTTATCATTTACCTACTCGAGGACAAGCAGGGATTAAGCTTGGGGATGCTGATACGTCTCCAACGTATCTATAATTTTTGATTGTTCCATGCTATTATATTATCTATTTTGGATATTTATGGGCTTTATTTTACACTTTTATATTATTTTTGGGACTAACCTATTAACCCAGAGCCCAGTGCCAGTTCCTGTTTTTCCCTTTGTTTCAGTGTTTCGCAGAAAAGGAATATCAAATGGAGTCCAAACGGAATGAAACCTTCGGGAGCGTGATTTTTGGAACAAACGAGGCAACCACGAGGCAGGGGGCGCGCCCTCCACCCTCATGGGCCCCTCGTTGCTCCATCGACGTACTTCTTCCTCCTATATATATCCATATACCCCCAAACATCGAGGAACAGATTAGATCGGGAGTTCCGCTGCCAGAAGCCTCCGTAGCCACCGAAAACCAATCTAGACCCGTTCCGGCACCCTGCCGGAGGGGTGAATCCCTCTTCGGTGGCCATCTTCATCATCCCGGTGCTCTCCATGATGAGGAGGGAGTAGTTCTCCCTCAGGGCTGAGGGTATGTACCAGTAGCTATGTGTTTGATCTCTCTCTCTCTCGTGTTCTTGAGGTGGTACGATCTTGATGTATCCCGAGCTTTGCTATTATAGTCGGATCTTATGATGTTTCTCCCCCTCTACTCTCTTGTGATGAATTGAGTTTTCCCTTTGAAGTTATCTTATCGGATTGAGTCTTTAAGGATTTGACAACACTTGATGTATGTATTGTCGTGCTTATCTGTGGTGACAATGGGATATCACGTGATCCACTTGATGTATGTTTTGGTGATCAACTTGCGGGTTCCGCCCATGAACCTATGCATAGGGGTTGGCACACGTTTTCGTCTTGACTCTTCGGTAGAAACTTTGGGGCACTCTTTGAA
Organism: Triticum urartu; assembly: GCF_003073215.2. Lineage (NCBI taxonomy): Eukaryota > Viridiplantae > Streptophyta > Magnoliopsida > Poales > Poaceae > Triticum > Triticum urartu. The sequence continues at coordinate 70,835,906 of NC_053023.1, read as the reverse complement.
GTACTTTGTGTTGGTTGAATAGATGAATCTGAGATTGTGTGATACATATCGTATAATCATACCCACGGATACTTGAGGTGACATTGGAGTATCTAGGTGACATTAGGGTTTTGGTTGATTTGTGTCTTAAGGTGTTATTCTAGTATGAACTCTATGATAGATTGAACAGAAAGAATAGCTTCGTGTTATTTTACTACGGACTCTTGAATAGATCGATCAGAAAGGATAACTTTGAGGTGGTTTTGTACCCTACAATAATCTCTTCATTTGTTCTCTGCTATGAGTTACTTTGGAGTGACTCTTTGTTGCATGTTGAGGGATAGTTATATGATCCAATTATGTTATTATTGTTGAGAGGACTTGCACTAGTGAAAGTATGAACCCTAGGCCTTGTTTCAACGCATTGCAATACTATTTACGCTCACTTTTATCATTAGTTACCTTGCTGTTTTTATATTTTCAGATTACAAAAACCTTTATCTACTATCCATATTGCACTTGTATCACCATCTCTTCGCCGAACTAGTGCACCTATACAATTTACTATTGTATTGGGTGTGTTGGGGACAGAAGAGACTCTTTGTTATTTGGTTGCAGGGTTGCTTGAGAGAGACCATCTTCATCCTACGCCTCCTACGGATTGATAAACCTTAGGTCATCCACTTGAGGGAAATTTGCTACTGTCCTACAAACCTCTGCACTTGGAGGCCCTACAATGTCTACAAGAAGAAGGTTGTGTAGTAGACATCAGCCCCCAGGTGGGTACAACCCACCTGGGCCCGCCCTGGTGGGTTGTGCCCACCCAAGGGCCCCTCTCCAGTAGGTCTTGGCTCCAGAAATTCTTATATATTACATAAAAATTCCTCACCAAGTTTCTTTCCATTCCGAGAACTCTTATTTCTGCACAAAAATAACACCATGGTAGTTTTGCTGAAAACAGCGTCAGTCCGGGGTTAGTTTCATTCAAATCATGCAAATTAGAGTACAAAACAAGAGGAAAAGCGTGAGAAAAAGTAGATACGTTGGAGACGTATCAATATGCACTAGGGTCACATAGTTCATCGGAGTTCATAAAAAACTCCCCATTGACCCCTTGCCACTGCTTAGTTCGATCTAATCACAATACAAACTTGGTGCCGCAGTAGTTTTAGCCTTTATTTCCAAACACAGATGCGTTCTGCCCTCTGGGACGCAACACCCAGCTCGCGTGTTCTTTCGCCACTATAACTAGGTTTAGTAATTCTTCTTCTTTTTGGAGTTGCCGTAGATCTAAATTCACAGATCTGATTTGTCAAACTTGTTTGTCCAACACTTAGCAAAATCTCATCCATACCTTTATAGATGCATGTATACTGCGGCCATATGGCGACTCATATGACAAGTTATAACCCGTCAGCCACCTGTTAACTCACTTGAAAGACACCTTAACCCGCCAATACACTACTACTACAGGATGCTGCTAACGCGACACTACGATCAGAGTCCCTTCGACGAAACTGTGTGCGATGCAATAATCGCAAACGGTGGTGTAAAATAACCGTAAAAAAGGTGCAAAATGTTTGCGATCATGGATGCATCAAACATGGTTCAGATTTTAGTTGCGTGTGCGATGAGGGCATATGATTCAGTTCAATGAACTGTTTGCGATGAGGAGGAACAAAAGGAACGGGTAGCCAGATGAAGGTGTGTGGGATATACATCATACGGTTCACTTGGCTGAACTATTTGTGATTAGGCAACACAAAAGAAACGGTCAGCCAGATCAAGGTGTGTGCGATATACGGCATACGGTTCACTCGGATGAACTATTTTCGATTAGGCAACGCAATAGAAACGGTTCAACCAGATCAAGGTGTGTGCAATGGAGGGCATACAGTTCATTCCTATAAACTGTTTGTGTTGAGCCAAGAGAACATAAACGTTTCACATAAACAAGATGTATGTAATACGCGGGAAACGTCCAATTACATAGGTGGCCAATACACACATGACATTTCCACGCACCAAAGTAAACTATTACATGCATAATTAACTAGGATAAACGATCATCTGGTTATCATCTACTTCTTGTACTAACTCTATGTTCCTTCTATGCCAAGTTTCCATTAATTGATGGCATTTTATGAACACGCCACCGTTTCCCGCCATTTCCTCACCGGCTTCTCGCCACCTAGCGATATTTGCGCATAAACCTAGGCGGTGCAAGACGCACGGAGGCAACAAGCGCAACCTGTAGCACATCCACCTTTTCCAAGCTTGCCAACCCACCAAAGCGCCGCCTCTGCCATCAACCTCGTCGACAAGGAAAACGAGCAGGTGCCACGGCCCGTCGAGGCCGAGGCGCTCCCCGACAACGCGATGGACGACATTGTGATGCGCGTCATTGACAGGGTTGGGCAGACCCTTGGCGCATGACCCACCAAAGCGCCGCCTCAAACTACGGTCATCACCGGGAGTGGTCCCGATTATTGTCACTTCGGGGTTGCCAAATCATAACACATAGTAGGTGACTATTGATTTGCAAGACAGGATCAAAAAATCACATATATTCATGAAAACATAATAGGTTCAGATCTGAAATCATGGCACTCGGGCCCTAGTGACAAGCATTAAGCATAGCAACATCAATCTTAGAACATAATGGATACTAGGGATCAAACCCTAACAAAACTAACTCGATTACATGGTAAATCTCATCCAACCCATCACCGTCCAGCAAGCCTACGATGCGATTACTCACGCACGGCGGTGAGCATCATGAAATTGGTGATGGAGGATGGTTGATGATGATGATGGCGACAGATTCCCCTCTCCGGAGCCCCGAACAGACTCCAGATCAGCACTCCCGAGGAAGATTAGGGCTTGGCGATAGCTTTGTATTGTAAAATGCGATGAATCCTTCTCTTTGATTTTTTTCTCCCTGAAAGTGAATATATGGAGTTGGGGTTGAGGTCAGTGGAGTCCTAGGGGCCCACGAGGCAGGGGGTGCGCCCCAGGGTGGCGCCCTACACCCTCGTGGATAGGGTGTGGGCCCCCTGATGCTGATTCTTTTGCCAATATTTTTCATTAATTCCAAAACATGTCTTTGTGGATTTTCAGGTCATTCGGAGAACTTTTATTTCTGCACAAAAATAACACCATGGCAGTTCTGCTGAAAACAGCGTCAGTCTAGGTTAGTTCCATTCAAATCAGGCAAGTTAGAGTCCAAAACAAGGGCAAAAGTGTTTGGAAAAGTAGATATGTTGGAGACGTATCAACTCCCCCAAGCTTAAACCTTTGCTTGTCCTCAAGCAATTCAGTTGACAAACTGAAAGTGATAAAGAAAAACTTTTACAAACTTTGTTTGATCTTGTTGCAAATATGTAAAGCCAACATTCAAGTTTTCAGCAAAGAATATGAACTAACCATATTCACAATAACATTTAGGTCTCATGTTTACTCATATCAATGATATAATCAACTAGCGAGCAATAATAATAAATCTCGGATGACAACACTTTCTCAAAACAATCATAACATGATATAACAAGATGGTATCTCGCTAGCCCTTTCTGAGACCGCAAAACATAAATGCAGAGCACCCCTAAAGATCAAGGAATGACTAGACATTGTAATTCATGGTAAAAGAGATCCAGTCATAGTCATACTCAATGTAAATTAATAGCAATGCATGCGAATGACAACGGTGCACTCCAACTGGTGCTTTTTAATAAGAGGATGATGGCTCAACATAAAAGTAAATAGATAGGCCCTTCCCAACGGGAAGAAGGGATTTGCAGAGGTGCCAGAGCTCAAGTTTTGAAACAAAGACAAATAATATTTTGAGTGGCATACTTTCATTGTCAACATAACAACCAAGAGATCTCGATATCTTCCATGCTACACACATTATAGGCGGTTCCCAAACAGAATGGTAAAGTTTATACTTCCCCACCACCAACAAATATCAATCCATGGCTTGTCCGGAACAACGGGTGCCGTCCAACTAACAACAATCCTGGGGGAGTTTTGTTTGCAATTATTTTGATTTGATTTGAGCATGGGTCTGGGCATCCCGGTTACCGGCCACTTTCTCGTGAATGATGAGTGGAGTCCACTCATCGTGAGAATAACCCACCTAGCATGGAAGATATATACAACCCTAGTTGATACATGAGCTATTCGAGCATACAAAACGGAATTTCATTTGAAGGTTTAGAGTTTGGCACATACAAAGGTTGCTAGTAGTGTTAATTACTCCTTGTAGTTGATGCTAGTTGGTTTAATTGGTGGAAGATCATATGTTCAGATCCTATATGCACATTAATACCCCTCTGATTATGAACATGTTTATGCTTTGTGAGTAGTTACTTTTGTTCCTGAGGACATGGGAGAAGTCTTGCTATTAGTAGTCATGTGAATTTGGTATTCGTTCGATATTTTGATGAGATCTATGTTGTCTCTCCTCTAGTGGTGTTATGTGAACGTCGACTACATGACACTTCACCATCGTTTGGGCCTAGAGGAAGGCATTGGGAAGTAATAAGTAGATGATGGGTTGCTAGAGTGACAGAAGCTTAAACCCTAGTTTATGCGTTGCTTCGTAAGGGGCTGATTTGGATCCATATGTTTCATGCTATGGTTAGGTTTACCTTAATACTTATTTTGTAGTTGCAGATGATTGCAATAGGGTTTAATCATAAGTGGGATGCTTGTCCAAGGAAGGGCAGTACCCAAGCACCGGTCCACCCACATATCAAATTATCAAAGTACCGAACGCTAATCATATGAGCGTGATGAAAACTAGCTTGACGATAATTCCCATGTGTCCTCGGGAGCGTTTTCCCTCATATAAGGGTTTGTCCAGGCTTGTCCTTTGCTACAAAAAGGATTGGGCCATCTTGCTACACCTTATTTACTTTTGTTACTTATTACCCGTTACAAATTACCTTATCACAAAACTATCCGTTACCGATAATTTCAGTGCTTGTAGAGAATACCTTACTGAAAACCGCTTGTCATTTCCTTCTGCTCCTCGTTGGGTTCGACACTCTTACTTATCGAAAGGACTATGATAGATGCCCTATACTTGTGGGTCATTAGTTCCTCTGTGGCATCAACTAATGGACCGATGGCTCGCCTTGTCATCAATGACAATATCACTTCCGAAGGAGCCCTAATTCTAGGGCAAACCCTCCGGCTCGGCGACTTCACTGTGGGTGCCCTTCCGACCATTAAGCCAAAGGCAACCCCCCAAGTTGCCGAAAATTCCCTCCGTATCAGCCCTGAATATTCCGACAAGATGGATCCGACAAATCTATCGTCTTTGAACGAGCTGCTAGATCGCATCGCCGCCCTAGGAGTCTCAACTGACTATGATCGGATCGGGCTTAAACCCGATCAGAGAGAAATTAAATCTTCGCCGATCTCCCATTAGTTAGCGGTTGTGGAGGAATAGGCTGACAACAACTCCTCTCCTACGTTGAGAAACAACTATGTTCAGATTTCTGAACCCGGAGAACCAGATACCCACCCTCGAGAAGACATTCCCTGTCCTCCGGACACAAAATTGGACGTTAAGCTTGAGAATTCCTCGGACACTCCGGAGCCTGGGCTGGTAACCTCGGAAATTCTTCAAACTCTGGAGTCCATGGTGGGTCAAGGTGCGAATTTGAGCCCGCCCACCCACCACAAGCAGTATTCTCCAAGAAACTCTGGCTCTCCGGACATATGCGACCTAATGTATGTGTGGCAGCAGCCTCGGGAGACAGTCCATCACTTTTGGGCTAGATTCATCCTTGTTAAAAATAAGATAAAAGATTGCTGCGATGACGACGCAATTTCAATATTTCACAACAACTGTACGAACGAGGGAATCCTTAATGCCCTCAATCGCCATCGTGTCTTGCACTTTGTGAATTTGGCACCCATAGTACAGAAGTACTATGCAATGGAAAGCGCCTAGAAAACTGAGACAGCCCATTGGGAACCGCAGGCCTTTAAGCCATGTCCCGGACGGGCAAAAAGGGTGCACCCTTGCGGGGCACCTAATCATCATCCCATGGACAAGAAATTCAAGCCCTTTACGGGACACAGAACTGTCTTCAAAGAATGGCTCGACAAGCCCTGTCAATTACACGTGACACCGAATACCAAACCAACGCACAACCTATGGGCATGTTGGATACTCCGGCAGGTGGCCAAGAGCAGCGACGGTATCCTCACCAATGCTACACCAGAAATACTCTTTGGAAAACGACCCGAAGTACTCATAGTCTTTGAGACCTTCTCATCAAATAATCGGCGTAAATGTGCGCTTCGCGACCTTGCCGAAGTCTGCCATGTAGTAGCAATAAACCCTTGGAACGATATGTCAATAACTTTCAACGCCAATGACGAACCAAGATCCCGCTCAGTCCGGGCACCAACCGCTCTGGTCGTCAACCCAATTGTGGACGGTTTTCGGCCCACTAAAGTGCTAATGGACGGTGGCAGCGGACTGAACCTCATCTACGAGGAAACACTCAATAAAATGCAAATGGACAGGAGTCGCATCGAGCAGAGCAAGACATCCTTTAGAGGAATCATTCTCAGCAGGGAAGCAAGATGCTCGGGGAAAATTAAGCTGGATGTGGTATTCGGCACACCAGAAAACTATAGGCCCGAAGAGATAATCTTCCAGGTGTCTCCTTTCAACAACGGATATCATGCCCTGTTAGGGCGAGACGCATTCACATGCTTTCAAGCTATACCTCATTACGGGTATATGAAGCTCAAAATGCCCGAGCCCAATGGTGTTATCACTATCTCCAGTGATCCGGACATAGCACTTTGCGCTGAAAATAAAACCGCATCCCTGGCCCTTGAGGCACTATCTGAAGCCCTATCGGCCGAAGAACTCACCGCATTGCATTTCACAATGGATAGGGACGACGTAATCCTTGATAAAAGGTCCAAATCCACCTCTTTCAAGCTAGCGGACAAAATAGTCAAATTCCAAGTTCACCTGACAGATCCCAAGAAAACTACCTCCATTGGGGCATAGTTGGACCCGACGATCGACGCCGCATTACGCGCGTTCTTGCGTGAAAACTGGGACATCTTCGCCGAGCACCCCTCGGATATGCCAGGAATCCCACGCACGCTGGCCGAACATAGTCTCAACATACTAAAGGGATACAAGCCGGTCAAGAAAATGCTCCGGTGATTTTCCGAACCCAATTGATAGGCTATGGGGGACGAGCTAGCCAAGCTACTCGAAGCCGGGTTTATCAGAGAGATCAAACATCTAGACTGGCTAGCAAACCTGGTCATGGTATCAAAGAAGGATAAATCCCAGTGCCTGTGTGTCGATTTCAAAGACCTTAACAAGGCCTGCCCTAAAGACCCCTTCCCACTACCTCGCATCGACTAGATTATCGATGCGACCGCGGGACACGATTCGCTGTGTTTCCTCGACGCATACTCCGGATACCATCAAATCAAAATGAAGGAATCCGACCAAGCCGCAACGACATTCATCACCCCGTATGGGCCTTTCCGCTTCAACACTATGCCTTTCGGGCTCAAGAACGCCGACGCCACTTACCAACGCATGATTCAAACGTGCCTGGAAAAGCAAATCGGCAAGACTGTGGAGGCATATGTAAATGAAGTAGTCATCAAAACCAAGCACGTTGAATCATCGGTGGATGACTTACGCCTCACATTTGATAACCTCTGAACATATGACATAAGGCTTAATCCAGAAAAGTGCTTTTTCTGCGTTCCCACCGGTAAACTGCTCGGGTTTATTGTCTCCAATAGAGGAATCGAAGCAAACCGAGCCAAAATCCGAGCCCTGTCACAATTGGCAACACCAACTGACCTCAAATAGGTCCAAAAACTAGTCGGGTGCGTGGCAGCCTTGAGCCTCTTTATCTCCAGACTAGGAGAAAAGGCACTGCCACAGTATCGCATGCTCCGACGCACCGACCACTTTGCATGGACGGACGCTGCAACGACTGGACTGGAGGAAATAAAAACTTTGCTAGCAAGCAACCCCATCCTGGCCGCACCAAGTGTCGGCGAACCTATGCTGCTTTAAATATCGGCAACTCACCAGGTGGTGAGTGCAGTGCTCGTCGTCGAACGAGAAGACGAAGGACATAAATTCCCACTCCAAAAACCAATATATTACGTATCGACGGTCCTTACACCATGCAAATCCCAATACCCGCATTATCATAGGATATCATATGCGGTCTTTATGGCATCCCGCAAGCTATGACACTACTTCCAAGAGTGCTCAATCATGGTGGCCTCCGAAGTACCATTCAATGACAATATAAACAACTGGGACGCCACCGGCAGGACTGCCAAATGGGCCATTGAGCTCCTACCATTTGAAATAACATACAAACCACGCCGAGCCATTGAATCTCAAGTGTTGGCTGACTTCGTCGGTGAATGGATAGTGGCCGAAGTCCCTAAAGAGTGCGACACGTATTCCAACTAGGTGATGCACTTTGACGGCTCTAAAATGTTAGCCGGACTCGGGGCTGGTGTCTGATACGTCCATTTTGCATCATGCTTTTATATCAATATTTATTGCATTATGGGCTGTTATTACACATTATGTCACAATACTTATGCCTATTCTCACTTATTTTACAAGGTTTACATAAAGAAGGGAGAATGCCGACAACTCGGATTCTGGCTGGAAAAGGAGCAAATATTGGAGACCTATTCTGCACAACTCCAAAAGTCCTGAAACTTCACGGATGATGTTTTCCGAATATATAAAAAACATTGAGCTCAAGAACTTCACCAGGGGGGCACACCTTGCCCATGAGGGTGGGGGGCGCGCCCTACCCCCTAGGCGCGCCCCTACCTCGTGGCCCCCCTGGTGGCCCTCCGGTGACCATCTTCTGCTATATGGACTCTTTCGATGGGAAAAAAATCATAAGCCATCTTCTCGGATGAAACTCCGCCGCCACGAGGCAGAACCTTGGCGGAACCAATCTAGGGCTCTGGCGGAGCTGTTCTGCCAGGGAAATTTCTCTCCCGGAGGGGGAAATCATCCCCATCGTCATCACCATCGCTCGTCTCATCGGGAGAGGGCAATCTCCATCAACATCTTCATCAGCACCATCTCATCTCAAAACCCTAGTTCATATCTTGTATCCAATTCTTGTCTCCAAGTCTGGGATTGGTGCTAGTAGGTTGCTAGTAGTGTTAATTACTCCTTGTAGTTGATGCTAGTTGGTTTAATTGGTGGAAGATCATATGTTCAGATCCTATATGCACATTAATACCCCTATGATTAAGAACATGTTTATGCTTTGTGAGTAGTTACTTTTGTTCCTGAGGACATGGGAGAAGTCTTGCTATTAGTAGTCATGTGAATTTGGTAATTCGTTCGATATTTTGATGAGATGTATGTTGTCTCTCCTCTAGTGGTGTTATGTGAACGTCGACTACATGACACTTCACCATTGTTTGGGCCTAGAGGAAGGCATTGGGAAGTAATAAGTAGATGATGGGTTGCTAGAGTGACAGAAGCTTAAACCCTAGTTTATGCGTTGCTTCGTAAGGGGCTGATTTGGATCCATATGTTTCATGCTATGGTTAGGTTTACCTTAATACTTTTGTTGTAGTTGCGGATGCTTGCAATAGAGGTTAATCATAAGTGGGATGTTTGTCCAAGTAAGGGCAGCACCCAAGCACCGGTCCACCCACATACCAAATTATCAAAGTACCGAACGCGAATCATATGAACGTGATGAAAACTAGCTTGACGATATTCCCATGTGTCCTCGGGAGCGCTTTACATCATATAAGAGTTTGTCCAGGCTTGTCCTTTGCTACAAAAAGGATTGGGCCACCTTGCTGCACCTTATTTACTTTTGTTACTTGTTGCTCGTTACAAATTATCTTATCACAAAACTATCTGTTACCACTTATTTCAGTACTTGCAGAGAATACCTTGCTGGAAACCGCTTGTCATTTCCTTCTGCTCCTCGTTGGGTTCCACACTCTTACTTATAGAAAGGACTACGATAGATCCCCTATACTTGTGGGTCATCAAGACTCTTTTCTGGCGCCGTTGCCGGGGAGTGAAGCGCCTTTGGTAGGTGGAATTTGGTAAGGAAAAATTTATATAGTGTGCTCAAATTTACTGTCACTTGTTACTATGGAAAGTAATCCTCTGAGGGGCTTGTTCGGGGTATCTTCACCCCGACTAGTAGAGAAAAGAGTTTCTCCTCAACCTACTGAACCTACTGAAAATGAAAATGCTTGCTTTGAAATTCCTTTGGGTATGGTAGAAAAACTGCTAGCTAATCCTTTTTTGGGAGATGGAACAAAACATCCTGATGAGCATCTAATATATGTGGATGAAGTTTGTGGATTATTTAAGCTTGCAGGTGTACCCGGAGATGTTATTAAGAAGAAGGTCTTCCCTTTATATTTGAGGGGAGATGCATCGACTTGGTATAGGCTATGTGATGATATGGAGTCTTGGAACTACAAACGATTGAAATTGGAATTTCATCAAAAGTTTTATCCTATGCATCTTGTTCATCCTAAAGCACCGCTCAAGCTTGGAGGAGGCTTAAATCAATGTTATATTCATGCCCCAATCATGAGCTCTCAAGAGAAATGATTATTAAAATTTTTTATGCTCGGCTTTCTGATAACAATCGCACCATGCTTGATACTTCTTGTGCTGGCTCTTTTATGATGAAGACTATTGAATTCAAATGGGATTTATTGGAAAGAATTAAACGCAACTCTGAAGATTGGGACCTCGACAATGGTAAGAAGTCAGGTATGACACCTAGTTTTGATTGTGTTAAATCTTTTATGGATACCGATATTTTTCATAAATTTAGCACTAAATATGGACTTGACTCTGAGATAGTAGCTTCTTTCTGTGAATCTTTTGCTGCTTATGTTGATCCCCCCAAGGAGAAGTGGTTTAAATATCATCCTCCCATAGAAGTAAAAGTAGCTGCACCTATTAAAGTTGAAGAAAAGACTATCACTTATAATGATCCTATTGTTCCTACCTCTTATGTTGAGAAACCGCCTTTCCCTGTTAGGATAAAGGATCATGCTAAAGCTTCAACTGTGGTTCGTAAAAGCAATATTAAAACATATACACCTCCTGAGCAAGTTAGAGTTGAACCTAATATTGCTATTGTTAAAGATCTCTTGTCTGATAATATAGATGGGCATGTTATTTATTTCTGTGATGAAACTGCTAGAATTGCTAAACCCCGTGATACAGATAAACCTAGACCTGTGGTAGGTATGCCTGTTATTTCTGTTAAAATAGGAGATCATTGTTATCATGGCTTATGTGATATGGGTGCTAGTGCTAGTGCAATACCTATTGACTTATGCAAAGAAATTATGCATGACATTGCACCTGTTGAGTTGGAAGATATTGATGTCACAATTAAACTTGCTAATAGAGATACTATTTCACCAATGGGAATTGTTAGAGATGTTGAAGTCTTGTGTGGCAAAACTAAATATCCTGCTGATTTTCTTGTTCTTGGTTCCCCACAAGACAATTTTTGTCCCATTATATTTGGTAGACCCTTCTTAAATACTGTTAATGCTACCATAGATTGCAAAAGGGATGTTGTTACTGTCGGTTTAGATGATATGACTCATGAATTTAATTTTTCTAAATTTAGTAGACAACACCGTGAAGAAGAATTACCTAGTAAAGATGAAATTATTGGTCTTGCTTCTATTGCCGTACCTCCTAGTGATCCTTTAGAACAATATTTGCTAGACCATGAAAATGATATGTTTATGAATGAAAGAAGGGAATTAGATGAAGTATTCTTTAAACAGGAACCTATTCTGAAACACAATTTACCTGTTGAAATCCTAGGAGATCCTCCTCCACCTAAGGGTGATCCCGTGTTTGAGCTTAAACCGTTACCGGATACTCTTAAATATGCTTATCTTGATGAGAAAAAGATATATCCTGTTATTATTAGTGCTAACCTTTCAGAACATGAAGAAGAGAGATTATTGAAAACTCTATAGAAGCACCATGCTGCCATTGGGTATACTCTTGATGATCTTAAGGGCATTAGTCCCACTCTATGCCAACATAAAATTAATTTGGAAGAAGATGCTAAACCAGTTCGTGATCATCAACGCCGACTGAATCCTAAAATGAAAGAAGTGGTAAGAAAGGAGATACTAAAGCTCCTTGAGGCAGGTATAATTTACCCCATTGTTGATAGTCAGTGGGTAAGCCCTGTCCATTGTGTCCCTAAGAAGGGAGGTATTACTGTTGTTCCTAATGACAAACATGAATTGATTCCTCAAAGAATTATTACTGGTTATAGGATGGTAATTGATTTCCACAAATTAAATAAGGCTACTAAAAAGGATCATTACCTCTTACCTTTTATCGATCAAATGCTAGAAACATTATCCAAACATACACATTTCTGCTTTCTAGATGGTTATTCTGGTTTCTCTCAAATACCCGTGTCAGCCAAAGATCAATCAAAGACTACTTTTACATGCCATTTTGGTACTTTTGCTTATAGACGTATGTCTTTTGGTTTATGTAATGCACCTGCTACCTTTCAAAGATGCATGATGGCTATATTCTCTGACTTTTGTGAAAAGATTTGTGAGGTTTTCATGGACGACTTTTCCGTCTATGGATCTTCTTTTGATGATTGCTTGAGCAACCTTGATCGAGTTTTGCAGAGATGTGAAGAAACTAATCGTATCTTGAATTGGGAAAAGTGCCACTTTATGGTTAATGAAGGTATTGTCTTGGGGCATAAAGTTTCTGAAAGAGGTATTGAAGTTGATAAAGCCAAGGTTGATGCTATTGAAAAGATGCCATGTCCCAAGGACATTAAAGGTATAAGAAGTTTCCTTGGTCATGCCGGTTTTTATAGGAGGTTCATTAAGGACTTCTCAAAAATCTCTCGGCCTTTGACTAATTTATTACAAAAAAGATATACCATTTGTCTTTGATGATGATTGTGTAGAAGCATTTGAAATACTTAAGAAAGCATTGATCTCTGCACCTATTGTTCAGCCACCTGATTGGAATTTACCCTTTGAAATTGTGTGTGATGCTAGTGATTATGCTGTAGGTGCTGTTCTAGGACAAAGAGTTGATAAGAAACTAAATGTTATTCAATATGCTAGTAAAAGTCTAGACAATGCTCAAAGAAATTATGCTACTACTAAAAAAGAATTCTTAGCAGTTGTATTTGCCTGTGATAAGTTTAGACCTTATATTGTTGATTCTAAAGTAACTATTCACACTGATCATGCTGCTATTAAATATCTATGGAAAAGAAAGATGCTAAACCTAGACTTATTAGATGGTTTCTCTTGCTACAAGAATTTGATTTACATATTGTTGATAGAAAAGGAGCTGAGAACCCCGTTGCAGACAACTTGTCTAGGTTAGAAAATGTGCTTGATGACCCACTACCTATTGATGATAGCTTTCCTGATGAGCAATTAAATGTCATAAATGCTTCTCATACTGCTCCATGGTATGCTGATTATGCTAATTACATTGTTGTTAAGTTTATACCACCTAGTTTCACATACCAGCAAAAGAAAAAGTTCTTCTATGATTTGAGACATTACTTTTGGGATGACCCACATCTTTATAAAGAAGGAGTAGATGGTGTTATTAGACATTGTGTACCTGAGCATGAATAGGAATAGATCCTACGCAAGTGTCACTCCGAAGCTTATGGCGGACACCATGCTGGAGATAGAACTGCACATAAGGTACTACAATCTGGTTTTTATTGGCCTACTCTCTTCAAGGATGCCCGTAAGTTTGTCTTATCTTGTGATGAATGCCAAAGAATTGGTAATATTAGTAGACGTCAAGAAATGCCTATGAATTATTCACTTGTTATTGAACCATTTGATGTTTGGAGCTTTGACTATATGGGACCTTTTCCTTCCTCTATTGGTTATACACATATTTTAGTTGTTGTTGATTATGTTACTAAGTGCGTAGAAGCTATTCCAACTAGTAGTGCTGATCATAACACCTCTATTAAAATGCTTAAAGAAGTTATCTTTCCAAGGTTTGGAGTCCCTAGATATTTAATGACTGATGGTGGTTCACATTTTATTCATGGTGCTTTCCGTAAAATGCTTTCTAAATATGATGTTAATCATAGAATTGCATCTCCTTATCACCGTCAGTCTAGTGGTCAAGTAGAATTGAGTAATAGAGAACTCAAATTAATTTTGCAAAAGACTGTTAATAGGTCCAGAAAGAATTGGTCCAAGAAACTTGATGATGCATTATGGGCCTATAGAACTACATATAAAAATCCTATGGGTATGTCTCCGTATAAAATGGTCTATGGAAAAGCATGTCACTTACCTCTCGAACTAGAACACAAGGTTTATTGCACTATTAAAGAACTCAACTATGATTTTAAACTTGCCGATGAGAAGAGGTTATTTGATATTAACTCACTTGATGAATGGAGAATCCAAGCCTACGAAAATGCCAAGTTGTTTAAAGAAAAAGTTAAAAGGTGGCATGATAAAAGAATACAAAAGCGTGAGTTTAATGTAGGTGATTATGTATTGCTATACAACTCTCGTTTAAGATTTTTCGCAGGAAAACTTCTCTCTAAATGGGAAGGTCCCTACGTTACCGAGGAGGTCTACCATTCCGATGCCATAAAAATCAACAACTTCGAAGGCACAAATCCGAAGGTGGTAAATGGTCAAGGAATCAAACATTATATCTCAGGTAATCCCATAAATGTTGAAACCAATGTTATTGAAACCATAACCCCGGAGGAATACATAAGGGACACTTTCCGGAACATTCCAGACTCCGAAAAGGAATAGGTATGTGGTACGGTAAGTAAACCGACTCCAAAACAGTTTTTAAGGCCATATTTCTCTGTTTTGGAATATTTAGAAAAATAGAAAAATAAGCAGCAGTCCGGAAAGGACACGAGGGCTCCACGAGGGTGGAGGGCGCGCCCTACCCCCTGGGCGCGCCCCCTACCTCGTGGGCACCTCGTGTGCTCTCCGGACTCCGTTTTCTTACAGAACACGTATTATGGTCGGTAAAAACTCATTATATAACCTCCCGGGGGTTTTGACTCCCGTATCACGCAAAAATCTCCTGTTTGTGTTTCGAGCTGTTACTGCAGCAGATTAGAGCAGGATGTCTTCGCAAGAGTCAGTCAGGGAGAGCCGGGTGTCTCATCCGGCACCGAGATCAACGACAAACAATCATGTTGACCCCTTTAGGCCAGCAACGGAGGAAGAGATGGAGGCTGATTTGATGAGGATAGATGCCATGGAGGACCAAGAAGTCACTTCCCACCTCCAAGCTGGATTCACAATGGGAGAACTGCAGAGCTCAGCTATTCCAAACTTGGTTATCCCTTCCAATGTTAGATTTATTTCTTATGAGAATATGAAAAAGAGTGTCATTGGTACTCCCGCAGCTATGCAGCACCCTTGGGTGCAGGGAGCTTTGGTTGTTACAGGAAAACTCTGAAAGGAAATAATGGATCTCAAGCAGCAAATCAACAAGCTTGAGGAGGAGAATCGTATCTTGAGGGGCATCATCGCCAAGAACATCACATCACCATCCCCGAAAAGAGAGACATAATCACCTGGGTATGGGCACTCTACTTGGCAACTGCCAAGCTTGGGGGAGTGCCCCGGTATCGTATCACCATCACTTTTATCTTTACCATTTTTCTTAGTTCGATCCTTTTGGTAATATTTTGATCTAGTAGAATAAAAGTTCTTAGTATGATCTAGTCATGAGTTTTGCTTTATTATCCTTCTATGTAATCGAGTCCTTGAGCTATATAATACAGATTAGTGTTGAGTCAAGGGCTTGATTATTTTTCCATGATCCTAAGTGAATAAAAGAAAAGAGAAAGAAATAAAAAGAAACAAAGAGATCATGTGACTCTTATGGAGAGTAATGAGCTCACATAGAAAGAGTATGATGAATAAAAGTTATTGAGGGTTAACAACATAGTTTTGGTCATCGTTGCAATTAATAGGAAGTAATAAAGAAAGAGAGGTCTTCACATATAAATATACTATCTTGGACATATTTTATGATCGTGAGCACTCATTAAAATATGACATGCTAAAGAGTTGACATTGGACAAGGAAGACAACATAATGGGTTATGTTTTCTTACATCTGAGATAAATTATATTGTCTTGGATCTTCCAACATGTTGAGCTTGCCTTTCTCCCTCATGCTAGCCAAATTCATTGCACCAAGTAGAGATACTACTTGTGCTTCCAAATACCCTTAAGCCAGTTTTGCCATGAGAGTCCACCATACCTACCTATGGATTGAGTAAGACCCATCAAGTAAGTTGTCATCGGTGCAAGCAATAAAAATTGCTCTTTAAATATGTATGATTGATTGGTGTGGTAGAAATAAGCTTTATACAATCGTGCGATATGGAAGTAATAAAAGCGACAAACTACATAATAAAGGTCCATAGCACAAGTGGCAATATAAAGTGATGTTCTTTCACATTAGGATTTTGTGCATCCAACCATAAAAGCGCATGAAAACCTCTGCTTCCCTCTGCGAAGGGCCTATCTTTTACTTTTATCTCCTACATCGCATAAGAGTCATGGTGATCTTCACCCTTCCTTTTTACATTTTATCCTTTGGCAAGCACAATATGTTGGAAAGATCCTGGTATATATGGCTAATTGGATGTGGGTTTTCATGAACTATTACTGTTGACATTACCCTTGAGGTAAAACGTTGGGAGGCAAAACTATAAGCCCCTATCTTTCTCTATGTCCGATTAAAACTCCATACCCATAAGTATTGTGTGAGTGTCAACAATTGTGAAAGACTATATGATAGTTGAGTATGTGGACTTGCTGAAAAGCTCTTATACATTGACTCTTTCCTATGTTATGATAAATTGCAATTGCCTCGATGACTGAGATTATAGGTTGTCAGTTTTCAATGTAGTTTACGATTCATACTTGATATTGTGATTGAATTATTACTCTAGCATAAGATATCATATGACAAGAATTATATAAGTTGCTGTTCTATGAATGATCATGATGCCCTCATGTCCGTATTTTATGTTTATCGAAACCTTCATCTCTAAACATGTGGACATATTTTTCGATTTCGGCTTTTCGCTTGAGGACAAGCGAGGTCTAAGCTTGGGGGAGTTGATACGTCCATTTTGCATCATGCTTTTATATCAATATTTATTGCATTATGGGCTGTTATTACACATTATGTCACAATACTTATACCTATTCTCTCTTATTTTACAAGGTTTACATAAAGAAGGGAGAATGCTGGCAGCTGGGATTCTGGCTGGAAAAGGAGCAAATATTAGAGACCTATTCTGCACAGCTCCAAAAGTCCCGAAACTTCACGGATGATGTTTTCCGAATATATAAAAAACATTGAGCTCAAGAACTTCACAAGGGGGGCCACACCCTGCCCACGAGGGTGGGAGGCGCCCCCCTACCTCGTGGGCCCCTAGTGGCCCTCCGGTGACCATCTTCTGCTATATGGACTCTTTCTATGGGAACAAAATCATAAGCCATCTTCTCGGACGAAACTCCTCTGCCACGAGTCGGAACCTTGGCAGAACCAATCTAGGGCTCTGGCGGAGCTGTTCTGCCGGGGAAACTTCCCTCCCGGAGGGGGAAATCATCGCCATCATCATCACCATCGCTCCTCTCATCGGGAGAGGGCAATCTCCATCAACATCTTCATCAACACCATCTCATCTCAAAACCCTAGTTCATCTCTTGTATCCAATTCTTGTCTCCAAGTCCGGGATTGGTGCTAGTAGGTTGCTAGTAGTGTTAATTACTCCTTGTAGTTGATGCTAGTTGGTTTAATTGGTGGAAGATCATATGTTCAGATCCTATATGCACATTAATACCCCTATGATTAAGAACATGTTTATGCTTTGTGAGTAGTTACTTTTGTTCCTGAGGACATGGGAGAAGTCTTGCTATTAGTAGTCATGTGAATTTGGTATTCATTCGATATTTTGATGAGATGTATCTTGTCTCTCCTCTAGTGGTGTTATCTGAACGTCGACTACATGACACTTCACCATTGTTTGGGCCTAGAGGAAGGCATTGGGAAGTAATAAGTAGATGATGGGTTGCTAGAGTGATAGAAGCTTAAACCCTAGTTTATGCGTTGCTTCGTAAGGGGCTGATTTGGATCCATATGTTTCATGCTATGGTTTGGTTTACCTTAATACTTTTGTTGTATTTGTGGATGCTTGCAATAGAGGTTAATCATAAGAGGGATGTTTGTCCAAGTAAGGGCAGCACCCAAGCACCGGTCCACCCACATACCAAATTATCAAAGTACCGAACGCGAATCATATGAACGTGATGAAAACTAGCTTGACGATATTCCCATGTGTCCTCGAGAGCGCTTTACATCATATAAGAGTTTTTCCAGGCTTGTCCTTTGCTACAAAAAGGATTGGGCCACCTTTCTGCACCTTATTTACTTTTGTTACTTGTTTCTTGTTACAAATTATCTTATAACAAAACTATCTGTTACCACTTATTTCAGTACTTGCAGAGAATACCTTGCTGGAAACCGCTTATCATTTCCTTCCGCTCCTTGTTGAGTTCGACACTCTTACTCATCGAAAGGACTACGATAGATCCCCTATACTTGTGGGTCATCAGTGTCGTCTTGACATCCCCACAGGACACAGAGTTCGTTATGTGCTCCAAATACTGTATACAGACTCTAACAATGCAGCCGAATACGAGGCCCTATTGCATGGTCTCCGGATGGCTGTCTCCATGGGCATACAATGCCTTGAGGTGCGCGGGGATTCCAATCTCGCAATATCCCAAATAAATGGAGACTTCGATGCCAAAGATCCAAAGATGGCAGCTTACCGCAACGCCGTACTCCAAATATCAGCTCGGTTCGAGGGTCTCAAGTTTCATCATGTGGCTCGAGAGAGTAATCAAGCCCGGACATCCTTGCTCGCATGGGTGCTAAACACGACCCCATCCCACATAACACCTTTGTGGAAAGGCTCTTCAAGCCATCCGTGGTGTGGCAGGATGAGAATGGGAGAACCGACCCGGAGCCGATCATACCCCCCGATTCCGAACACAGTCCCAATATCATCGGGGGCACCGAAATAACACCATTGGCCCACAAAATTATGGTTGTAATTGCCCCATGGACCGAGCCTTTCCTTCTCTACCTCACTAGGAATGAGCTCCCTGAGGATCAGACTGAGGCCTGTCGCATCGTTCGATGTTCGAAAGCCTACAAAGTTCACGAAGGAGAACTGTACAAGAAAAGTACTATCGGGGTCCTTCAACGATGTATCTCCGAAGACGAGGGATGGCAGCTCTTGGATGAAATACATGCTGGTCTTGGTGGCTGTCGGTGTCAAAACCGGCGGATCTTGCATAGGGGGTCCCGAACTGTGCGTCTAGGCCGGATGGTAATAGGAGGCAGGGGACACAATGTTTTACCCAGGTTCGGGCCCTCTTGATGGAGGTAAAACCCTACGTCCTACTTGATAATATTGATGATATGGGTAGTACACGAGTAGATCTACCACGAGATCGGAGAGGCTAAACCCTAGAAGCTAGCCTATGGTATGATTGTATGTTGTCGTTGTTGTTGTTGGTTGGGTCCTACGGACTAAAACTCTTCGGTTTATATAGACACCGGAGAGGGTTAGGGTTACACAAGGTCGGTTACAAAGGAGGAGATATCCATATCCGTATTGCCTAGCTTGCCTTCCACGCCAAGTAGAGTCCCATCCAGACATGAGACAAAGTCTTCAATCTTGTATCTTCATAGTCTAACAGTCCGGCCAAAGGATATAGTCCGGCTGTCCGGAGACCCCCTAATCCAGGACTCCCTCAGTAGCCCCTGAACCAGGCTTTAATGACGATGAGTCCGGCGCGCAGTATTGTCTTCGGCATTGCAAGGCGGGTTTCTCCTCCGAATACACCACGGAAGAATTTGAATACAAGGATAGTGTCCGACCCTGCAAAATAAGTTCCACATACCACCGTAGAGAGAATAATATTTTCGCAAATCTAATTTGCTGACTTGTTTTGGCAGCATGACATTATGTCATGGCCCGGTGATTATTCGAACCGTTTCCTTAAACTAGCCCCGCACATAACGTGAGGCAGTTTTTTGACACGTCTTGTCAAAGCAGAGATCGTGTCCCCTTATTACGGGATTCTCATCAATACGGGCGTGGGTAACCCAACCGCGCCATCGATTACGACGCTTGGGGGATAAGCGAGTCTTACCAGGCTAGTGGGGGGCGCATAGTTTCGTCCGCCCATATAAAGGGATAAGGATTCACCTTTTCATCCACGCCTTCCTCCTCCTTTGCTCATCCATTTTCGCACACTCGAGCTCTAGTGCCCAAGTCCGCACTTCCCACCTCAACCTTCCCCCACCATGTCCGGAGCAGGAGGCAGGTGGATGGTCTCCTCCGTCACAGAGGGAGACATCAAGAAGCTGAGGAGAGCTGGATACCTGCCCGACGACATCGCACACCGGCTCCCAGATGAGGGGCAACTCATCCCCACCCCCGGGCCCCATGAGAGGGTAGTGTTCCTTACCCATTTCCTCCGCGGACTGGGATTCCCTCTCCACCCATTCGTCCGGGGGCTCATGTTCTACTACGGCCTGGATTTCCATGATCTGGCCCCGAATTTTATCCTCAATATCTCGGCGTTTATCGTCGTGTGCGAGGCCTTCCTCCGCATCAAGCCACACTTCGGTTTATGGCTGAAGACCTTCAATGTCAAGCCGAAGGTTGTGGGCGGCCGCCAGGCGGAGTGCGAAGGCGCCATGGTGGGCAAGATGCCCAACGTTACATGGCTCGAGGGCTCCTTTGTGGAAACGATAAAGGGGTGGCAATCGGGGTGGTTCTACATCACCCAGCCGCGTGACCCTGCATGGGCAGCAGCCCCCGAGTTCCGATCTGGCATCCCCACGCGGCTCACCTCCTGGAAAGAGAAGGGCCTGTCCTGGGGTAGTTCGGGAGAGCGGACCAGACTCCAAACATGTATTCAAAACATGGTGACCAAGAAGCTCAAACTCGTCAACGTGGTCCAGGTCATGCTCCACCGCCGGATCCTCCCGTGCCAACAACGGGACTTCAACCTGTGGGAGTTCGATCCGGCGCAGCACCGAACTCTGAACAGGCTCTTCGACACAACTCACGAAGATGCCTGGAGGGTGCTGTTCAAAAGGGCCGAGGTCCCCCCTCCCATTACCGCTGATCGCGGATTCAGCGCGAAGCGCCAAGCCAGCGTGGTAAGCTATTTTACCTTTCACAGGATACTTATCTTTTATAGATTGACTCCATGCGGGATCTAAACTCCCGTACCTTTGACAGGACTGGCAGGAGACAGTTGGACAGATCGACTGTCCAGCTCCTTTGCCCGAAGGTCCAGCGGACGCTCTTCTGGCGAAGATGCTGACTCCGGCTCCTTATACGGTGCCGGAGAAGACCAAGAAGGCCAAGGGAACCCGAAAGAGTTCCCGACGCTAGGCGTCGTCGGACTCACCGTCCGATGACTCTGCAGCGCACTCTTCCCCCGAAGACGAGGAAGAAGAAGATGCTCCCCCTCCAGCTGGGGGAGATAAGAAAAGGAAGGCCGCCCCAACTTGGGGGGCCGAAGGGTCCAAGAAGGGAAGGACTCTCCTTCCGGACAGTTCCACCGCCACCGACGAAGGCGAAGACGAGTGGTTGCCCAGGGCCAAGCCCCTGGGGAGATCGTAAGTATTCGGATACCAGAGTAACTCATAGCATTCCTTTGTCACACTGCTTTCCCTAACGCCGAACATAATTATGCAGGCCGCCACGAGCCAGTATCGATGTATCATCGGACGGCTCCCTGGGCTCATCGGACATGGATAGCGATCCAGTCCCGACCGCCACCTCCCCTCATCCTGCTGACGACGCCGAGGTGCTATCTCAAGAGGCACCGGGTCGAGGGGAGATAGTCCCGGAGGCGCCTCAAGGCGATCTTCTGGACTCCGGGGGCCGAGGGGACGGGGCCCCTGAGAGCTCCGAGTTCGGTCCTCAGCCGAACACCATGCCGAAACCTCCAGTTGTTCCGGGCTTGGGCAGGCTACCTCCTTCCAAGAGGGGCAAGACGCCTGTGCCGGCGACCTCTTTCCATCCAGAGGCGCCGGACAATCTGCTGGAAGCGCTTCACAGCGCTTCCATCGACGAGGAGCACCGTACTATTATGAGTGCGGTGGTCCAGAAGGTTCAGTCCGCCAAGAGCGGATTGACTGAAGCCTGTGCCAGCCTTCTAACAGGCTTTGAGGTAAGTGTTTTTAAAATATAGGAAAATTATTACCGCATAGACAGTAGCCCCTGATGCCTTGTTCGGTGTTCACAAAGAAAAGCCGAACAGAGGATCAAATAATATCGCAGGAGTCTAATATAAGTATGTCAATACGCGTATGCAGGCCTCGCTGCTGGCGTCCGCCGCACTGACTGCGGAGGTTGCCGTACTGAAGCAGGACCTCAAGGGGTCCAAGAAAGAGCTCGGCCTTGCCAAGAGGCAGCTCGAGGAGAACAGGGGTAAGTAATACCCTGTCTATAGATATGTATATATAAAAAAAGACACGATTGCAAAATGACAGGATCATCGTATATTTGCCAGGGGTCACGTCCGAGGTGGCGACCCTGAAGCAAGCGCTAACCATGGCCGAAGATAAAGCGGCCAAGGAGCGCACCGAGCGGGAAAAACAAGAGGCTCGGGTGGGCGAGGTGCAGCAAGAGCTCCAGGCTCTCGTGACGAAGCACGAGGCGTTGGAGCTTGACTCGAAGACGCGAGAGTCTGAGCTTGCCGCGGCCCTCGAAGGCACAAAAAGTGCCAAGGACGAAGCCCAAAAGGCCCTCCAGGAGATCGACGCAATGAAGAAGATAACGGCGGGTAAGGCATTCTATATGCAGAGCAAGCATGTAAAAGTAAATTACCGATTACTTACCCGGACTCGGAGCTCTCCAGGAGCATTCGTAGATTTGCCCCGAAGCGTGTCGGATGCCGCACAATTTTACTAGGCCGAGGAGGGAAGCTCAATGGAGAAGCTGTTCTGGTCTCAGTATACTGGGACCGAACACCCGATGCCTCTGAGCGACCAGCTAAAGCAGCTGGTCGAGCTGCACAAGGCGGCCGAACAGGCCATGAAGGGCCTTATAGTCCGGCTGTGGCCTGGCGACGCCCTTCCGAACAGCTACTTCGGCCTGGTGAGGCGGCTTGTAGATGCCTGCCCACGGCTGGAGGTCGTCAAGTGGTCCATCTGCATCGAAGGTGCACGCTGGGCTTTCGCCCGTGTGAAGGTGCAGTGGGCCAAGCTAGACGCCGTGAAGCTGATCAAGGAAGGGCCGCCGCAGGGCAAGGAGCATCGCACCCCGAAATTTATTATGAGGGTGTCCTGAAGGGTGCCCGTCTTGTGGCGAACGAATATTCAAAGGATGTAATATTTGAGTAAACTTGCTCGTGTGATCCTGTATGATGAAAACTTGTTTCATATGCGCTATGCAACGCTTGTGTGAATTTAAAATATTACCTTCAGTTTGGCCGTTTATTCAATCTGAGAGATGGCTAGTCCTCGGCTTCTACCCCCGTGCCACGAGTGCTGGGGTGTTCGGGGTAAACCTGAGCACTCTTGTTCCCATGTTTGGGTCCTTCGAGGGAGGTGCTTAGCACAACGAACAAGGCAACCGGACTAATAATGCTTATCACTCTCACTTAGCCATAGAATTCTATAATTTAAATTTCGACGAAGCCCCTGGTATTCGGAAGGCCGAATTCGGGGCGCGATACACGCCTTTAAGCCGGACAGGGCCATCCCCTCTCCCTAAGCGGCATAAGTCTTTAGGGACTCGAAAACCTCGCCGAACAGCGACCAGTCTCTCGCCTTATCATGACAGTCAGTTTTAGCTTTCTCTACTAAGGTGCTCAGCCCGGCAGAACTGGGGCACAATCGCAGTAGTTCTCCTAGCGCTACCTTAGCCGATAGAGCGGAACGTAAGGTACCAAAACATAGGAGCCGAGCAAACCCAACATTTGACCAAAGACATGATTCGGAGCTGATGCATATAATGCTATAAGTTCGGGGTGCCGCACTTGTGAAAGTGTTCGGACTTTTCACACCATATTGCGGGGTACGTAAGCCCCTGGTGTATTGGCCATACCAAAGTGTACGCTTGCAAGGCGTCGTTAATGAACACACACACACACATATATATATATAACAAGAATGCAATAACAGTCGTGATGTTATGCATTGTTTATTCAAAAAGGTGCGTTAAAGCAGAATGATACAGATAGTGCGATAAGCAAAGAGTGGGACTATGTTCCAAGGGCAAGCTGAGGAATAGTATTAAATCAAATATTTTGCTCGTTATTGTAATCCACCTGGGAATTCCATGGTGTGACGTAGCTTTCTTCCTCCTTGGTTGCTGCATCATGTGTTCGGCAATAGTGCTGCCGGACAGGGTTTCCAGAGATTAAGGTCCTGAAAAAAAGGGAAAATAACCAAACGGGAAGCCCCTAGTGTGGTTTAAGCCGCGTCTTGGGGCTTGCCGCAGTGTGCCCCCCTCCCCACCTGTGCCCATGGTATTTTTAATGCGTAATTATGTACGCGTAGCACGAGCTTCGCCGTTTGGCTGGGACTCGGGTGGGGGCCACATTGCTACGCGAGCTCAGATCGCGCTAGGCGGTCTATCTGCCGATTGCTCCGAGCGTGCTTGAAGGTGTCCGGGTTTTGAACCGCCGAACTGGTGGATTACCTTGAGAGGTTGTTTTGCGCTTCTGCTGCGAGGGCCGCAGTGTGCTCCTCTATTCGGAGAGAGCGCTCTATGTTTCCATTGACTGTAATAACCCCGCGAGGTCCTGGCATCTTGAGCTTGAGGTATGCATAATGCGGTACCGCATTGAATTTCACAAATGCGGTTCGCCCGAGCAGTGCATGATAACCACTGCGGAACGGGACTATATCGAAGATTAACTCTTCGCTTTGAAAGTTATCCGGGGATCCGAAGACCACTTCCAGTGTAATTGAGCCTGTGCAATGGGCCTCTACGCCTGGAATGACGCCCTTGAAGGTCGTTTTTATGGGTTTGATCCTTGAGGGGTCTATACCCATTTTGCGCACTGTGTCCTGATAAAGCAGGTTCAGGCTGCTGCTGCCATCCATAAGGACTCGAGTGAGGTGAAATCCGTCAATGATTGGGTCCAGAACCAGTGCGGTGAATCCGCCATGACGGATACTAGTGGGATGGTCCCTGCGATCGAAAGTGATCGGATAGGAGGACCATGGGTTGAACTTTGGGGCGACTGGCTCCAATGCATATACGTCCCTGAGTGCAAGCTTCCGCTCCCTCTTGGGGATGTGGGTTGCGTATATCATGTTCACTGTCCGCACTTGTGGGGGAAATCTCTTCTGTCCTCCGGTGTGTGGCTGCCGGGGCTCCTCCTCGTCATCGCTATGTGGCCCCTTGTCCTTGTTTTTGGCAATTAACTTGCCGGCCTTCTTGAACACCCAACAATCCCTGTTGGTGTGATTGGCTGGCTTTTCTGGGGTGCCATGTATTTGGCACGAGCGATCGAGTATACGGTCCAAGCTGGACGGTCCTGACGTACTTTGTTTGAATGGCTTTTTCTGCTGACCGGGTTTAGAGCCTTTGAATCCGGCATTGACTGCTGTATCCTCGTTATTATCGCTGTTAATGCGGCGCTTATGTTTGTTGCGACGTGACCTGCTATTGCCGTCCTTGGTATCCGAAGTCCCATGGTTCTTTGATATGTTATTACCACGAGCCAGCCAGCTGTCTTCACCCGCACAAAAGCGGGTCATGAGTGTCGTGAGGGCTGCCATAGATTTCGGCTTTTCCTGACCAAGGTGCCGGGCTAGCCATTCGTCGCGGATGTTGTGTTTGAAAGCCGCTAGGGCCTCTGCATCCGGACAGTCGACAATTTGATTTTTCTTTGTTAGGAATCGAGTCCAGAATTGCCTGGCCGATTCTTCTGGCTGTTGAATTATGTGGCTCAAGTCATCGGCATCTGGTGGCCGCACATAAGTGCCCTGAAAGTTGTCGAGGAATGCGGCTTCCATATCTTCCCAACAGCTGATGGACTCGGCTGGCAAGCTGTTAAGCCAATGCCGCGCTGGTCCCTTGAGCTTTAGTGGGAGGTATTTGATGGCGTGTAAGTCTTCACCGCGGGCCATGTGGATGTGGAGGAGGAAATCCTCGATCCATACTGCGGGGTCTGTTGTGCCGTCGTATGATTCAATATTTACAGGTTTGAAACCTTCTGGGATTTGATGATCCATTACTTCGTCTGTGAAGCATAAGGGGTGTGCGGCGCCTCTGTATTGGGCTATATCGCGACGCAGCTCGAATGGGTCTTGCCCGCTCTGGTCGGCCCGGCCGGATTTGCTTTTGCTATATCTGGCGTGACGTTTAACGTCTCGCAGAGTGGCGCGCCCTCGTGATCCATAGATCGATCTTGCATGCTTTTCTTTGTCCTCCAATATGTCTCGCAGGTCTGGCGTATCTCCCCATGCCTTTTTATTTGAATGGTGTCGGGGTGGAGGCTGAGTTTTTGGCTGGAATGCCTCTCTATCGCGGCCATGAGGTGGCCGATCAGCCGTATCATGTGCTTCTTCCTCCAGTCGAGGTAGCAACCCGCACTTTGGGTAACTCTTGGAGGGGCGCTCGAGTTTATATTCCTCGGCCGCGAGGACTTCAGTCCATCTGTCAGCTAGCAAATCCTGATCAGCTTGAAGCTGCTGCTGGTTTTTCTTAAGGCTGTTTGCCATGGCTATAAGCCGGTGTTTGAAGCGCCCTTGTTCGATGGGACCCTCTGGCATAGCGAATTCGTCGTCGTTGAGGCTTGCCTCGTCTTCGGAGGGGGGCATGTAATTATCATCCTCCTCTTCTCCTTCTGCTGCTCTCTCAGGAGGGCTGGCTCCTCCATTCTCCTGCTCTAAATCTTGCTGGAGGGGATTGTTGTTGTCTTCGGCACTATCCGGAGTATTATTATCTCCTGTGCCGGTATCACCACTTTTGCTTTGGCGGGACTTAGAGCGGCGCCGCTGACGTCGGCGCTTGGGTTGCTTCTTGGAGGGGTCATCCTCCGCTATCTCGTCGCCATTGCCTTCTTTGGGTGTATCCACCATGTATATATCGTATGATGAGGTGGCTGTCCAGTGCCCTATGGGTGGTGGTTCCTCTTCGCCTCCCGCATCGTCGTCCATAGCGTCGATGTCTTCGGAGTCTAAGTTGAGCATGTCGGTTAAGTCATCGACAGTGGCTACTAAGTGGGTGGTGGGTGGGCCTCGAATTTCTTCGTCGTCCGCATCCCAGTCCTGCCGGACATAGTTCGGACAGGATCCTCCTGACAAGGAGAGAGACCTTAATGAGTTCAGTATGTCGCCAAAGGGCGAGTGCTGAAAAATATCCGTGGAGGTAAACTCCATGACCAGCGCCCAATCGGATTCGATAGGAACAGGCGTAGGCGGTTCGGAGTCCGTGGCCGGAGAAGGATCCGGCAGTTTAACGACACGGATCTCGTGCAAGGTAAGGTCGATGTTTGGCTCGATCGCCGCTGAGGGTAAGGCCTCCGTGGCGGGGTCCATCCACCCGTCCGCGGAAGGCGCACCTGGCTCCGAATTGAGGGTCGGAGCGGCTGCCGGTGCGATCTCCTTAACACTGTCCGATGGGAGAGCTAAGTCATCAAGCCTAACGGCGACGACACAGAGGAACTCTCAATGAAAGCACCAATGTCGGTGTCAAAACCGGCGGATCTCGGGTAGGGGGTCCCGAACTGTGCATCTAGGCCGGATGGTAATAGGAGGCAGGGGACACAATGTTTTACCCAGGTTCGGGCCCTCTTGATGGAGGTAAAACCCTACGTCTTGCTTGATTAATATTGATGATATGGGTAGTACAAGAGTAGATCTACCATGAGATCGGAGAGGCTAAACCCTAGAAGCTAGCCTATGGTATGATTGTATGTTGTCGTTGTTATTGTTGGTTGGGTCCTACTGACTAAAACTCTCCGGTTTATATAGACACCGGAGAGGGTTAGGGTTACACAAGGTCGGTTACAAAGGAGGAGATATCCATATCCGTATTGCCTAGCTTGCGTTCCACGCCACGTAGAGTCCCATCCGAACACGAGACGAAGTCTTCAATCTCGTATCTTCATAGTCTAACAGTCCGGCCAAAGGATATAGTCCGGCTGTCCGGAGACCCCCTAATCCAGGACTCCCTCAGCGGCCATCATGCCGCAGCCCGGGCCCTTGTAAGTAAAGCCTTTTGCACAGGTTTCTTTTGGCCCACAGCCCGGGCAGATGCACAAGACCCCGTGCAGCGCTGCGTTGGATGCCAGCTTTTCGCTAACCAACGCCATATGCCGCCCATTGCCCTCCGAATAATCCCCACTACTTGGACCTTTGTGGTCTGGGGGCTCGATATGGTCGGACCTCTTAAATGGGGAAGCCATAAGAAGAAATACTTGTTGGTTATGGTCGATAAGTTCACTAAGTGGATAGAAGCCAAGCCAGTTAAAACAGCTGAAGTCGGACCAGTGATAGACTTTATATCCGGCATAGTATATCGTTACGGTGTCCCACACAACATCATTACTGACAACGGCTTTAACTTTACAACCAATGAGGTGAGAACTTGGTGCTCCAATTTGGGCATCAAGCTCGATTATGCCTCCGTATACCACCCTCAAACAAACGGTCAGGTCGAACAGGCTAACGTCTTGATAATGAGCGGCATTAAACCCAGACTAGTGCGATCTCTGCAAGAATTAGACAAATACTGGGTCGAGGAACTTGATTCCGTACTCTGGGGGTTGCGGACCTCGCCCAATCGCACGACTGGATACACACCTTTTTTCATGGTGTACGGTGCGGAGGCAGTCTTGCCTTGTGACATTATTCATGACTCACCTCGAGTGCGCATGTATGAAGGGAGAGAGGACGAGCTCGATCGGTAGGACGACTTGGACGGACTGGAGGAGGAGCGCGATGTCGTGAAAGCCCGTTCCACATTCTATCAACAGCAGGCTCGGCGATATCAAAGAAGAAAAGTACGGGCAAAGAGCTACAATGTCGGTGAACTTGTTTTACGCCTACCAGAAAATAAAAAGGACAAGCTGAAGCCCAAATGGGAGGGTCCCTTCATTATAGATGAAGTTCTCACTAGAGGAGCCTATCGTCTTCGCAATGCTCTGGACAATCGCTTGGAGACAAACCCATGGAACGCTGCAAGTCTCCGAAGATTCTACGCCTAGGTCCGCACATATACCTTTTTCTCGTTCCTTCTTTTCTTCTTTTTACCATTTCCCTTTTTCTCGTTTCTATACGACTTCTAGCTCGTGTTCGGATAAACCACACACCTGAGGGGTATACATCCTTAAATGTACATACCCCACAATACCTGGGGGCTTCTTCTCACAAGAAGCTTATTATTATTATTATTATTATTATTATTATTATTCGAGCATCAAGCTCACCGTATATATGCGTCATCTGTCCATATATGTCTGTTCTTCGCCATTATATGCACCTTTATGACTTAAGTTTTTGCCAAGCTGGGTTGCCTGGCTCCTGTGCTTATGCCCTACGTTCCCGCTTGTTCGGCTAGGGCATAAAGGGAGCACCTCTGCGATTGTTACAGCCGGGTCATCCGAACATGTACCTCAGATGGGTGAAGCCGAAAGCTAGCGTTCTTAAGGGAATGATTGGCCAGTGAGCAAAAGACGAACTGCCCTCGTGGCACTACAAAACCCCAGAGTATAAAAGCGTACTGTGATTTTTCAGCATCTTAACTTCGGTATGCACAAAGAACCTCATACTAGCCCAGGGAAAGGAACCCTTAAAGCAACTATTCTCTTTGGAAGATGTTTCTTACAATCAAATATAATATAACATAACTCCCCGAATACAACTTGTCTGTTCAAGCAACGATGACCGAACTGCCTAGTTTCCGAACATACTTTGGTGTTTACCTATGGTATAGTATTCGGAAACACTCCTAACCTAGGGTTTTTGGAGGTCGAAACAGAAAGTCTGCCATGACAATCGTTTTACAAATTCGGCTGGAGACAAGTTTGTTGACAAAAGTACATTGCTACTTAGACTCAAAAACTTCTTCTTCCTCTAGACCCTCTAACAGGCGGTCTAGTTTACAATCTTGTTGGGAGAACTTGGCTGCCACCTTCACTTGGTCATACACCAGGCTGACCGGAATTTCATGTTCGTCGAATCCTCGAGGTCCGACCCGGCCATATGATTGGGATCAAGTCCGGTGTACCGTATTTTTACCATGGCCCAGGCTTCCCAAGCACCTTCTCGGCATGCCGATATCTTCCATAGCCTAAAACGGCGCCGAGCTCCCTTGAATAAATTCACGAGGTCCTCCATACTTCCTGGAGGAGAATCGGCTGGCCATAAAGCCTTAGCGATGTTCCTCATTGCCTTCCGCGCTCGCTCATGCACCTTGGAAAGCTCTTATAGTAGGTCGCCTTGAAATCCGGACACCACTTCTTTAGGCCGCCCAGTCAACACACCTACAGACATAAACTTGTTAGGATTCGCATCAGCGAACTATACGACAATAAGTTAAAAGGCATATTGAATATGCCGCCTCTCAGCTTTTTGTTCTCCTTCAAGGCTTCTGCTAGTTGGGCTTGCACATCTTTCAGCTCTTCGCCGAGCTGGGTGTTGGCATCCTGCAGCTTGTTCTTCTCGTCCCTGGTCCGTGTCAGTACACGTTGATCAGCGGCCTCTTGCCTTTCGGCAAGCTCTTTGTCCGCCTGCGAGGCATTCAGTTTCTCTTCCAGCTGCGCCGCCGATCCCGCCATTCTAAAACGAAACTGTGCTCATTTGCATACACATGAATGGCACATGATTATTTTTCCGGATAGAAGGGAACATTACCAGTCGGTGCCTCCTTTGTCGGATGTGGGGTTCCGGCTAACCCTTAAGGTTCGAACACTAGGGTGCGTGCGAAGTCTTTTCCTTCTACCGATCTACGCTCTTGCTCGCTAAGATCTTGTGGACGAACTCGAGGAACTCGCAACATAGAAAGACACGGGGTTTATACTAGTTCGGGCCACTGTTGTGGTGTAATACCCTACTCCAGTGTGGCGGTGGTGGATTGCCTCTTGGGCTGATGATGAACAATACAAGGGGAAGAACAGCCTCCTGAGGTTGAGGTGTTCTTATGCTTTCGGACTTGTGTGTATCTCTGGGTCCGATGAGTCTCCCTCCCCTACTATGGTGGCTAGCTCTACTTATACAGGCCCTGGTCCTCTTCCCAAATATTGAGCGGGAAGGGAGCCAACAATGGCGGGCTAATTCAAAGGGGGGCAGCTAGTACAAGCTACCCTGACAAAAGCGGTCTTCGCATGCGAAAAGCTCAGGTGGTGACGCCGTCTTGGGATCCACGATGACCTCCGCCTTGCCGTCCGCCTGGTCTTGGTCTTGTTGCGCCGAAATGGCAACCTTTGCTTGAGGCCTTGGTACTCCGTGTCTGCGCTTGCCTCCTTTGCACTAAAGAGGAAACAAGGACGCTGCGCGCGCTGGCGCCCGCCTGGTATCGATTGTCATGGCTCACGCCACGAGAGCCTTGTGAGGTTTGCCCCGCCTTGATATCTCCGCTCCTCGTGAGCCTGCCTGGCTCGGCAATTCCAGAGGAGGTCTTGCATCGTCCACCTCGCGAGGGTCT
The DNA here is from genome assembly GCF_003073215.2 of Triticum urartu. Classification (NCBI taxonomy): domain Eukaryota; kingdom Viridiplantae; phylum Streptophyta; class Magnoliopsida; order Poales; family Poaceae; genus Triticum; species Triticum urartu. The sequence continues at coordinate 70,804,120 of NC_053023.1, read as the reverse complement.
TGGATGCTTTGTTGATGAAGATGGGCCGTACGGCCTGCTGGCCCCGCCACGTCGCAGGCCGCAGTCAGGCAAGTCTGGGGACCCCCGTTCCCAGGATGCCGACAGTAGCCCCCGGGCCCAAGGTGCACGCGGGCTTGGCTTCGTAGCGAAGCCAAGGATCAAGTTCGGAGCACCACGGGCCCCAAAAGCCTGCGGCCTCGGTTGACGTGTGGCAGTTGATTGGACGTGGGCGTCTCCGCTTCCCCATGTTGCCTCGGTGACTGCACGACTTGACAAGTCCCTGCGACATGTGAGGGAAACCATCATTACCTGCGATCGTGGGAGACACCGGTTGGCCTTCTTCCGCTATAAATGGAGAGGGGGGCGGAGCCCCTGTCGCCCATCTCTTCCTCGCTTGCTTGCTTCTTCCTCCTTGCTCTACTGCTTGCTCCAATGGCGCCTATCGGAAGGTTCTCCGCCGAAGAGAAGGGAAAAGCACCCCGGGATGTCCCGGAGCCACTCCCACCGAAGAAGAGGTCGATCCATCACCGTGACGAAGCGGCGATGCAAGTGGTGACGAGGCCTTGGTGCGAGCGGCCTCCACCGGGGTACCCGCTACCCCTGTACGCCCAAGCCGAGGGCTCGGGAGGACGAAGTGACGAGCAGTGCCACCCACGCCACATCCGGGGTCGCCGCGCCACGACGATGCGTGCCGTCCACGCCGCAGACTCCTCGCGTGAGTAGGTGCTATGGGCGCCGATGCCTCCGAGCTCCTGGATCCGCTTCCCGTGGTTCTTCTCTGACGTGATGCCGCTGAGGGGGCCTCTCGAGCTCTGGCTGCAGCATGCCGACTGCAGCGCTCCGGCGACCAGAGCGGAGATGGAAGCGGTCCCCACCGGCAAGATCTTCATGACCCGCGGCTGGGGGGAGATCGCACGGGTCTGTCATGCGAGGGGCGGGCTCGCGATCCACTTCGAGTACGATCGCTCCTCCACGCTCTTCTTCAAGGTTTTCGACGCCAAGGGCCGCTGTCTGGAGTGCTGCTCTGGAGAGGAGCGCGAGGCTGATGCGCGCTCCGCTCGTGACCACTCCAGCAGTAGTAGCCCTTGGGAGTCCAGCATCTCTCCTGAGCTCTACGAGACTTCGGAGACGAGCGACGACAGCTACATGCCCCCGAGATCTCGCCGCTCTCGGAGCAGGGCTGTGGCGTCCGGCCGCCGCTGATCTGGATGGGGTTGGCGCCGGCCTGCCGTGGCCCACTGTTGATGATGGCGTCCGCCACGGAAGGATGTCGATAGGATTCCCCTTAGCATCAGCTTTTGTTTCCTGCGAAGAATCATGAATCACCCTGTGGGGGCATGTAAGGATCCGCAATGCCTTTGTACTTATCTTCCTTGTTATGAAGATTTTATGAACGCGTGTCCTGTTAAGGCTCGGTCCCCCCTTTCTTTCCTCACGATAGCTTGTTGCTCTACGCTGACGGGTCCCAGTCCCAAGGCGGCTACAGCCGTCGTTGGTATGCCAGGTCGTGATGCCGTGGTCAAGGCCAGGAGGTGCACGGCCCGAGGTCCAGTAAGAGCCCCTGAGGTGCGATGCTCAGGAGGTACCCCTTAGGCGCCCAAGCGGCCATGGTAAGGAAAGAAAGGAAGATGACTTGGCCGCAACGGGGTCGCGGCATGGTGTGAGCGACTACTAGGCCCAAATATTTAGCCGATCCGAGGGTGAGACTTATCTTGCAGACTTCGCGGTGATTCCTGATGTTGTGCTAGGGCTGCGCGCCAACTTATGCAACATAGCTAGGCCGGTCCGTACGAGTTTTCCTTCTCCCGATCTCTTCTTAGTGATCTACGTCTTCAGGTCCCGGCCCTCAAGCGAGCTCAGCCGCCACTGGTATGCCAGGTCGCGATGCCGTGGCCAAGGCCAGGGGGTGAGGGCTAGAGAGCCAGTAAGAGCTCCTGAGTCGCGATGATCAGGAGCCCCCCTTTTAACACGAAAGCGAATCACACGAGAGAAAAGGAGACTCGCGGTGCCGCCTGCTATCCTTCCCGCGGGGTCCCTGTGGACAGGCACAAGAAGAAACATGGTTTGCCGTTACTGCCACCTGCCTGCCGCTGGTTGGTCCGGATGAAGTGAAGGCACCGAGGGCCTTGTGAGGTGACGTGCGCGGGGCGTGCCGCGAGCCAGAGCTCGACCGCTCAAATTTGTCAACGTGGCAGGGACGGACCCATGCACCAGCGCCATGCCTGTGAGGAGGCCCCGTGGGAGGCGATGATCGAGCAGGTGATAACCGTTGGCAGGTTAAGCAGGGAGAGCAAATCAACTTAGGTAAATGCAACAAGATACATGCCACCAGGTCCGGCCCGAGCGGCTTGGGGATGATGCAGCCCGGGGGGCGCCCCCAGCAAGGTAAGCTAAAGACTTAAGCAAAAGGGATACATGCCACAAGGATGGACCCATGTGGCCTGGGAATAATGCAGTCCGATGGGAACTCCTAGCTTAAATGAACTTGGAAGATGTCACCTGGTTCTGTAGACGAACTAGAGTTGGTGCAGCTGAAGCCACACATTGAAGGAATGGCTCCTTATGAGCCACTGGAGCACTGAGCCTGGGGAGGCTCTGGGGGCTCGGGAGGCTCCCTGAAGACTGTCTCCATCTCTTCCAGGACGGTGTGGTACCTGGCCTCCTGAACCGCTAGTACACGCCACAGGTTGCGTTGGTAAGCCGACGCCACGCTCGGCAAGCCGAAGGGCATGCAAACGTAGCTGTGTGGTGGGCCCTTGCAACGACCCGCACTTGAAGGCTAGAAGCGCTCCTGAAATGCGGCCTTGTTGAGCCCTGGGATGTCGATGCATACGCGCAGCCCGACATCCTCGCCTGGATGGGGGGCTGCGCCTTGTGAGCGGCTGTGGCCGCGCATGGCTCTTGCTTCTTGTAGTTCCTGGGTGGTCTTGGTGATGAACTCCTGAGCGGCGGGCACTCCTTGCCCTGTGCTCTCCCGAGGAAAGTGTGCCATGAAGCACGCTTCCAAGTGGTGCCCAAGCGCCTCCCTCGTGAGGTTGGCAAAGTCTGAGGCTCTGCAGGAGAGAGCCCCCGAGTCCTGCCTGAGGAGGGCACCGGGCGACTTTCCTATGCGGTGGAGGGAGGCGCCCCTAGAGCGGGCGCTGATCCTGACGAGGCTCCTGACGCGACGCCATTTTCTTGGGGTCCTATGCAGCACGGCAGCTTCTTCTTGGGGATGGTCTCCAGAGGGCCTTCACTTCTGCTGTCAGGGTTGTCGATTGCTGCGACTTGGAAGGCGCGCTCAAGGGAGCACACCGCATCCCTTTCTTCACATGGGACCGTGATGATTCCCCCGCTTCCTGGCATCTTGAGAACATTGTAGCCGTGGTGAGTGACTGCCATGAACATGGCCAGGGCTGGATACCCAAGGATGGCATTGTACGGCAGGAGGATGTGCGCGACGTCGAAGTCGATGAGCTCGGTGCGGTAATTCTTGCGCTCCCCAAAGGTGATAGGCAGGCGGACCTGCCCTATCGGTGTGTTGGAACCGTCAGTCACTCCTGAGAAAGGCTTGGTTCGATGGAGCTGGTCGTAGGGCACTTGGGGGTTGTCGAACGTGTCGACGGATAGGACGTTGAGCCCTGTGCCATCGTCGATGAGAGTCTTGGTGACCTGCATATTGCTGATGACTGGGGAACACAGCATAGGCAGGGTGCCAGCGGTGTCTGCGCACTTGAGCTGATCCGCCGAGTTGAAGGTGATGGTGCATTGGGACCACCTGAGCGGGCGCGTGGCCTCGAGCTTGGGGAGCACCGCATTCACCTCGCGAGCGAACTGTTTGAAGATGAGCTGAGAGGCTGGGGCCTGAGCACCGCCCAAGATGCAAGCGATCACACGTGGCACCTGGAAGCCCCCAACCTCCTCGTCCTGGTGGTTGTCGTCATTCCTTCTCGGTGGCGGCAACGGGGGAAGACCGGCGTTGCCCTGGGGGCGATCCTCACGAGGCGGGTCCCTCCAGGCGCCCTCGCAAGGTTGGTCCTACCAGCGGTCCTCACGAGGCCGGTCGCGCCACTCCTGGCGCGGGCCATGGTCGTCCCAGCGTCCGCCTCCGCGTCCTCCTCCGTGGCCGTAGCCCCGGTCGTTGCGCTCAGGGCGTCGACCGAAGCGTCCTTCCCGTATGGCTCTGAGATCTTGACAGTCGCTGGTGTTGTGGGTGTTCAGGTTGTGGAATGCGCAGAACGGACGACCGTTCTTGGATGACTAGGGCTGATCTTTGCCTCGCTTGGTGTCGGGCTCCGCTACGAGCACCACTGCCTCTTTGCGTTCACATCCTTGGCCTAGGCCTTCTTCTCCTCCACTCCTGCAGCTGGCAGCTCAAGGAGAGAGAGGCGCCCCTCCTCAGCTCTTGTGCACTTGGTCGCCAGGTTGAACAGCTCCTGAGATGTGCAAAGCTCCTCGTGGATATCCAGCTCTTCCTTCATCTTGATGTCACGGACGCCGTTTGAGAACGCGGAGATGATGGCTTCATCCGTGACCTTGGGGATCTTGAGGCGGGTGTTGTTGAAGCGCTGGATGTACTTCTGGAGGGTCTCTCCTGGCTGTTGCTTGATGCAGCGTAGATCGCCCGCGGCCGGTGGGCAGTCGCGAGTGCCCTGGAAGTTGGCGACGAAGCGGTCGCGCATCTCGTCCCAGGAGGAGATCGAGCCATGCTGCAGGTTCAGGAGCCAGGAGCAGGCCCCATCCTTGAGAGCCATGGGAAACTACTTCGCCATGACTTTTTCGTCATCGTTGGCCGCTTCGATAATCAGCTCATAGAGCTGCAGGAATTCCACGGGGTCGGTGGTGCCGTCATATCGAGGAGGTAGATCTGGCTTGAACTTGCCTGGCTAGGCGACGCTACGCAGCTCAGGGGTGAAGGCGCGGCAGCCGGCCGTGGTTGCCGGGGCCCGCTTCGGAGGTGGAGCTAGGTCTTGACGAGGTCCGCACTGCGCTACTGCAGGTGGTACACGGTCTTGACGAGGTGGCGCGGGGAGCGCTGGTGCAGCTTCTCGCGGCCGCGGGATTTCTTGGCAGCTTCTTTCTTCACGCGCGGGCGCCGGGCACGGTGGATCACGCTGCGGAGGCGCGCGCCTTGGTGCCAAGGCACCGTCTTGGGGTCGAGGCGTTGGAGGCATTCCATGAGCCCCATCGCCCATGGCTGGTTAAGGGGGAGGCAGAGAGTGCGACGGCGTCGGAGAGCCCCCTGCGGCACGGACAAGCTCGGCGACGCGGTCGAGCCACTCCTTGTAGAGGTCGTCGACGGGGCGGTAACGCAGGAGCTCGTTCGCCGCGATGAGCGTGGCCTGTGCCTCCATGGGAGCACGGTGCGCGTGAGACGAAGAACCAGCAGGGGTGAGTGATGGAGTAGCGGTGCAGCCGTCCTGCCGCATTGAAGGATGCAGCGAGGACGCCTGCTGCTCGTTCCCCGCCGGGCCGGTGGCAGCGTTGGCGGCGGGAGACGGAGAACGACGAGGTGGCCCGCCGACGGGAGCCGTCTGAGCGACGCGGGCGGCGAGGGCAGCCCGACGCTCAGCTCGAGCACGGCGAGAGTCCGACATGGAGACGACGGAGCGACGGAGTGATGGACTGACGGAAGGAAGCTACAACGCACCCCTACCTGGTGCGCCAAATGTCGGATGTGGGGTTCTGGCTAACCCTTAAGGTTCAAACACTGGGGTGCGCGCGAAGTCTTTCCCTCCTACCGATCTACGCTCTTGCTTGATAAGATCTTGCGGACGAACTCGACGAACTCGCAACACAGAAAAACACGGGGTTTATACTGGTTCAGGCCACTGTTGTGGTGTAATACCCTACCCTAGTGTTGGGGAACGTAGCATAAATTCAAAATTTTCCTACGTGTCACCAAGATCTATCTATGGAGTCATCTAGCAACGAGGGAGGAGTGGATCTACATACCCTTGTAGATCGCGCGCGGAAGCGTTCAAGAGAACGGGGTTGATGGAGTCGTACTTGTCGTGATCCAAATCACCGATGATCCTAGCGCCGAACGGACGGCACCTCCGCGTTCAACACACATACGGAGCAGTGACGTCTCCTCCTTCTTGATCCAGCAAGGGGGGAGGAGAGGTTGATGGAGATCCAGCAGCACGAAGGCGTGGTGGTGGAAGTAGCGGGATTCCAATAGGGCTTCGCCAAGCGCTGCGGGAGGAGGGAGATGTGTCATGGGAGGGAGAGGGAGGCGCCAGGGCTTGGGTTGGGCTGCCCTCCCTTCCCCCCACTATATATAGGGCCAAGGCAGAGGGGGGAGGCGCACCCTTGGCCCTTCCTCCAAGGAAGGGTGCGGCCAGGGGAGGAGTCCCTCCTCCCCAAGGCACCTCGGAGGTGCCTTCCCCCTTTAGGACTCTTCCTTTCCCTCTTCTCTTGGCGCATGGGCCTCTTGGGGCTGGTGCCCTTGGCCCATATAGTCCAAGGCGCACCCCCTACAGCCCATGTGGCCCCCCGGGGCAGGTGGCCCCACCCGGTGGACCCCCGGGACCCTTCCGGTTGTCCCGGTACAATACCGGTGACCCCGAAACTTGTCCCGATGGCCGAAATAGGACTTCCTATATATAATTCTTTACCTCCGGACCATTCTAGAACTCCTCGTGACGTCCGGGATCTCATCCAGGACTCCGAACAACTTTCGGGTTACCGCATACTAATATCTCTATAACCCTAGCGTCACCGACCTTAAGTGTGTAGACCCTACAGGTTCGGGAGACATGCAGACATGACCGAGATGACTCTCCGGTCAATAACCAACAGCGGGATCTGGATACCCATGTTGGCTCCCACATGTTCCACGATGATCTCATCGGATGAACCACGATGTCAAGGACTTAATCAATCCCGTATACAATTCCCTTTGTCTAGCGGTACGATACTTGCCCGAGATTCGATCGTCGGTATCCCGATACCTTGTTCAATCTCGTTACCGGCAAGTCTCTTTACTTGTTTCGTAACACATCATCCCATGATCAACTCCTTGATCACATTGTGCACATTATGATGATGTCCTACCGAGTGGGCCCATAGATACCTCTCCGTTTACACGGAGTGACAAATCCCAGTCTTGATTCGTGCCAACCCAACAGACACTTTCGGAGATACCTGTAGTGTACCTTTATAGCCACCCAGTTACGTTGTGACGTTTGGCACACCCAAAGCATTCCTACAGTATCTGGGAGTTGCACAATCTCATGGTCTAAGGAAATGATACTTGACATTAGAAAAGCTTTAGCATACAAACTACATGATCTTGTGCTAGGCTTAGGATTGGGTCTTGTCCATCACATCATTCTCCTAATGATGTGATCCTGTTATCAATGACATCCAATGTCCATGGTCAAGAAACCATAACCATCTATTGATCAACGAGCTAGTCAACTAGAGGCTTACCAGGGACATGGTGTTGTCTATGTATCCACACATGTATCTAAGTTTCCTATCAATACAATTCTAGCATGGATAATAAAGGATTATCATGAACAAAGAAATATAATAATAACCAATTTATTATTGCCTCTAGGGCATATTTCCAACATCTAGTGTGGCGGTGGTGGATTGCCTCTTGGGCTGATGATGAACAATACAAGGGGAAGAACAGCCTCCTGAGGTTGAGGTGTTCTTATGCTTTCGGACTTGTGTGTATCTCTGGGTCCTATGAGTCTCCCTCCCATACTATGGTGGCTAGCTCTACTTATACAGGCCCTGGTCCTCTTCCCAAATATTGAGCGGGAAGGGAGCCAACAATGGCGGGCAAATTCGAAGGGAGACAGCTAGTACAAGCTACCTTGACAAAAGCGGTCTTCGCCTGCGAAAAGCTCTGGTGGTGACGCCATCTTGGGCTCCACGATGACCTTCGCCTTGCCGTCCGCCTGGTCTTGGTCTCAAGTCATCTTGCCCATGTGGTATGATTTGCATGTCTCAAGTGATTCAAAATCAAGTGAGTCCAAACGATCCATTTGCATGGAGTTTCTTCATGCATATACACCAATAGACATGGTTCGCATGTCTCAAACTTTTCAAAAACGAGTGAGTCCAAAGATCCATCAACATGGAGCTTCTTCATGCGTTTTATACCAATATGACTTAAGTGGAAGTGCCACAAGTAGGTGGTACTATCATTACTATCTTATATCTTTTGGCATGAACATGTTTATCACTACGATCGAGATTCAATAAACCATTCATTTTAGGTGTAAGACCATTGAAGGTATTATTCAAATAAACAGAGTTACCATTATTCTCTTTAAATGAATAACCGTATTGCGATAGACATAATCCAATCATGTCTATGCTCAATGCAAACACCAAATAACAATTATTTAGGTTTTAATACCAATCTCGATCGTAGAAGGAGCGTGCGATGCTTGATCATATCAACCCTGGAAATACTTCCAACACATATCGTCATCTCACCTTTAGCTAGTCTCCGTTTATTCCGTAGCTTTTATTTCGAGTTACTAACACTTAGCAACCGAACCGGTATCTAATACCCTGGTGCTACTAGGAGTACTAGTAAAGTACACATCAACACAATGTATATCCAATATACTTCTATCGACCTTGCCAGCCTTCTCATCTACCAAGTATCTAGGGTAATTCTGCTCCAGTGGATGTTCCCCTTATTACAGAAGCACTTAGTCTCGGGTTTGGGTTCAACCTTGGGTTTCTTCACTAGAGCAGCAGCTAAATGGCCGTTTCATGAAGTATCCCTTCGTGCCCTTGCCCTTCTTGAAACTAGTGGTTTCACCAACCATCAACAATTGATGCTCCTTCTTGATTTCTACTTTTGTGGTGTCAAACATCGCGAATATCTCAAGGATCATCATATATGTCCCTGATATATTATAGTTCATCACGAAGCTCTAGCAGCTTGGTGGTAATGACTTCGGAGAAACATCACTATCTCATCTGGAAGATCAACTCCCACTCGATTCAAGCGATTGTTGTACTCAGACAATCTGAGCACAAGCTCACCAATTGAGATTTTCTCCCTTAGTTTGTAGGCTAAGAAAATCGTCGGAGGTCTTATACCTCTTGACGTGGGCACGAGCCTGAAATCCCAATTTCAGCCCTCGAAACATCTCATATGTTTCGCGACTTTTCAAAACGTCTTCGGTGCCTCAATTCAAAACCATTTAACTGAACTATCACGTAGTTATCAAAATGTGTATGTCAGATGTTCGCAACATCCACAGACGACGTTCGAGGTTCAGCACACTGAGCGGTGCTTTAAGGACATAAGCCTTTCTATGAAGCAATGAGGGCAATCCTCAGTTTAGGGACCTAGTCCGCATAATTGCTACTATCAACTTTCAACTAAATTTTCTCTAGGAACATATCTAAACAGTAGAACTGAAGCGCGAGCTACGACATAATTTGCGAAGACCTTTTGACTATGTTCAGGATAATTAAGTTCATCTTGTGAACTCCCACTCAGATAGACATCCCTCTAGTCATCTAAGTGATTACATGATCCGAGTCAACTAGGTCGTGTCCGATCATCACGTGAGACGGACTAGTCATCATCGGTGAACATCTTCATGTTGATCGTATCTACCATACGACTCATGCTCGACCTTTCGGTCTCTTGTGTTTCGAGGCCATGTCTGTACATGCTAGGCTCGTCATGTCAACCTAAGTGTTTTGCATGTGTTCCGAGGCCATGTCTGTACATGCTAGGCTCGTCAACACCCGTTGTATTCGAACGTAAGAATCTATCACACCCGATCATCACGTGGTGCTTCGAAACGACGAACTTTCGCAACGGTGCACAGTTAGGGGGAACACCTTCTTGAAATTTTAGTGAGGGATCATCTTATTTACTACCATCGTTCTAAGCAAATAAGATGTATAAACATGATAAACATCACATGCAATCAAATGGTGACATGATATGGCCATCATCACTTTGCTCCTCTTGATCTCCATCTTCGGGGCTCCATGATTATCATCGTCACCGGCATGACACCATGATCTCCATCATCATGATCTCTATCATCGTGTCTTCATGAAGTTGTCTCGTCAACTATTACTTCTACTACTACAGCTAACGGTTAGCAATAAAGTAAAGTAATTACATGACGTTTATGTTGACACGCAGGTCATAAATAAATTAAGACAACTCCTATGGCTCCTGCCGGTTGTCATACTCATCGACATGCAAGTCGTGATTCCTATTACAAGAACATGATCAATCTCATACATCACATATATCATTCATCACATCCTTTTGGCCATATCACATCACATAGCATACCCTGCAAAAACAAGTTAGACATCCTCTAGTTGTTGTTTGCATGTTTTACGTGGCTGCTATGGGTTTCTAGCAAGAACGTTTCTTACCTATGCAAAACCACAACGTGATATGCCAATTGCTATTTACCCTTCATAAGGACCCTTTTCATCGAATCCGATCCGACTAAAGTGGGAGAGACAGACACCCGCTAGCCACCTTATGCAACTAGTGCATGTCAGTCGGTGGAACCAGTCTCACGTAAGAGTACGTGTAAGGTTGGTCCAGGCCGCTTCATCCCACAATGCCACCGAATCAAGATTGGACTATTAACGGTAAGCATATTGAACAAAATCAACGCCCACAACTACTTTGTGTTCTACTCGTGCATAGAAACTACGCATAGACCTAGCTCATGATGCCACTGTTGGGGAACATATCATAAATTCAAAATTTTCCTACATGTCACCAAGATCTATCTATGGAGTCATCTAGCAACGAGGGAGGAGTGGATCTACATACCCTTGTAGATCGCGCGCGGAAGCGTTCAAGACAACGGGGTTGATGGAGTCGTACTCGTCGTGATCCAAATCACCGATGATCCTAGCGCCGAACGGACGGCACCTCCACGTTCAACACACGTATGGAGCAGCGACATCTCCTCCTTCTTGATCCAGCAAGGGGGGAGGAGAGGTTGATGGAGATCCAGCAGCACGACGGCGTGGTGGTGGAAGTAGCGGGATTCCAACAGGGCTTCGCCAAGCGCTGCGGGAGGAGGGAAATGTGTCATGGGAGGGAGAGGGAGGCGCCAGGGCTTGGGTTGGGCTGCCCTCCCTTCCCCCCACTATATATAGGGACAAGGGAGAGGGGGAGGCGCAGCCTTGGACCTTCCTCCAAGGAAGGGTGCGGCCAGGGGAGGAGTCCCTCCTCCCCAGGGCACCTCAGAGGTGCCTTCCCCCTTTAGGACTCTTCCTTTCCCTCTTCTCTTGGCGCATGGGCCTCTTGGGGCTGGTGCCCTTGGCCCATATAGGCCAAGGCGCACCCCCTACAGCCCATGTGGCCCCCCGGGGCAGGTGGCCCCACCCGGTGGACCCCCGGGACCCTTCCGGTGGTCCCAGTACAATACCGGTGACCCCGAAACTTGTCCCGATGGCCGAAATAGCACTTCCTATATATAATTCTTTACCTCCGGACCATTCCGGAACTCCTCGTGACGTCCGGGATCTCATCCGGGACTCCGAACAACTTTCAGGTTACCGCATACTAATATCTCTATAACCCTAGCGTCACCGAACCTTAAGTGTGTAGACCCTACGGGTTCGGGAGACATGCAGACATGATCGAGATGACTCTCCGGTCAATAACCAACAGCGGGATCTGGATACCCATGTTGGCTCCCACATGTTCCACGATGATCTCATCGGATGAACCACGATGTCAAGGACTTAATCAATCCCGTATACAATTCCCTTTGTCTAGCGGTACGATACTTGCCCGAGATTCGATCGTCGGTATCCCGATACCTTGTTCAATCTCGTTACCGGCAAGTCTCTTTACTCGTTTCGTAACACATCATCCCGTGATCAACTCCTTGATCACATTGTGCACATTATGATGATGTCCTACCGAGTGGGCCCAGAGATACCTCTCCGTTTACACGGAGTGACAAATCCCAGTCTCGATTCGTGCCAACCCAACAGACACTTTCGGAGATACCTGTAGTGTACCTTTATAGCCACCCAGTTACGTTGTGACGTTTGGCACACCCAAAGCATTCCTACGGTATCCGGGAGTTGCACGATCTCATGGTCTAAGGAAATGATACTTGACATTAGAAAAGCTTTAGCATACGAACTACATGATCTTGTGCTAGGCTTAGGATTGGGTCTTGTCCATCACATCATTCTCCTAATGATGTGATCCCGTTATCAATGACATCCAATGTCCATGGTTAGGAAACCATAACCATCTATTGATCAACGAGCTAGTCAACTAGAGGCTTACTAGGGACATGGTGTTGTCTATGTATCCACACATGTATCTGAGTTTCCTATCAATACAATTCTAGCATGGATAATAAACGATTATCATGAACAAAGAAATATAATAATAACCAATTCATTATTGCCTCTAGGGCATATTTCCAACATCTAGTGTGGCGGTGGTGGATTGCCTCTTGGGCTGATGATGAACAATACAAGGGGAAGAACAGCCTCCTGAGGTTGAGGTGTTCTTATGCTTTCGGACTTGTGTGTATCTCTGGGTCCGATGAGTCTCCCTCCAATACTATGGTGGCTAGCTCTACTTATACAGGCCCTGGTCCTCTTCCCAAATATTGAGCGGGAAGGGAGCCAACAATGGCGGGCTAATTCGAAGGGAGACAGCTAGTACAAGCTACCTTGACAAAAGCGGTCTTCGCCTGCGAAAAGCTCTGGTGGTGACGCCGTCTTGGGCTCCACGATGACCTTCGCCTTGCCGTCCGCCTGGTCTTTGTCTTGTTGCACCGAAATGGCAACCTTTTCCAAAGGCCTCGGTACTCCGCGGCTGCGCTTGCCTCCTTTGCACCAATGAGGAAACAAAGACGCTGCGTGCGCTGGCGCCCGCCTGGTGTCGATTGTCATGGCTCACGTCACGAGAGCCTCGTGAGGTTTGCCCCGCCTTGATATCTCCGCTCCTCGTGAGCCTACCTGGCTCGGCAACTCCAGAGGAGTTCTTGCGTCGTCCGCCTCGCGAGGCTTGGACCCTCGCGAGGGTCTTGGATGCTTTGTTGATGAAGATGGGCCGTACGGCCTGCTGGCCCTGCCACACTGTGGTCCGCATGCAGGCAAGTCTGGGGACCCCTGTTCCCAGAATGCCGACATCCTTAGACTTCTCCAGTTTGGCAGTAACAGCAGTCAGCTGTGTCCGACACTGCTCCAGCTCCCGAGATAGCATGTTCTTCTTCTCTGTGAGTATCTGATTACACATTGATCCTTAAAATTAGTTGCTTCAACTATTTTCAAGTCTCGGGGGCTACTGGTATATGGCTACTAAATCTACACGAAATGATCTTACCCGCATATCCTTTGAAAGCTGGCAAGTGGCCCCAGCAAGCCCATCCCGAGCAGCTCGGATGTATGCGTCTGCCGAACTAAAGGCATTGAATGCCTCTTCAGTAAAGGTAGGGTCACGCATAGCTACCCTGTGGCACCGATGGTTCATGGCACTCTCCACCTTGGAGTTGGTGACAAATACATTGTCCCATCGTCGGAGAGAGGACAATCCGGCATGGCACCTGTATCGACTCTATCCCTAGAGGCAGGTCTGGGGTCGGATTGATGGACGCGTGTCCGGTGAGGTCTCTGTATATAGTCCGGTGAGTGCTCTTCCTGAAATATGGGGGAGGAGAAAAATGTCACAGTTCCGTATGTTCGCCGTAGGGTGTATCAAAAGCCGTACCTTTTTGATGAAGGTCAGAGCTTGGAAGAATCGCTGTCCGCCTTTCTTTTCGAAGATCCGCCTTGTGTCGGTGTCTCCTTCTTAAGGGACGATCCCGATGCAGCGTGGCGAGACGAGCGCCGTCCCTTTCAAGCACGAGACAGTGTAGTGGGTGAGGCACAATGGGAATGCTTTTTTGGAGGAGATGCTCCCTGGGCACTTACATGGGAAGATGGAAGAAGGCCGGGGTAATCGGCTACGATGGCCACTTCTGTGCCATCGTAACTCGCCTGATAGAAGATACCCTCCTTGAGCTTCACGAATATATTCGGATCCTCCTCGAATCTGGGATCCAGGTCCCGAATATGGTCCTCCGACCATGGAGCGGGGCTGTAGATCCCCATGGTGGACTTTCTCCATTCCTGGTAAAAATGGTCGGGTTAAGATTGACTAATTGCGACTCAGGAAGAAGATTAAGTGAGGTGTTGGATTGAAAGCTTACCCAGCTGGGGGGTTGCACATGGAAAAACCATCTGGGCACTTGAGGCGAGTGAATTCTTCTTTCTCCCCTTTATAAAGATCAGCTAACATGGCGGCCAGGGCGGTGAAGTTATCCAGACCCTTGCGCCCATAGCGGGATGTATCATCCTCCCTGTTCTAGTTCCACATGGGGAGTCCTCTGGATTGGAGTAGTTGGACACCGCACATTATAGAAATCACCATGACTTCAATTATGGACAGTCCAGACTGGGCGAGTACCTTTATCTTGTCAATTAACTTCCTAACTTCCGCACTGTCCTCCTCCTGGAGGCTCCAAGGGCGCCAGTTGTGGCGTTTCCTTAGCGGACCATGGGAAAATTTAGGTAGGCCACTGCTACCTCTTGAGCACTTGCGTTGGTTTTCCCTTGAAGAGGAAAGGGTGGTGCAGCAAAGTAGCGTAAGTATTTCCCTCAGTTTTTGAGAACCAAGGTATCAATCTAGTAGGAGGCCATGCACGAGTCCCTTGCACCTACACAAACAAATAAATCCTCGCAACCAACGCGATAAGGGGTTGTCAATCCCTACACGGTCACTTACCAGAGTGAGATCTGATAGATATGATAAGATAATATTTTTGGTATTTTTATGATAAAGATGCAAAGTAAAATAAAAGGCAATAAAAATAACTAAGTATTGGAAGATTAATATGATGGAAGATAGACCCGGGGGCCATAGGTTTCACTAGTGGCTTCTCTCGAGAGCATAAGTATTCACGGTGGGTAAACAAATTACTGTTGAGCAATTGACAGAATTGAGCATAGTGATGAGAATATCTAGGTATGATCATGTATATAGGCATCACGTCCGAGACAAGTAGACCGACTCCTGCCTGCATCTACTACTATTACTCCACACATCGACCGCTATCCAGCATGCATCTAGAGTATTAAGTTCAAGAGAACAAAGTAACGCTTTAAGCAAGATGACATGATGTAGAGGGATAAACTCATGCAATATGAAATGAACCCCAACTTGTTATCCTCGATGGCAACAATACAATACGTGCCTTGCTGCCCCTACTGTCACTGGGAAAGGACACCGCAAGATTGAACCCAAAGCTAAGCACTTCTCCCATTGCAAGAAAGATCAATCTAGTAGGCCAAACCAAACTGATAATTCGAAGAGACTTGCAAAGATAACCAATCATACATAAAAGAATTCAGAGAAGATTCAAATATTGTTCAGAGATAAACTTGATCATAAACCCACAATTCATCGGTCTCAACAAACACACCGCAAAAGAAGATTACATCGAATAGATATCCACAAGAGAGGGGGAGAACTTTGTATTGAGATCCAAAAAGAGAGAAGAAGCCATCCAGGTAATAACTATGGACCCGAAGGTCTGAAGTAAATTACTCACACTTCATCGGAAGGGCTATGGTGTTGATGTAGAAGCCCTCCATGATCGATGCCCCCTCCGGCGGAGCTCCGGAACAGGCCCCAAGATGGGATCTCGTGGATACAGAAAGTTACGGTGGTGCAATTAGGGTTTTGGCTCCGTATCTGGTAGTTTGGGGGTACGTAGGTATATATAAGAGGAAGGAGTACATCAGTGGAGCAACAGGGGGCCCACGAGGGTGGACGGCGCACCCAGGGGGTAGGCGCGCCCCCTACCTCGTGGCCTCCTGGTTGATGTCTTGACGTAGGGTCCAAGTCCTCTGGATCATGTTTGTTCCGAAAATCACGTTCCCAAAAGTTTCATTCTGTTTGGACTCCGTTTGATATTCTTTTTCTGCGAAACACTAAAATAGGCAAAAAACAACAATTCTGGGCTGGGCCTCCGGTTAATAGGTTAGTCCCAAAAATAATATAAAAGTGTATAATAAAGCCCAATAATGTCCAAAATAGAATATAATATAGCATGGAACAATCAAATATTATAGATACGTTGGAGACGTATCAAGCATCCCCAAGCTTAATTCCTGCTCGTCCTCGAGTAGGTAAATGATAAAAAACAGAATTTTTGATGTGGAATGCTACTTGGCATAATTTTAATGTAATTCTCTTAATTGTGTATGAATATTCAGATCCAAAAGATTCAAGACAAAAGTTTAATATTGACATAGAAATAATAATACTTCAAGCATACTAACTAAGCAATTATGTCTCTTCAAAATAACATGGCCAAAGAAAGTTATCATTACAAAATCATATAGTCTGGCTATGCTCCATCTTCACCACACAAAGTATTCAAATCATGCACAACCCTGATGACAAGCCAAGCAATTTTTTCATACTTTTAATGTTCTCAAACTTTTTCAATCTTCATGCAATACATGAGCGTGAGCCATGGACATAGCACTATAGGTGGAATAGAATGGTGGTTGTGGAGAAGACAAAAAAGGGGGAAGATAGTCTCACATCAACTAGGCATATCAACGGGCTATGGAGATGCCCATCAATAGATATCAATGTGAGTGAGTAGGGATTGCCATGCAACGGATGCACTAGAGCTATAAGTATATGAAAGCGCAACAAAAAGAAACTAAGTGGGTGTGCATCCAACTTGCTTGCTCACGAAGACCTACGGCATTTTGAGGAAGCCCATCATTGGAATATACAAGCCAAGTTCTATAATGAAAAATTCCCACTAGTATATGAAAGAGATAACAAAGGAGACTCTCTATCATGAAGATCATGGTGCTACTTTAAAGCACAAGTGTGGAAAAAAGGATAGCAGTATTGCCCCTTTTTTGGGCCTTCTTTTTATTTTCTTTGGCCTTTTTTTATTTTTATTTGGGACAATACTCTATGAATGACGATAATCACACTTCTATTTATTTACAACTCAATGATTACAACTCGATACTAGAACGAAGTATGTCTCTATATGAATGCCTCCGGCGGTGTACCGGGATAGCAATGATGCATGAGTGACTTATATGAAAGAATTCTGAACGGTGGCTTTGCCACAACTAAAATGTCAACTACATGATCATGCAAAGCAATATGACAATGAGGGAGTGTGTCATGATAAACGGAACGGTGGAAAGTTGCATGGCAATATATCTCAGAATGGCTGTGGAAATGCCATGATAGGTAGGTATGGTGGCTTTTTTGAGGAAGGTATATGGAGGGTGTATGATCCCGGCGAAAGGTGTGCGGCATTAGAGAGGCTAGCAATGGTGGAAGGGTGAGAGTGCGTATAATCCATCGACTCAACATTAGTCATAAAGAACTCACATACTTATTGCAAAAATCTATTAGTTATTGAAGCAAAGTACTACGCGCATGATCCTAGGGGGATAGAATGGTAGGAAAAGACCATCGCTCGTCCCCGACCGCCACTCATAAGGAGGACAATCAATAAATACATCATGCTCCGACTTCTTAACATAACGGTTCACCATACGTGCATGCTACGGGAATCACAAACTTCAACACAAGCATTTCTCAAATTCACAACTACTCAACTAGCACGACTCTAATATCACCATCTCCATATCTCAAAACAATTATCAAGTTTCAAACTTCTCATAGTGTTCAACACACTCATAAGAAAATTTTATTTATTTAATCTTGAATGCCTCAAATAATTAAAGCAAATTACCATGCTGTTTTGTAGGACTCTCAAAATAATCTAAGTGTAGCATGAGAGAACAATGGTTTCTAGAAAACAAATCCACCGACGTGCTCTAAAAGATATAAGTGAAGCACTAGAGCATAAACTATATAACTCAAAAGATATAAGTGAAGCACATAGAGTATTTTAATAATTTCCGAATCATGTGTGTCTCCCTCAAATAGGTGTGTGCAGCAAGGATGATTGTGGAAAACTAACAAATAAGGACTCAAATAATACAAGACGCTCCAAGCAAAACACATATCATGTGGTAAATAAAAATATAGCTCCAACTAAAGTTACCGATAGAAGTAGACGAAAGAGGGGATGCCTTCCGGGGCATCCCCAAGATTTGGCTTTTAGGTGTCCTTAGATTATCTTGGGGGTTCCATGGGCATCCCCAAGCTTAGTCTCTTGCCACTCCTTGTTCCACAATCCATCAAATCTTTACCCAAAACTTGAAAACTTCACAACACAAAACTTAATTAGAAAATCTCGTGAGCTCCGTTAGCGAAAGAAAACAAAACACCACTTCAAGGTACTGTAATGAAATAATTATTTATTTATATTGGTGTTAAACCTACTGTATTCCAAATTATCTATGGTTTATAAACTATTTTACTAGCCATAGATTCATCAAAATAAGCAAACAACACACGAAAAACAGAATCTGTCAAAAACAGAACAGTCTGTAGTAATCTGTAGCTAACGCAAGATCTGGAACCCCAAAAATTCTAAAATAATTTCTGGACGTGAATAATTTATCTATTAATCATCTTCAAAAAGAATTAACTAAATAGCACTTTCCAAATAAAAATGGAAGCAGTTCTCGTGAGCGCTAAAGTTTCTGTTTTTTACAGCAAGATTAACAAGACTTTCCCTAAGTCTTCCCAATGGTTCTACTTGGCACAAACACTAATTAAACACAAAAAACACAACCAAAACAGAGGCTAGCTAAATTATTTATTACTAAACAGGAGGAAAAAGCAAGGAATAAAAATAAAATTGGGTTGCCTCCCAACAAGCGCTATCGTTTAACGCCCCTAGCTAGGCATAAAAAGCAAGAATAGATCTAGGTGTTGCCATAATAGTAAGATAGATCATTAAAACTCATTTCATATTCTCTATGTTCGGTAGCAAGTTTTCTTTGAGGCAAGCAAAAGTAATCAAAAGGGCTAAATTTAATGGGACAAAAGTCCCCAAGATCAACTTTGGGAGGTATAGGTTTCTCTTTTGGCCCTTCGTATTGCACAGCCAATTCATCATTGTAAGCATTCTTTTGACATAACTTTGTGAGCCTATACTCAAGAGAATATCCTAGTTCATTATTTCGAATGGCCAAATCATCATTAAGTTCAGAAATCCTATCAATTAAAACATTGGTAAGAACCCTTTTTTCTAAGATTTTCATTGAAAGCAACATAGTCTAGAGATTGAAAACACATTATTTCTTCTTGATAAGAAAGGATAGCCTCTATGGGAGGACGGCAAGCGTCCACCCTATAATGCGCAAAGATTTCTTTGGCCTCTTTAATATGAATCTAAACTCATGAGCCAAAAAGATAGTAGCGGCACGCTTAATAGAAGAATGCTCAATATTAGAAAATTCTAGGAAAATCCTTTGTATGCAAGGGTGCATGTGCATGAATTGTCTTTCAAGTTCAACTACAAGCATGGAAATAGCGTCCGCAAGACTACTAGTTCTATGAAGGATAGAATTACCCATAGAAGGTAAAGCACGGGCACAAGTAAAGAAATCTTGGATAACTCCTTTTGCAATAATATTACCACTACCAATACGGAATTTTTTTGTATGTAAGATAGGGGGTTCTTCGGCAGGAGCATCCGAATTTTTGATGATATTATTACTGTCCATAACGACAATAATTTCCCCAATTTCAGACGTAACGGCAGAAAGTGCAAAGGGCAAAAAGAGGCAAATAGAGAAAGAGGGAGGATAGAGAGAGAGGGAGAATAAAACAACAAGGGTGAAGTGGGGGAGAGGAAAACGAGAGGCAAATGGCAAACATAATGCAGGAGATAAGGGTTTGTGATGGGTACTTAGTATGTTGACTTTTGCGTAGACCTCCCCGGCAACGGTGCCAGAAATCCTTCTTGCTACCTCTTGAGCATTTGCGTTGGTTTTCCCTTGAAGAGGAAAGGGTGGTGCAGCAAAGTAGCGTAAGTATTTCCCTCAGTTTTTGAGAACCAAGGTAACAATCCAGTAGGAGGCCACGCATGAGTCCCTCGCACCTACACAAACAAATAAATCCTCGCAACCAACGCGATAAGGGGTTGTCAATCCCTACACGGTCACTTACCAGAGTGAGATCTGATAGATATGATAACATAATATTTTTGGTATTTTTATGATAAAGATGCAAAGTAAAATAAAAGGCAATAAAAATAACTAAGTATTGGAAGATTAATATGATGGAAGATAGACCCGGGGGCCATAGGTTTCACTAGTGGCTTCTCTCGAGAGCATAAGTATTCATGGTGGGTAAACAAATTATTTTTGAGCAATTAACAGAATTGAGCATAGTTATGAGACAAGTAGACCGACTCCTGCCTGCATCCACTACTATTACTCCACACATCGACCGCTATCCAGCATGCATCTAGAGTATTAATTAAGTTCAAGAGAAAAGAGTAACGCTTTAAGCAAGATGACATGATGTAGAGGGATAAACTCATGCAATATGAAATAAACCCCATCTTGTTATCCTCGATGGCAACAATACAATACGTGCCTAGCTGCCCCTGCTGTCACTAGGAAAGGACACCGCAAGATTGAACTCAAAGCTAAGCACTTCTCCCATTGCAAGAAAGATCAATCTAGTAGGCCAAACCAAACTGATAATTCGAAGAGACTTGCAAAGATAACCAATCATACATAAAAGAATTCAGAGAAGATTCAAATATTGTTCATAGATAAACTTGATCATAAACCCACAATTCATCGGTCTCAACAAACACACCGCAAAAGAAGATTACATCGAATAGATATCCACAAGAGAGGGGGAGAACTTTGTATTGAAATCCAAAAAGAGAGAAGAAGCCATCTAGCTAATAACAATGGACCCGAAGGTCTGAAGTAAACTACTCACACCTCATCGAAAGGGCTATGGTGTTGATGTAGAAGCCCATCGTGATCGATGCGCCATCCGGCGGAGCTCCGGAACAGGCCCCAAGATGGGATCTCGTGGATACAGAAAGTTACGGAAGTGGAATTAGGGTTTTGGCTCTGTATCTGGTAGTTTGGGGGTACGTAGGTATATATAGGAGGAAGGAGTACGTCAGTGGAGCAACAGGGGGCCCACGAGGGTGGAGGGCGCACCCCCCTACCTCGTGGCCTCCCGGTTGATGTCTTGATGTAGGGTCCAAGTCCTCTGGATCATGTTTGTTCTGAAAATCACATCCCCGAAAGTTTCATTCCATTTGGACTCCGTTTGATATTCTTTTTCTGCGAAACCCTAAAATAGGCAAAAAAACAGCAATTCTGGGTTGGGCCGCCGGTTAATAGGTTAGTCCCAATAATAATTTAAAAGTGTATAATAAAGCCCAATAATGTCCAAAACAGAATATAATATAGCATGGAACAATCAAAAATTATAGATACGTTGGAGACGTATCAGCCACGTCGGATTGGGTCCGAGAGGATGACATCTTCAATATAAAACCACTCCGAGGGCCACTCCTCGGATGCCTTCTTCGAAGTGCCGGATATATATCCTGTCCCGGCTATACGCCATACTTTGACACCGCCCATCTTGAATATGGATCCCTTTTGGGAGTGAGGGACGAGGCAGAAGAGCTTCCTCCATAGCTCGAAATTGGCCTCGCAGCCCAGGAACAGCTCGCAAAGAGCAACATAGCCCGTGATGTGCAGAATGGTGCCCGGTGTGAGATTGTGCAGTTGGAGGCCGTAGTACCGCATGATACCCCGGAGGAAAGGATGGATTGGGAATCCAACGCCTCTCAAAAGAAAAGACACGAAGCACACTCACTCCCCTTCTGAAGGATTAGGGAAATTTTCTGCCAGGGCCTCGCCAGTAAAGGATGTTAATCTTGCCCGAACAGGGACTAGATCCGCAAGGGGGAGATAGCCCTGGACCTGGAGCTTGGTCAGTTGGGCATGGGATATGGAGCAGCTCTCCCAATCGCCTTATTGAGGGCCGTAGGGGTGGGAGGAAGAACTAGGAGCACTAGCCATGGTTGCGTGGTTCCTTGAGGCAAGTTCAAAGGATTCTCGCCTGGCATGGAATGGTATCTGAGATTTGATCTCCATAAGTAGACACCTTCTATACGCTGTCGAGGGGTTATCTGTAAAAACGCTTGGGCCCTTTGTATTTGTTTGCCACATGGAAGCTGAGGCGGCGGAAGCACAGAAGCCGAAGGGTACGACATTTAATGAAAACCGAGCTGTTCGAAGAATTTACCTTACCAAATCGGAGATGTAAGGACCGAATATAGCCCCTCGGTTCAGATGCTTTGAAGTATTCGGTGGAGGAACCCGCCTTGCAATGCCAAAGACAACTTGCACGCCGGACATGTCGTCATTGAAGACTGGTTCGGGGGTGCTACCTCTTGAGCACTTGCGTTAGTTTTCCCTTGAAGAGGAAAGGGTGGTGCAGCAAAGTAGCGTAAGTATTTCCCTCAGTTTTTGAGAACCAAGGTATCAATCCAGTAGGATGTCACACACGAGTCCTCATACCTACACAAACAAATAAATCCTTGCAACCAACGCGATAAGGGGTTGTCAATCCCTACACGGTCACTTACGAGAGTGAGATCTTATAGATATGATAAGATAATATTTTTGGTATTTTTATGATAAAGATGCAAAGTAAAATAAAAGGCAATAAAAATAACTAAGTATTGGAAGATTAATATGATGGAAGATTGACCCGGGGGCCATAGGTTTCACTAGTGGCTTCTCTCGAGAGCATAAGTATTCACGGTGGGTAAACAAATTACTGTTGAGCAATTGACAGAATTGAGCATAGTGATGAGAATATCTAGGTATGATCATGTATATAGGCATCACGTCCGAGACAAGTAGACCGACTCCTGCCTGCATCTACTACTATTACTCCACACATCGACCGCTATCCAGCATGCATCTAGAGTATTAAGTTCAAGAGAACAAAGTAACGCTTTAAGCAAGATGACATGATGTAGAGGGATAAACTCATGCAATATGAAATGAACCCCAACTTGTTATCCTCGATGGCAACAATACAATACGTGCCTTGCTGCCCCTACTGTCACTGGGAAAGGACACCGCAAGATTGAACCCAAAGCTAAGCACTTCTCCCATTGCAAGAAAGATCAATCTAGTAGGCCAAACCAAACAGATAATTCGAAGAGACTTGCAAAGATAACCAATCATACACAAAAGAATTCACAGAAGATTCAAATATTGTTCATAGATAAACTTGATCATAAACCCACAATTCATCGGTCTCAACAAACACACCACAAAAGAAGATTACATCGAATAGATCTCCACAAGAGAGGGGGAGAACTTTGTATTGAGATCCAAAAAGTGAGAAGAAGCCATCTAGCTAATAACTATGGACCCGTAGGTCTGAGGTAAACTACTCACACTTCATTGGAAGGGCTATGGTGTTGATGTAGAAGCCCTCCGTGATCGATGCCCCCCTCCGGCGGAGCTCCCGAATAGGCCCCAAGATGGGATCTCATGGATACAGAAAGTTACAGCGGTGGAATTAGGGTTTTGGCTCCGTATCTGGTAGTTTGGGGTACGTAGGTTTATACAGGAGGAAGGAGTACGTCGGTGGAGCAACAGGGGGCCCACGAGGGTGGAGGGCGCGCCCTGGGGGGTAGGCACGCCCCCGACCTCGTGGCCGCCTGGTTGATGTCTTGACGTAGGGTCCAAGTCCTCTGGATCATGTTTGTTCCGAAAATCATGTTCCTGAAGGTTTCATTCCGTTTGGACTCCGTTTGATATTCCTTTTCCGCGAAACCCTAAAATAGGCAAAAAACTGCAATTCTGGACCGGGCCTCCGGTTAATAGGTTAGTCCCAAAAATAATATAAAAGTGTATATTAAAGGCCAATAATGTCCAAAACAGAATATAATATAGCATGGAACAATAAAAAATTATATATACGTTGGAGACGTATCAAGCATCCCCAAGCTTAATTCCTGCTTGTCCTCGAGTAGGTAAATGATAAAAACAGAATTTTTGATGTGGAATGCTACTTGGCATAATTTCAATGTAATTCTCTTAATTGTGGTATGAATATTCAGATCCGAAAGATTCAAGACAAAAGTTTAATATTGACATAGAAATAATAATACTTCAAGCATACTAACTAAGCAATTATGTCTCTTCAAAATAACATGGTCAAAGAAAGTTATCCCTACAAAATCATATAGTCTGGCTAGGCTCCATCTTCACCACACAAAGTATTCAAATCATGCACAACCCCGATGACAAGCCAAGCAATTGTTTCATACTTTTAATGTTCTCAAACTTTTTCAATCTTCACGCAATACATGAGCATGAGCCATGGACATAGCACTATAGGTGGAATAGAATGGTGGTTGTGGAGAAGACAAAAAGGGAGAAGGTAGTCTCACATCAACTAGGCGTATCAATGGGCTATGGAGATGCCCATCAATAGATATCAATGTGAGTGAGTAGGGATTGACATGCAACAGATGCAGTAGAGCTAAAAATATATGAAAGCTCAACAAAAAGAAACTAAGCGGGTATGCATCCAACTTGCTTGCTCACGAAGACCTAGGGCATTTCGAGGAAGCCCATCGTTGGAATATACAAGCCAAGTTCTATAATGAAAAATTCCCACTAGTATATGAAAGTGATAACATAGGAGACTCTCTATTATGAAGATCATGTGCTACTTTGAAGCACAAGTGTGGGAAAAAGGATAGTAGTATTGCCCCTTTTATTTTTTTAATTTGTTTTGGGCCTTCTTTTTTTCTTTGGCCTTTCTCTTTTTTATTTGGGACAATACTCTATGAATGATGATCATCACACTTCTATTTATTTACAACTCAATGATTACAACTCGATACTAGAACAAAGTATGACTCTATATGAATGCCTCCGGCGGTGTACCGAGATAGCAATGATGCATGAGTGACCTATATGAAAGAATTATGAACGGTGGCTTTGCCACAACTAAAATGTCAACTACATGATCATGCAAAGCAATATGACAATGATGGAGCGTGTCATGATAAACGGAACGGTGGAAAGTTGCATGGCAATATATCTCGGAATGTTTATGGAAATACCATGATAGGTATGTATGTTGGATGTTTTGAGGAAGGTATATGGTGGGTGTATGATACCGGCGAAAGGTGCGCGGTATTAGAGAGGCTAGCAATGGTGGAAGGGTGAGAGTGCGTATAATCCATGGACTCAACATTAGTCATGAAGAACTCACGTACTTATTGCAAAAAACTATTAGTTATCGAAGCAAAGTACTACGCACATGCTCCTAGGGGGATAGAATGGTAGGAAAAGACCATCGCTCGTCCCCGACCGCCACTCATAAGGAGGACAATCAATAAATACATCATGCTCCGACTTCTTAACATAACGGTTCACCATACGTGCATGCTACGGGAATCACAAACTTCAACACAAGCATTTCTAAAATTCACAACTACTCAACTAGCACGACTCTAATATCACCATCTCCATATCTCAAAACAATTATCAAGTTTCAAACTTCTCATAGTATTCAACACACTCATAAGAAAATTTTATTTATTTAATCTTGAATGCCTCAGATAATTAAAGCAAATTACCATGCTGTTTTGTAGGACCCTCAAAATAATCTAAGTGAAGCATGAGAGAACAATGGTTTCTATAAAACAAATCCACCGACGTGCTCTAAAAGATATAAGTGAAGCACTAGAGCAAAAACTATATAACTCAAAGGATATAAGTGAAGCACATAGAGTATTTTAATAATATCCAAATCATGTGTGTCTCTCTCAAAAAGGTGTGTCCAGCAAGGATGATTGTGGAAAACTAACAAATAAATAATCAAATAATAAAAGATACTCCAAGCAAAACACATATCATGTGGTAAATAAAAATATAGCTCCAAGTAAAGTTATCGATAGAAGTATACGAAAGAGGGGATGCCTTCCGGGGCATCCCCAAGCTTTGGCTTTTAGGTCTCCTTAGATTATCTTGGGGGTGTCATGGGCATCCCCAAGATTAGGCTCTTGCCACTCCTTGTTCCATAATCCATCAAATCTTTACCCAAAACTTGAAAACTTCACAACACAAAACTTAAAGTAGGAAATCTCGTGAGCTCCGTTAGCGAAAGAAAAGAAAACACCACTTCAAGGTACTGTAATTAAATCATTCTTTATTTATATTGGTGTTAAACCTACTGTATTCCAACTTCTATATGGTTTATAAACTATTTTACTAGCCATAGATTCATCAAAATAAGCAAACAACACACAAAAAACAGAATCTGTCAAAAACAGAACAGTCTGTAGTAATCTGTAGCTAACGCAAAATATGGAACCCCAAAAATTCTAAAATAAATTGATGGACGTGAGAAATTTATCTAATAATCATCTTCAAAAATAATTAACTAAACAGCACTTTCCAAATAAAAATGGCAGCAGTTCTCGTGAGCGCTAAAGTTTCTGTTTTTTACAGCAAGATTAACAAGACTTTCCCCAAGTCTTCCCAACGGTTCTAATTGGCACAAACACTAATTAAACACAAAAAACACAACCAAAACAGAGTCTAGATAAATTATTTATTACTAAACAGGAGAAAACATCTAGGAATAAAAATAAAATTGGGTGGCCTCCCAACAAGCGCTATCATTTAACGCCCCTAGCTAGGCATAAAAAGCTAGGATAGATCTAAGTGATATCATCTTGGGTTTTTAATTTTTTTGCGGAGTTTTGCTCGAATCCGAGAGGTTCCTTACGTTTACCCTCATATTCGGAAATTTTGAGATCTATGGAATCCAAACGCTTATTGCAAAGGGTAATCAACATATTCATGCGGTGGAGATTCCCGCTAACACTCTTAAGAGGTTCAAGAGATTTTTGTAAGATCTTGGTTACTTCGCAAATTTTCTTGAAAATTGTTTCTTCTTGGGTATGATGATTCCCCTTTCGTTGGGGTAGTGTTCCCACTATACCCTCTATAATTTCATGTGCAATACTGGGATCAATTTCAATAAAATTGCCTTTGGCAACGCAATCCAAGAGTTGTCTATGAGATAAATTTAATCCAACATAAAAGTTGCGAAGAAGAATTCTAAAATTCACCTCTAGGGTGCAATTATGATAAAACCCCATCATTATAAACCAAGCATCTTTTAAGTTTTCTCCTTCTCTTTGTTTGAAGTGAAGAACCTCAAACTCGGGAGACAAAGGGGAAGATAGGGGACTAGCCATAACGACAAGCAAGCAATCCAACACACAAGCAAACGAGGAACGGGCAAAAAGAGGCAAATAGAGAAAGAGAGGGAGGATAGAGAGAGAGGGCAAATACAACGGCAAGGGTGAAGTGGGGGAGAGGAAAGCGAGAGGCAAATGGCAAATAATGTAATGCGGGAGATAAGGGTTGTGATGGGTACTTGGTATGTTGACTTT
>NC_053023.1:70341565-70450699 GCF_003073215.2 Triticum urartu | reverse complement strand
GTAATTGCCTTATGCTCATGAAAACTTCAACCAGTGTAGCCCCCAAGGGCCGGGTCATTATGCAATAATGAGCAGGGACTTTGTCGATATAACCATGTAAACTTGAATTTTTTACAGGAGCAATTGGTAGCCCACAAGGGTCGGCTCATTACAATGTGATGAGTCGGGTCTTCAATAAATTGAACAAAAAGTGACTTTACATTAGCCCCCAAGTGCCATGGTGCATGCTGGCAGTGACATGGGACTTGCATATTTGATGTAATCTCAATTTTAAATAATGTAGCCCCCAAGTGCAGGGTTGTAAGCCTGTAGCGACTCGGGACTATTCCTTCCATTGTAGAATAAATCATATCCATTGGTAAAATAATAGCCATTGCGCCAAAGCGACTTTGAATACCTCATCTGTTGATAAGTAAACCCGGAGTTTAAATACCCGGCGGCTCTTGGCCGATGACGATTTAACTCCATTGTAAACCGGAATTTTTATAATCCGGTGGTTTATAGCCTTTGAGAAAATCAAGAATTGATAACCCTTTTGAGACACCAATTTCAATCTTTGATGATGGGCTGGAACTTAATAATTTATGTAAGTCATAGCTCTGTAAATCCTGCATAGAGTTTAAACAACATATGCCCTGGCGACTTAACGTCAAAAGCCAGGGCGGGTAACCACCCAAATGTAGTCTTATCATGCACATAAGTACATCACAAGATCCCTTGGCGGTTTACCGCAGGGCAGTTCATAATATCCCACATATAACCATTGTGATATTGAATTTGTACTGCCGGTTTACATGACATGTGCAGTAAGGGTGATAACCCAATCCTTAGAAGCCAATACTTCCAAATATATGATGATTGTCATATGCTGGCGACTTATCGTCCAAAGCCAAGCCGGGTTTAAACGAAACCACAGTTATACTTAGATCTGAACAAAAAAAGTCTCAAGACAAAACCAAAGATTGTTTGCAAAAACTTAAACCAAATAAAAATCAAGGTTTCTGATTCGAATACGATCAGTAAACCGTTCCAAAGGGGTTAAGCTAGGATTCGAATACGATCATGTAGCCCCCAGTGGCTTTGGCGTTGCACCGATCAAAAGGGTACCGACAACTGTGTTCTCTTTAGTTCGAATACGACCTATGTTTGAACAGGAAGCCCCCAAATGACCTTGAGAGGTTTTTAATGACCCTGATTCGAATACGATCCAAGTCGGACCCAAAAGGGGTTAAGCTATGATTTGAATACGATCAAAAAGCCCCCTAGTGAGTTCGGCATTGTGCCGATCAAGAGTGTACCGACAGTTATGTTCTCTTTGGTTCGAATATGACCTATGTTTGAACAGGAAGCCCCCAAGTGACCATATAAATTTTGGCATCGTGTCGATCAAAAGGCTACCGACAGCTATGCTCAATGAGCAGGAAGCCCCCAAGTGACCATAATACGGTAAGCCGTAAGGTAGGATACCCATGTTTGAACCGCGCATCATGGTAGCAAGTTCTCTTTGGCAACCTTTAATTTTTCTGAGAACTCGAATCTTGTGAGAGATTAATTCTTTTTGAACCGGAACTTTAAACCGGATTTGAAAGCTTCAAAACTTTGTGGGAGACAGATTGTCCTTGAGCCAGATGTTTGAACCGGATTTGAGAGCTTAAAAGCTTTGTAAGAGACAAATTTACCTTGAGCCAGATGTTTGAAACGGATTTGAGAGCTTCAAAGCTTTGCGGGAGAGAGATGTCTCTTGAACCGGATTTTAAACCGGAATCTTTATTTTGAACCGACAATTTTCTGACGGCCTTTAAATTTTCATCAATATGGCGGTGTCCTCCGGAACCGGGTTATCATTCCCTCCAATGACCTGGAGTTCCCGAGTCATGTCATTGTAGCCCCCGAGTCTTGAGACTACTCGAGGAGTTGTCTTGATGAAAGTGCGTTATATCGACTAGAGGGGGGTGAATAGGCGATTTTTATGAAATTCTTCACTGAGGAATTTGCCGGTGAGGAAATTCCTTGGTGAAGAACTACTAGAAGCGGAATAAGTACTCAAAAGTAAACATAACAGAACACAAGCATAGTCATCATGATGAAATGAAGACAGGCACAGAGTACAGGAAGCGTAAGCACATGATAACACATGATGAAGACAAACAGACTAAAGAGATTGAACTGAGGAAATTGAGAAAATCTTCAGTCAAAGTCTTCAAGCACATATATGAACAAGCACACAACACAGTTATGAGGAAATGAAAGAGTTGAGGAAATAGAACCAGTAAGCTTGGTGAAGACAATGATTTGGTAGACCAGTTCTAACTGCTGTCTCAGTTGTACATCTGGTTGGAGCGGCTGAGTATTTAAACTCGAGGATACCCAGTCCCGGACACCCAATCCTGAACACGCAGCTCAGGACACC
This sequence comes from Triticum urartu, assembly GCF_003073215.2. NCBI lineage: Eukaryota > Viridiplantae > Streptophyta > Magnoliopsida > Poales > Poaceae > Triticum > Triticum urartu. The sequence goes on along the minus strand of NC_053023.1, from coordinate 70,448,289 downwards.
AAGTCCTCACCGTATTCTCCTTGAACTAAAGTCACAAAGACCTCGTCCAATCACTCGTGGTAAGTCTTCAGGTGACTTCCGAACCTTCACAAACTTGGTCACTCGGTGATCCACAATTTTTCTTGAATGCTCTAGACCATGACGCCTAACCGTCTGAAAGAAGCACAGTCTCCAAAGGTAACAAGCGTCAGATCCACGCAGGATCAATCTCTTCAGTGATGCTCAATCACTTGGGGTTTGTAGGTGTTTGGGTTTGGGTTTTCCTCACTTGATGATTTTCGCTCAAAATCCTCGGAGGATGGGTTGCTCTCCAATGACAAGTGTCAGTTATTTTCGGAGCAGCCAAACAGCTAGTGGTTGTAGGGGGCGGCTATTTATAGCCTAGGGAGCAGCTCGACATGATAAGACATAAATGCCCTTCAATGATATGACCGTTAGGTGGATAGATATTTTGGGATAGCTGGCGCATAGCACAGCAACGGTAGGAATTTTGAGTAGCAAAATCCTCAGGGCTATCATGTTCCTCAGTGTGTAGGCAATCCGCACTGGCGAATTCCCAACTCCTCAGTCAGAAAAAATTCCTCAGAGACCAGAAGAACTTCGTCTCTGTCACTGAAGAATATGACTGGACTGTATGAGATTTCCAATGGCTTCACTCGAAGGGATTGGTAGGTGTAGGATTTTGAGTTGAGCATCACATGGAAATTTTTCCTTAGTATTTCCTCGACCACCTTTAACAGTACGGTGTTTCCTATGACTCAAGAAAGAGAAAATGAAACTACGAAAACAAAAGTCTTCACGCTTCATGTTCCTCAAATGAATACCAAGTCTTCAAGGTCACACCAATTTCTTCACTTTCAAAGTCTTCAGAAATCCAAAGTCTTCAATCGAAGAACTTCATTTTTAGGGGTCGACTTTCTCTGTAAATATCAAACTCCTCATAGGCTTATAGACCTGTGTACTCTCACAAACGCATTAGTCCCTTAACCTATAAGTCTTCAATACACCAAAATCACTAAGGGGCACTAGATGCACTTACAATCTCCCCCTTTTTGGTGATTGATGACAATATAGGTTAAGTTTTCAACGGGGATAAACATATGAAGTGTAAATACTGATATTGAGGAATTTGATTGCAAGATATAGAAGAACTCCCACTGAATATGTGCATGGTGAGGTATTTGCTTTTGAAGCATTGCACACTTGAAGAGTAGAATCATGGAGATCCCCCCTATATCTTGTAATTCATACACGCATTTGACATATCACAATGAAGAATTTGAAATGCATGATGAAATATGGTGACTGATGTAATTCAGCATGCGTGCATTAGCATATATGAGGAATAAGCATGCAGAAAAACATATCAAAAGTATCAGAGCGCCATCGGGTTAAGTTTACAACTTGATCCAATAAAGTCTCAGAAGAACGAGAGTTGTAACTTAAAAAAACGCCCATATAGAAAGACCCGCTTGAAGACTAACTCAAAATTCTCCCTTTGTCATCAAATGACCAAATGGATCGAATATGAGGACTAACGCCCCTGAAGAATATCAAGTTGATGAAGGAGCGCCAGCGTTGTTGGGGTCGTTTGTCGTAGTAGGGCCTGCCGCAGTGTCGTCCAAGCCTTCATTCTCATCGGTGTCGCGCGATGAAGAATATGAACTGGCCACCAGAGAAGGAACCTTGACCTTCTTGAATTTCTTCGGTGGAGGTGCAGACCAGTCAAAATCTTCCTTGAGACCCATTTTCTTAAGATCTTCTTCACCATACAGATGTGACAGAATGGCCCAGGTGCGACTGAAAACTTCATGGAGGTAGTAATGGTTTTTCTTTACTGCATTGTGTGTAGCAGTCATGTTGTGAAGAAATGAACCAAACTGACGCTTAACCCATTTATGGTTTCGATCCACCTTCTGGTGAAGACTAAGCAGTAGCTCACGGTCAGTCATCACACGTGGAGCAGTGGCTTGAGGAGTAGACTTGGGTGCATTGGCAGAGTCATGGGTGGCAGAGTCATCATTGGTGGAATAAGATGCAGCTTTGCGAAACTGTCCATCCAATGGACGAATGCCTTCATCTATAACAGCTGGTGCCTTGCCCTTTTCATCAACTGACGAATAAGTCTGCTTGACGACTTCAATCGGGGGCAAGTAGCTGAGGTGATTCTGAGAATCATCTTTGTAGTTGAGTGAAGACCTTGTCCTGAGGAATCTCATAATCCAAGGTGCATAAGGCTTCAGCTCAAACGGAGACAGTGCAACATTTGCCAGAGTCCTCATGAAGAAATCGTGACAATTAACAGGAATGCCATGAACGATGTTGAATACCAGATTCTTCATGATGCCAACAATTTCCTCATCATATGAGTCGTGGCCTTTGATAGGACTCATTGTCCTTGTAAGAATACGATAGACAGTTCTGGGCACATAAAGTAATTCCTTCATGAGGAATTTGGTTCGTGGGGCCTGACCTGGCTTCAAAGGTTTCATCAGAACCTGCATGTAGTGATTTGTAAGCTCAGGTTCACTGTAGATGCAACGAGCTTCTTCAAGGGGAGGACCGAGTGGTAAGGCACGAAGCAATTCAGTAGCTGGTGCTGTGTAGTGAGTATTCTCAGACATCCAGTCCAGCACCCATGAATTCACATCTTCAGAGTCTCCTGTGATGTGCAGCGTCGCGTAAAATTGAAGAATCAGTTCTTCATTCCAATCGCAGATGTCAGAGCAAAAATTTAACAGTCTAGCATCGTGAAGAACACTGAGGACTGGTGAAAGTGCGTTATATCGACTAGAGGGGGGGTGAATAGGCGATTTTTATGAAATTCTTCACTGAGGAATTTGCCGGTGAGGAAATTCCTTAGCGAAGAACTACTAGTAGCAGAATGAGTACTCAAAAGTAAACATAACAGAATACAAGCATAGTCATCATGATGAAATGAAGATAGGCACAGAGTACAGAAGCGTAAGCACAGGATAACACAGGATGAAGACAAAAAGACTGAAGATATTGCACTGAGGAAATTGAGGAAGTCTTCAGTCAAAGTCTTCAAACACATATATGAACAAGCACACAACACAGTTATGAGGAAATGGAAGAGTTGAGGAAATAGAACCAGTAAGCTTGGTGAAGACAATGATTTGGTAGACCAGTTCCAACTGCTGTCTCAGTTGTACATCTGGTTGGAGCGGCTGAGTGTTTAAACTCGAGGACACATAGTCCCGGACACCCAGTCCTGAACACGCAGCTCAGGACACCCAGTCCTCACCATATTCTCCTTGAACTAAGGTCACACAGACCTCATCCAATCACTCATGGTAAGTCTTCAGGCGACTTCCAAACCTTCACAAACTCGGTCACTCGGCGATCCACAATTCCTCTTGGATGCTCTAGACCATGACGCCTAACCGTCTGGAAGAAGCACAATCTTCAAAGGTAACAAGTGTCGGATCCACGCAGGATCAATCTCTTCAGTGATGCTCAATCACTTGGGGTTTGTAGGTGTTTGGGTTTTGGGTTTTTCCTCACTTGATGATTTTCGCTCAAAGTCCTCAGAGGATGGGTTGCTCTCAAATGACAAGTGTCAGTTTCTCTCGGAGCAGCCAACCAACTAGTGGTTGTAGGGGCGGCTATTTATAGCCTAGGGAGCAGCCCGACATGATAAGACATAAATGCCCTTCAATGATATGACCGTTAGGTGGATAGATATTTTGGGATAGCTGGCGCATAGCACAACAACGGTCGGAATTTTGAGTAGCAAAATCCTCAGGGCTATCATGTTCCTCAGTGTGTAGGCAATCCGCACTGGTGAATTCCTAACTCCTTAGTCAGGACAAATTCCTCAGAGACCAGAAGAACTTCGTCTCTGTCACTGAAGAAATTGACTGAACTGTATGAGATTTCCAATGGCTTCACTCGAAGGGATTGGTAGGTGTAGGATTTTGAGTTGAGCATCACATGGAAATTTTTCCTTAGTATTTCCTCGACCCCCTTTAACAGTATGGTGTTTCCTATGACTCAAGAAAGAGAAAATGAAACTACGAAAACAAAAAGTCTTCATGCTCCATGTTCCTCGAACGAATACCAAGTCTTCAAGGTCACACCAATTTCTTCACTTTCAAAGTCTTCAAAAAGTCTTCAGTGATTCAAAGTCTTCAGTCAAAGAACTTCATTTTTAGGGGTCGACTTTCTCTGTAAATATCAAACTCCTCATAGGCTTATAGACCTGTGTACACTCACAAACGCATTAGTCCCTTAACCTATAAGTCTTCAATACACCAAAATCACTAAGGGGCACTAGATGCACTTACAATCTCCCCCTTTTTGGTGATTGATGACAATATAGGTTAAGTTTTTAGTGGGGATAAACATATGAAGTGTAATTACTGATATTGAGGAATTTGATTGCAAGATATAGAAGAACTCCCCCTGAAGATGTGCATAGTGAGGAATTTGCTTTTGAAGCAATGCACACTTGAAGAGTTGAATCATGGAGATCTCCCCCTATATATTGTAATTCATACACGCATTTGACATATAACAGAGAAGAATTTGAAATGCATGATGAAATATGGTGACTGATGTAATTCAGCATGCGTGCAATAATATTAACGAGGAATAAGCATGCAGAAAAACATATCAAAAGTATCAGAGCACCATCGGGTTTAAGTTTACAGCTCGATCCAATAAAGTCTCAGAAGAACGAGAGTTGTAACTTAACAAAAAAACGCCCATATAGAAAGACCCGCTTGAAGACTAACTCAAAATTCTCCCCCTTTGTCATCAAATGACCAAAAGGATCGAATATGAGGACTAACGCCCCTGAAGAATATCAAGTTGATGAAGGAGCGCCAGTGTTGTTGGGGTCGTTTGTCGTAGTAGGGCCTGCCGCAGTGTCGTGCAAGTCTTCATTTTCATCAGTGTCGCGCGATGAAGAATATGAGCTGGCCACCAGAGAAGGAACCTTGACCTTCTTGAATTTCTTCGGTGGAGGTGCAGACCAGTCAAAATCTTCATTGAGACCCATGTTCTTCTGATCTTCTTCACCATACAGATGTGACAGGATTTCCCAGGTGCGACCGAAGACTTGATGGAGGTAGTACTAGTTTTTCTTCACTGAATTGTGTGTGGCAGTCATGTTGTGAAGAAGTGAACCAAACTGACGCTTAACCCATTTGTGATTTCGATCCACCTTCTGGTGAAGACTAAGCAGAAGTTCACGGTCAGTCATCACGCGCAGAGCTGTGGCTTGAGGAGTGGACTTGGGTGCATTGGCATAGTCATGTGTGGCAGAGTCATCATTGTTGGAATAAGATGCAGCTTTGTGAAACTGACCATCCAATGGACGAATGCCTTCATCTATTACAGCTGGTGCCTTGCCCTTTCCATCAACTGAGGAATATGTCTGCTTGAGGACTTCAATTGGGGGCAAGTAGCTGAGGTGATTCTAGAAATCAGCTTTGTAGTTGAGTGAAGACCTTGTCCTGAGGAATCTCATAATCCAAGGTGCATAAGACTTCAGCTCAAACGGAGACAGTGCAAAATTTGCCATAGTCCTCATGAAGAAATCATGATAATTGACAGGAACACCATGAACGATGTTGAATACCAGATTCTTCATGATGCCAACAATTTCCTCATCAGATGACTCATAGTCCTCACTTTTGCTTGTGTGAGAATGGATCCTTTGGCTTCGGCAGAGGAGTGTCAGTGAGTTGCATCACGACCTCAGGAATCTCAATCGCACGTTCTTCAGGCTGAGGAATTTCTCGTTCCTCCTTAGTGGCAGTCTGCGTCGTTGGTTGTTCAGCAGCAGCAGTTTCTTCAGCGCTAGTGGCTGGAATTTCCTCATGGACGGATGCAGTGGGATGAGTTTCTTCAGAGCCCATTTGTACAGTTTGTTTGGGGGACTGGGAATTTGCTGTAGAGGGTGAACATTGGAGAGTTTGGATGCTGACTTTCCCAGAATTCATCACTGATTACGGGTGTGGAGCAGCCAACATCCACATCTTCATCTTCCATTTCTTCAACGCCAGCCTCTTCAGCTGTGAACTGAGGCATAGGCGAGAAGACGATAGGTGTTGAAGGGATCACATCCACTTCAATTTCTTCATCCAACGGTTCAGACGAAGCAGCAGAAGGAGTTTCTTCATCAGATCCGCTGGGGATCACATATTCTTCATCAAAAGGAACAAGGTCCTTTGATGGTCTGGTTGAGATGGGAACAACATCAATCGGATTTGCAAATGAACTTGTCATAGGCTTCATTTTCTTCGGAGCTGAAGAATCTGAAGCAACTGATGCTTTCCTTTTCTTCACTGCAGCACACTCTGCAGCCTTGGTCTTCTTCACATCTGATGCAGATGGAAGGATTGAAGTTGAAGTTGGTGCATGAGCAGCTGAGGAATCTGGTTGATGTTCTTCAGGCACAACTGATGCAGTTGCCCTGAGTTCTTCAGTTTCTTCAAGCGCACCACTAGTGGGTGCCCTGGCAATTTCTTCAGTGGCTGGAATGCAGTCATCATCCCTGGAACTCACATTTTCTTCAGCAACCTGATTGTCATCAGCGGTGCTGGCATTTTCTTCAGTAGGCTGAGCAGATGCTTTAGCCTGAGGAATTTCCTGTTGCATTGGGGCTGCAACATTGGAAGTGAAGTTATCCGCAAGTTTCACAAAACGAACCTTGGCTCCAAGCCAATCAACGCGATATGCATCAAAGTCATCACTGAGTTTCTTGATCTCAGTCTGAATAGTGACAAGTTCTTCAGTTGTCATAGAGACAACATTTTTCTGCAGATAGCGCTCTTTCTTTTACTGCGCTTTCTTGATTTGCCTGGCCTTCTCAAATTTCCACTTTTCTTCTTGAATGAAGTGGGTCAACATGTGACTTTGGCCAGGAGTCAGCTTGAAGTCAGGCATGGGAGTGTTGGGGTCCTTGTGCCAGCCATCAATGTAGTCGAGGATCAACTTGGGATCCAAAAGCAGTGGCACCTCTGATCCTTTGGCTCTAGCGGCCCTGACTTGCCTGTCTCTGATGATTTCTGCAAGTTCATCATCATCAGCTTCGTCTTCTTCAGACGGTACTTGGAAAGCGACTTGTTTCTTTTGAGGACTTGGGCGAGGACCTTGTCCAGCAGTGGCCTTTGTCTTCAGGAGTGAGGGGCCAGTGGAGGAACTTGGTGCAGCTGAGGAACTAGCTGAGACACCTGAGGCAATGGAGATGCCTGCAGTCCTTTGGCACGAGGTGAGATGCACAGGTGCTGAGGATTTAGTCGGAACAGCTGAGGGCTTAGGTGGAGGAGCTGAGGACTTTAGAGGAACAGGAGCAGCATGAGGAATTGGCCGTGAGGGCTTTGAGGATTCTGGCCGTGAGGGCATTGCTGAGGAACTTGGCCTTGAGGGCATTGTTGGTGAAGCACTTGGCTTGCGCGCAGGCTTCTTTAACATAGCCTTCTTTGGCTTGACAGCAAAGGCCTCAGCAGAGGCAGCGGCAACAGCAAAGTCTTCATTGAATTTCCTCACTGTTTCTTTGGCTTGCTTAGCCAACTTGGCTTGGCGCTTGGCCCATTCATCAGGATATTCCTCACCGCGCTTGAGGCTGGTGGGGTCAGCGATTTGGCCAGGTGCCAATGGAGCTCTTGGGCATGGAGGATTGAGTGCGAATTTCTTCATATACTTAGGAGTGACATATCTGTACTCCCTCCATTCTCTTGCCCATATCCTCTCTATCTTCTGAATGCGCACTTTGCGCTCATTCTTGGTTTCCTCAGTAGGTGTGCAGTACCCAGCATATATTTCATCAGGGATCTCAAACGCTATATTTACCTCAGGCCTCTTTCCTCCCTTCTGTGGCTTCTTACCGTCAGCCATTTTCTTTAGTTGAGGAATTTGAACAATTGAATTCTCTGAAGAAGTATGCAACTTTTCTTCGAGGAACGCTGCAAGTGAGTTAAGTTGATGAGAACCTAGTGATTCAACAACTGACATGTGTACCTGTGAACAGAGTATAGTTTCGAGGAATTTGGAGAGGTCACATGCGTTCTCAGAGGGTTTTTCAAAAGAACAAGTTTGAGGAATTTGACCAGATGAGTCTTGAAGAATTTCACTAAGCATTCTTTGTATTAGGTTCCAGAGTTGTATAGATTGAAGATCCACACAACTGAGGAATCTTGAAGAAAAATGATGCTTAGAGAAACGAATCAAGAACAGATGACTTGTGAGGTGTTTAGTGTGTGAAACTATGAAGAAAAACACCGTTGAAGATTTTGAAGATAATCATTCAAATCAATGAGGGCAGTAAAAGTAACTTTTAATTACCCTGGACGAAGAACACGACGAACTGGAGTGAGGAGATGTGAAGTTCGTCTGTGCAGATCTTCCACACCCTAATTTGGCGGAGGAAGACGGCTACGGCGGCGGCGGAGTGAAGATTTCCGTGGTCGGCGCGAGTACGTCGGCGACGAGGTCGAGGCAGTGAAGCTCTTCCTCACCGGCGGCGATGAAGTAGCAGCGGCGCTAGGGTTTGAGAAGCTCAAGCTAGAGAGAGGTCGAGTGGAGTAAAAGAAGTGAGGAAGGGGCGGAGGGGTATTTATAGCCACAGTGAAAAACTGCTCGCCCGAAGAAATTGGACGAACGTGCCCCTGACCCTTCTCATTCGCTTGACATGTGTCACCCACGTACTGAGAGGTGGAGATCGTGTGCGATCGTGGGTGAGTGGATAAGTATAACATGGGATGCGGAACGGTTTGAGCGGCAAAGCTGGAAATTTTGATAAGATAGGTTTTAAAGTTCCGTTCGCAATTTCTTCAGCTGACAAGGACACAGTGAAGATTTTGAACGAGTTTCAAATAGAACGCACATGAAGAATTTGTGAATAGATTGAGTTGAGTATAGCATAGAGGGGGAAGGGTCCGATCACATTCACTTAGCAGAAAAACCAACTTGAAGAATTAGCAATAAGTGAATGCTGTAGAGGAAATAAACTTATATATATATAGTCAATGAAGAAAAACGACGGAAGCAGTGAAGACAATGCAAAGTTGAAGAATATGAATAATTGAGGAATTTCAACTTTTGGTGGTGGCGTGACCCACCGTATAAGAATGATGATTTCAGACACCGCGTACAATTATCATAGGGTTCTGAGAATCAAATTCTTCGTTAATTTCTTCACACTAAGAGTGTTGTTCTTCATTGAATTGAAGAAAAACGTTTCTTCACGTGTTGCACATCTAAGTCATCAATTTTGCATAAGTGTTACGATGAGTGTCCTTTTCAAAACATTCGAAGATTCTAGGATATTTAGCTCACACCGCAACTTGCTAAATCTCTTCTCATCCAAGGGCTTTGTGAAGATACCGGCTAGCTGTTAGTCAGTCTTCACATGCTCAATAGAAATGTCGCCCTTCAACACATGATCACGAAGAAAATGATGACGAATCTGAATGTGCTTTGTCTTCGAGTGCTGAACTGGGTTGTGAGCAATCTTGATGGCACTCTCATTGTCATAGAAGAGAGGCACATTCTTCATGTTGACACCATAATCCTTGAGAGTTTGCTTCATCCATAGCAGTTGAGCACAGCAAGAACCAGCGGCAATGTACTCAGCTTCAGCACTAGATAGTGATACACAGTTCTGTTTCTTCGAGGACCAACAGACCAAAGATCGTCCAAGGAAATGACATGTACCAGATGTTGACTTGCGGTCCACACGATCACCAGCATAGTTAGAGTCAGAATATCCAATGAGATCAAAAGCCGAGCCCTTGGGGTACCATAATTCAAGTGTTGGTGTGTGAGCTAGATATCAAAGAATATGCTTCACAGCCTTATGGTGTGATTCCTTCGGTGTAGCTTGAAATCGGGCACACATGCAAACACTAAGCATTATATCTGGCCTAGATGCACATAAGTACAATAAAGAACCAATCATGGAGCGGTATACCTTATGATCGAAGTCAATACCATTTTCATCAGTGCATAGATGGCCATTTGTGGGCATAGGAATTTTGACGCCTTTGCAATCTTGCATGCCGAATTTCCTCAGTACATCCTTGAGGTATTTCTCCTGAGATATGAATATTCCATTGCGTTGTTGACGAATTTGAAGACCTAAGAAGAATTTCAACTCTCCCATCATAGACATTTGGTATTCTTCACTCATCATATAGGCAAATACATCACTATAACGTTGGTCAGTACAGCCAAAGATAATATCATCAACATATATTTGGCACACAAACAATTCACCATCATAAGATTTAATGAAAAGAGTAGGGTCGAGTGAACCGGGTTTGAAGCCTTTCATCATGAGGAATTCCTTCAAAGTATCATACCATGCCTGTGGGGCCTGCTTGAGTCCATAGAGGGCCTTGTTGAGTCTGAAGACTTTGTCGGGATTCTTTGGATCTTCAAAACCTGGGGGTTGAGCAACATGTACTTCTTCCTCAAGCTTACCATTGAGGAATGCACTTTTCACATCCATTTGGTATAAAGTGATATTATGATGGTTAGCATAAGAAAGTAGTATGCGAATAGCCTCAAGCCTAGCAACAGGTGCAAAAGTTTCATTGAAATCAATTCCTTCAACCTGTGTGTAGCCTTGAGCTAGAAGCCGTGCCTTATTCCTCACCACAAGGCCATTTTCATCTTGCTTGTTGCGGTAGATCCACTTTGTGCGGATGATATTGTGCTTGCGAGGATCTGGACGTTTGACCAGTTCCCAGACATTGTTGAGCTCGAACTGATGTAATTCTTCTTGCATGGCCTGAATCCACTCAGGCTCCAGAAATGCTTCACCTACCATAGTGGGCTCTTTAATAGAGACAAAAGCATAGTGCCCACAAAAGTTAGACAAATGTGAAGCTTTTGAGCGTGTGAGAGGACCTGGCGCTTTGATGTCATTGATGATCTTTTCAACTTGCAATTCTTTTGCAATGCGAGGATGAGCTGGTTGCCGTTGAAGAATTTGATCAGCGTTTTCTTTAGCACCATTTTCTTCAGCATTTTCTTCAGGTGCATTAGCTCGACGTTCTTCATGTTCTGGAATGAATTCTTTAGTAGATTCTTTAGTGGAAATGACATCCTCAGTAGCCTTGAACTTGATAGTTTCCTCAGGTGCTGGTTCATCTATCACAGTAGGTAGGTGCTCTCTTTGCGAGCCATTAGTTTCATCGAACCACACATCTACAGTTTCAACAACCTTGTGAAGAACATTGTTGAAGACTCTGTAGGTGTGCGAGTCCTTTCCGTAACCAAGCATAAAACCTTCATGTGCTTTTGGTGCAAATTTTGAGTTGTGACGAGGATCTCTAATCCAACATTTAGCACCGAAGACTTTGAAATAACTTACACTGGGTTTCTTATTAGTGAGGAGTTCATAGGCAGTTTTCTTGAAGAATTTGTGAAGATATACTATGTTGATGATGTGGCACGCAGTATCAATTGCCTCAGTCCAGAACCGACAAGGCGTTTTGTATTCATCAAGCATAGTGCGAGCCATCTCAGCAAGAGTCCTGTTCTTACGCTCCACGACGCCGTTCTGCTGAGGAGTATAAGGAGCAGATAACTCATGAGTAATACCAAGTTCATCAAGATAGTCATCGAGACCAGAATTCTTGAACTCAGTGCCATTGTCACTTCTAATGTGCTTGATCTTCACACCAAAGTTGGTTGAAGCCCTCGAGGAAAATCGTTTGAAGACTTCCTACACTTCATGTTTGTAAGTAACAAGGTGTACCCATGTGTAGCGAGAATAATCATCAACAATAACAAAGCCATATTGAGATGCTTCATTTGAAATAGCAGAATAATGATTAGGACCAAAGAGATCCATGTGAAGCAATTCAAATGGGCGAGTGGTGGTCATGATAGTCTTCACTGGATGCTTGGCCTTCGTCATCTTCCCAGCTTCACAGGCTCCGCATAGGTGATCCTTGAGGAATTTGACATTCTCGATGCCAATGACATGCTTCTTCTTCGCAAGCATGTGCAAATTCTTCATGCCTGCATGACCAAGTCATCGATGCCAGAGCCAGCCTTCTGAAGCTTTTGCAAGTAAGCACACGACTAGTTGTGGTCCTATAGAGAAATCAACAATATATAGGTCTCCTCTCCTAAAGCCTTCGAAGACTTTGGAATTTTCAGCTTCCATAACCACAACACAACGGTACTTGCCAAAGACAACAACCATATCAAGATCACAAAGCATTGAGACAGACATAAGGTTGTATCCTAAGGACTCAACAAGCATGACTTTGTCCATGTGTCGATCCTTTGTGATCGCAACCTTACCTAGACCCAATACCTGACTTTTGCCTTTGTCAGCAAAGATGATATGCTTCAGATGCGACGGAGATAATGGAGCATCCATCAATAGATTCTTGTCACCATTCATGTGGTTTGTACATCCACTATCGAGGACCCACTCAGTGGCTTTGGGTTGATCATCTTGCAGATGAATTAGTGCAGCTTACAAACTCATATACTTCATCAGTGAAGAATATGACATCAATTCATCAGATCAATTTCATCAAGCAAAAGAACAGATAAAGCAATATGAGGACGTGAGAAATGAAAGTTCATTTCTTCATGATTAGCCTGCGTCCTTTCAGGCATACTCAGGTCTCTAGCAAATTCTTCAGACGATTATGTATGTCTGGAGACCTCACCATGCAGAAGAGATTAGTTCTTTTTCTTCACGGACCACATCTGAAGGGGTGGCAAAGAGTTCATCATTCTGCGAGCTCCATACGAGAAGGATGGCACAGAAGCCAGTCCATTTTGTTTCACATAAGAGGGGTTAGAGTAAGCATAAGAGTAAGCAGAGAAATTCTTCGAGGACTTATGGACATAATGATTTGAAGAATAATGCACATATCCATAATCCTTAGATCTTCCCTGCGAAACAGACGGGTTAGTACGATGATGTTCATATGAGGACTTTGATCCTTTTGAGGAATTTGATCCATGTGAGGAGTTTGGTCCGTATGAGGACTTGGATCCATATGAAGAATTTGATCTGGGGTTCCTATTCTTCATAGGTGGCGTCATGATGACATTCACCTGAAGATTTTCAAGGAATCTTTTGGGAAACCAAATTTTCTTCATAGGGGGATCGTTCCTGCAGTTAGTGCCAACATATCTAGCAAATACTTCACCATTCTGATTTTTGAACAGTTTGTAGTTGGAGTCAAATGACTCATCATCAGAATGAGGAGATTCACATGCATATCCAGATAGGTTAGATGGATCAACTGGAGGTCCCTTTGCAGCAACCCATGTATTTTTGGGGTACTACTCAGGCTTCCAATATGTACCATCAGCATTGAGTTTCCTCTCAAAAGCAATACCCTCTTTCCTAGGGTTCCTGTTGAGGATCTGCTTTTTAAGCACATCACAAAGAGTCTGATGCCCTTTGAGGCTTTTGTACATGCCTATCATGTACAATTCCTTCAGCCCTACATCGTCAGTGATACTAGCAATGTCGTCAGATGAGGAATTAGTAATAGCAGAGGTATGTGAAGAATTTGAAACATTAGTAGCATTTGAACATTCAGGTGAAGAACTAGCAGATTCACGTTCAATGCATTTCAAACGTGGAGGAACAAGTTCTTCCTGAGAAGCGCTGATATGTTGAGAAAGTAATGAATCGCGCTCCTTCTGAAGATCTTCATAACTCACTCTTAGCTTTTCAAGGTCTTGCTTTCTTTGAAGAAATTCATAAGAAAGCTTCTCATGATCGGATAAGAGAGTGTTATGATGACTTTGAAGATTGTCAAACCTAGTCTGAAATCTATGAAGATTTCCAGTCAAGGCTTTAGTGCGATCCATTTCTTCACCCAACATATCATCACTTTTGTCTAGCATGTTTTGAACCTTTTCTAAAGCCCTTTGTTGTTTTACAGCAATCTTAGCAAATTTAGAATAGATGGGCTTAAGATTTTCATCAGATTCATTCTCACTTGATTCAGATGAGGTATATTTGAGTACCTTGGCACCCTTTGCCATGAAGCAATAGGTGGGAGCGTAGTCATCATCCCCTTCATCAGCTTTGTTGGTGAGGTTATTTTCTTTAGTGTTGAAGATAAACTTGCTGACGAATGCAGTAGCGAGATCTAGGCTCGCCACTCCGGATTCAGACTCCTCAGATGACTCCTCTTCCTCATTTTCTTCAGATTCAGCCTCAGAGTCCATTTCCTTGCCAATGAATGCCCTGGCCTTCTTGGAGCTGCTCTTCTTGTGATATGAAGGCCTTGAGGATTTTGATGATGAGGATTTTGTGGATTTCTTCTTTTTCTTCGCATCATCAGAACTGCAATCCTTGTATTTCTTCTTCTTTGATTCCTTTTCCCATTGAGGACAACCTTGAATGTAATGTCCATGCTTCTTGCATTTGTGGCAGAGCCTCCTCTTGTAGTCACTGGATGAGGAATCACTGCTCCTTGAGGGTCTTCCAGGGCGACCACGTCTTGAGAACTTTTGGAACTTCTTCACAAGCAGAGCCAGATCATGGCTTAGTTCTTCAGGATCACCAAGGCTGCTACCAGAGTCTTCATCTTCGGACTCATATACTGCCTTGGCCTTCAGTGCACGTGTTCTGCCATAGCTTGAGATCTCTCTTTTCAGCAAGTTGGAACTCATGAGTATTTAGCCTTTCGAGAATATCAGCGGGATCAAGTGACTTGTAATCAGCACGTTCTTGTATCATCAATGCCAAAGTGTCAAATGAGGAATCAAGCGATCTCAGCAATTTCTTCACCACCTCATGGTCGGTGATGTCAGTGGCACCAAGTGCTTGAAGCTCATTTGAGATGTCAGTGAGGCGATCGAAGGTTTGTTGAACATTTTCATTATCGAGTCTTTTGAAGCGGTTGAAGAGATTGCAAAGAACATCAACTCGAGAGTCACGCTGAGTTGAGACTCCTTCATTCACTTTGGACAACCTGTCCCAGATAAGCTTCGCTGTCTCCAAAGCACTCACTTTGCCATACTGTCCTTTGCTCAGATGGCCACATACGATATTCTTCGCTTGAGAGTCAAGTTGTTTGAATCTCTTCACATCAGCAGCATTCAGAGAAGGTGTGACTGAGGGAACACCATTTTCCACAACATACCAGAGATCGTTATCAATTGCTTCAAGATGCATTCGCATCTTATTCTTCCAGTAGGGGTAGTCCGTCCCATCGAAGGTAGGACACCCAACAGAGACCTTGATCATACCTGCGGTCGACATAACTAAAACTCCAGGCAGTTAAACAAAAATCACACAGAACAAGGGAGTACCTTGCTCTGATACCAATTGAAAGTGCATTATATCGACTAGAGGGGGGGTGAAAACGTGATTTTTATGAAATTCTTCACTGAGGAATTTGCCGGTGAGAAAATTTATTAGCGAAGAACTACTAGCAGCGGAATGAGTACTCAAAAGTAAACATAACAGAATACAAGAATAGTCATCATGATGAAATGAAGACAGGCACAGAGTACAGAAGCGTAAGCACATGATAAACATGATGAAGACAAACAGACTGAAGAAATTGAACTGAGGAAATTGAGAAAGTCTTCAGTCAAAGTCTTCAAACACAGATATGAACAAGCACACAACACAGTTATGAGGAAATGGAAGAGTTGAGGAAATAGAACCAGTAAGCTTGGTGAAGACAATGATTTGGTAGACCAGTTCCAACTGCTGTCTCAGTTGTACGTCTGGTTGGAGCGGTTGAGTATTTAAACTGGAGGACACACAGTCCCGGACACCCAGTCCTAAACACGCAGCTCAGGACACCCAGTCCTCACCGTATTCTCCTTGAACTAAGGTAACACAGACCTTGTCCAATCACTCGTGGTAAGTCTTCAGGCGACTTCCAAACCTTCACAAACTCGGTCACTCCGGGATCCACAATTCCTCTTGGATGCTCTAGACCATGACGCCTAACCGTCTGGAAAAAGCACAATCTTCAAAGGTAACAAGCGTCGGATCCACGCAGGATCAATCTTTTCAGTGATGCTCAATTACTTGGTGTTTGTAGGTGTTTGGGTTTTGGGTTTTTCCTCACTTGATGATTTTCGCTCAAAGTCCTTAGAGGATGGGTTGCTCTCAAATGACAAGTGTCAGTTTCTCTCGGAGTAGCCAACCAACTAGTGGTTGTAGGGGGCGGCTATTTATAGCCTAGGGAGCAGCCCGACATGATAAGACATAAATGCCCTTCAATGATATGACCGTTAGGTGGATAGATATTTTGGGATAGCTGGCGCATAGCACAGCAACGGTCGGAATTTTGAGTAGCAAAATCCTCAGGGCTATCATGTTCCTCACTGTGTAGGCAATCCGCACTGGCGAATTCCTAACTCCTCAGTCAGGACAAATTCCTCAGAGACCAGAAGAACTTCATCTCTGTCACTGAAGAAATTGACTGAACTGTATGAGATTTCCAATGGCTTCACTCGAAGGGATTGGTAGGTGTAGGATTTTGAGTTGAGCATCACATGGAAATTTTTCCTTAGTATTTCCTCGACCCCCTTTAACAGTACGGTGTTTCCTATGACTCAAGAAAGAGAAAATGAAACTACAAAAACAAAAAGTCTTCACGCTTCATGTTCCTCAAATGAATACCAAGTCTTCAAGGTCACACCAATTTCTTCACTTTCAAAGTCTTCAGAAAGTCTTCAGTGATTCAAAGTCTTCAGTCGAAGAACTTCATTTTTACGGTCGACTTTCTCTGTAAATATCAAACTCCTCATAGGCTTATAGACATGTGTACACTCACAAACGCATTAGTCCCTTAACCTATAAGTCTTCAATACACCAAAATCACTAAGGGGCACTAGATGCACTTACAACTGGCACGAAGCACGGCAGAGATTTCATATCCATGTGAGGAATGTGCTCATGGTAGAAGATTTTGTTTTTGTTAAACATCACTAAGGAATAGAAATTTGCTTGGCTGACTGTCCAGAAACGCCTCTTCCTAATGCGAGCAGAGTTATAAGGGTTGTAGTCTTCGAAGAATACGTGCTCACTGAAGAAATCATCAGCCTTGAACTTTTGCTTGCGTGAGAATGGATCCTTTGGCTTGGGCAGAGGAGTGTCAGTGAGTTGCATCATGACCTCAGGAATCGCAATCTCAGGTTCTTCAGGCTGAGGAATTTCTGGTTCCTCTTCAGTGGCAGTCTGCGTCTTTAGATGTTCAGCAGCAACAGTTTCTTCAGTACTGGTGGCTGGAATTTCTTCACGTACAGATGAAGTGGGGTGAGTTTCTTCAGAGCCCATTTGAACAGTTTGTGTAGGGGACTGAGGTATTTGCTGCAACGGTGCGAACATTGGAGAGTTTGGATGCCGACTTTCTCAGAATTCATCACTCATTACTGGTGTGGAGCAGCCAACGTCCACATCTTCATCTTCCATTTCTTCAATGCCAGCCTCTTTAGTAGTGAACTAAGGCAGAGGCGAGGAAATGACATGTGTTGAAGGGATCTCATCCACTTCAATTTCTTCATCAATCTGTTCTGACGAAGCAGCAGAATGATTTTCTTCAGCAGATCCGCTAAGGATCTCATATTCTTCACCAAAAGGAACAAGGTCCTTTGATGGCATGGTTGAGATTGGAACAACATCGATTGGATTTGCAAATGAACTTGTCATAGGCTTCATCTTCTTCGGAGCTGAAGAATCTGAAGCAGCTGATGCTTTCCTTTTCTTCACTGTTGCATGCTCTGCAGCCTTGGTCTTCTTCACATCTGATGCAGATGGAAGGATCGGAGTTGGTGTTGGCGCAGGAGGAGCAGAGGAATCTGGTTGATTTTCTTCAGGAACAACTGATGCAGTTGCCCTGATTTCTTCAGTTTCTTCTGGCGCACCACTAGTGGATGCCCTGGCAGTTTCTTTAGCGGCTGGAATGCGGTCATCAGCCCTGGAACTCACATTTTCTTCAGCAGCCTGATTTTCATCAGCGGTGCTGGCATTTTCTTCAGTCGGCTGAGCAGATGCTTCCGCCTGAGGAATTTCCTGTTGTGTTGGGGCAGCAACATTGGAAGTGAAGTTATCAGCAAGTCTTACAAAATGAACCTTGGCTCCAAGCCAATCAGCGCGGTATGCATCAAATTCATCACTGAGTTTCTTGATCTCAGTTTGAACAGCGACAAGTTCTTCAGTTGTCATAGAGACAACGTTTTTCTTCAGATAGCGCTCTTTCTTGTACTGCGCTTTCTTGATTTGCCTGGCCTTCTCAAATTTCCACTTTTCTTCTTGAATGAAGTTGGTCAGCATGTGACTTTGGCCAGGAGTTAGTTTGAAATCAGGCATGGGAGTGTTGGGGTCCTTGTGCCAAACATCAATGTATTCGAGGATCAATTTGGGATCCAAAAGTAGTGGCACATTTGTTCCCTTGGCTCCAGTGGCCCTGACTTGCCTATCTCTGATGATTTCAGCAAGTTCATCATCATCAGCTTCGTCTTCTTCAGACAGCACTTGGAAGGCGACCTGCTTCTTCTGAGGACTAGGGCGAGGACCTCGTCCAGCAGTGGCCTTTGTCTTTAGTAGAGAGGGTCCCATTGAGGAATTTGGTGTAGTTGAGGAACTAGGTGAAGCTCCTGAGGCAATTGAGATGCCTGTGGTCCTTTGACACATGGCGAGATGCACAGGTGCAAAGGACTTTGTCGGAGCGGCCGAAGACTTTGGCAGAGGAGCTGAGGACTTTTGAGGAGCAGGAGCAGCATGAGGAATTGGCCGTGAGGGCTTTGAGGATTCTGGCCGTGAGGGCATTGCTGAGGAACTTGGCCTTGAGGACACTGTTGGTGAAGCACTTGGCTTGCGCGTAGGCTTCTTTGACATAGCCTTCTTCGGCTTGACAGCAGAGGCCTCGGCAGAGGCAGCAGCAGCAACAGAGTCTTCATTGAATTTCCTCACTGCTTCTCTGGCTTGCTTAGCCAACTTGGCTTGGGGCTTGGCCCATTCATCAGGATAGTCCTCACCGCGCTTGAGGCTGGTGGGATCAGCTATTTGGCCAGGTGCCAATGGAGGTCTTGGGCAGGGAGGATTGAGTGCGAATTTCTTCATGTATTTGGGAGTAACATACCTGTACTCCCTCCACTCTCTTGCCCATCTCCTCTCTATCTTCTGAATGCGCACCTTGCACTGATTTTTGTCTTCCTCAGGAGGTGTGCAGTACCTAGCATATATATCATCAGGGATCTCAAACGCTGTGTTGACCTCAGCCCTCTTTCCTCCTTTCTGTGGCTTCTTACCGTCAGCCATTTTCTTCAGTTGAGGAATTTGAACAATTGAATTCTCTGAAGAAGTATGCAACTTTTCTTCAAGGAACGCTGCAAATGAGGTAAGTTGATGAGAACCTAGTGATTCAGCAGCTGACATGAGTACCTGTAAACAAAGTATAGTTGCGAGGAATTTGGAGAGGTCATATGCGTTCTCAGAAGGTTTTGTAAAAATAACAAGTTTGAGGAATTTGACCAGATAAGTCTTGAAGAATTTCACTAAGCGTTCTTAGTCCTAGGTTCCAGAGTTGTACAGATCAGAAATCCACACAATTGAGGAATCTTGAAGAGAAATTCGCAGCTTAGAGAAACGAATCAAGAACAAATGATATGAGAGGTGTTTTAGTGTGTGAGGATTTGAAGAAAAAACACCTTTGAAGATTTTGTAGAAAACATTCGAATAAAAGAGGGCGGTAAAAGTAACTTTTAATTACCCTGAACGAAGAACACGACGAACTAGAGTGAGGAGATGTGAAGTTCATCAGTGCGGATCTTCCACGCCCTAACTTGGCAGAGGAAGACAGCTACGGCGGCGGCGGAGTGAAGATTTCCGTGGCCGGTGCGAGTACGGTGGCGACGAGGTCGAGGCAGTGAAGCTCTTCCTCACCGGCGACGATGAAGTAGCGGCGGTGCTAGGGTTTGAGAAGCTCGAGCTGGAGAGAGGTCGAGCGGAGTAAAAGAAGTGAGTAAGAGGAGGGGGTATTTATAGCCATGGTGAAAACCGTTCGCCCGAAGAATTTGGACGAACGTGCCCCTGACCCTTCTCATTCGCATGACATGTGTCACCCACATACTGAGAGGTGGAGATCGTGTGCGATCGTGGGTGAAAGGATAAGTGTATCGTGGGATGCGGAATGGTTTGAGCGGCAAAGCCAAAAATTTAGATAAGATAGGTTTTAAAGTTCCGTTCGCAATTTCTTCAGCTGACAAGGACACAGTGAAGATTTTGAACGAGTTTC
This sequence comes from Triticum urartu, assembly GCF_003073215.2. Classification (NCBI taxonomy): domain Eukaryota; kingdom Viridiplantae; phylum Streptophyta; class Magnoliopsida; order Poales; family Poaceae; genus Triticum; species Triticum urartu. Next base: position 70,428,061 of record NC_053023.1, on the reverse strand, counting down.
AAATAGAACGCACATGAAGAATTTGTGAACAGATTGGGTTGAGTATAGCATAGAGGGGGAAAGGGTCCGATCACATTCACTTAGCAGAAAAAACCAACTTGAAGAATTAGCAATAAGTGAATGTTGTAGAGGACATAAACTCATATATATATATATAGCCAATGAAGAAAAACGATAGAAACAGTGAAGACAATGCAAAGTTGAAGAATATGAACAACTAAGGAAATTCAACTTTTGGTGGTGGCGTGACCCACCGTATAAGAATGATGATTTCAGACACCGCATACAATTATAGTAGGGCTCTGAGAATCAATTCTTCATTAAATTTCTTCACACTTAGAGTGTTATTCTTCATTGACTGAGGAAAAACGTTTCTTCATGTGTTGCACATCTAAGTCATCAATTTTGCATAAGTGTTAGGATGAGTGTCCTTTTCAAAGAACATTCGAAGATTCTAGGATATTTAGCTCACACCGCAACTTGCTAAATCTCTTCTCATCCAAGGGCTTTGTGAAGATACCGGCTAGCTGTTCTTCAGTCTTCACATGCTCAATAGAAATGTCGCCCTTCAACACATGATCACGAAGAAAATGATGACAAATCTGAATGTGCTTAGTCTTCGAGTGCTGAACTGGGTTTTGAGCTATCTTGATGGCACTCTCATTGTCACAGAAGAGAGGCACATTCTTCATGTTCACGCCGTAATCCTTAAGATTTTGCTTCATCCATAGAAATTGAGCACAACAAGAACTAGCAGCAATATACTCAGCTTCAGCAGTAGATAGTGATACGCAGTTCTGTTTCTTTGAGGACCAACAGACCAAGGATCGTCCAAGGAAATGACATGTACCAGATGTTGACTTGCGGTCCACACGATCACCAGCATAGTCAGAGTCAGAATATCCAATGAGATCAAAAGCCCATCCCTTGGGGTACCATAATCCAAGTGTTGGTGTGTGAGCTAGATATCGAAGAATATGCTTCACAGCCTTATGGTGTGATTCCTTCGGTGTAGCTTGAAATCGGGCACACATGCAAACACTAAGCATTATATCTGGCCTAGATGCACATAAGTACAATAAAGAACCAATCATGGAGCGGTATACCTTATGATCGAAGTCAATACCATTTTCATTAGTGCACAGATGGCCATTTATGGGCATAGGAATGTTGACGCCTTTGCAATCTTGCATGCCGAATTTCCTCAGTACATCCTTGAGGTATTTCTCCTGAGATATGAATATGCCATTGCATTGTTGGTGAATTTGAAGACCTAAGAAGAATTTTAATTCTCCCATCATAGACATTTGATATTCTTCACTCATCATGTAGGCAAATTCATCACTATAACGTTGGTCAGTACAGCCAAAGATAATATCATCAACATATACTTGGCACACAAACAATTCACCATCATAAGATTTAGTGAAAAGAGTAGGGTCGAGTGAACCGGGTTTGAAGCCTTTCTTCATGAAGAATTCCTTCAAGGTATCATACCACGCCCGTGGGGCCTGCTTGAGGCCATAGAGGGCCTTGTTGAGTCTGAAGACTTTGTCAGGATTCTTTGGATCTTCAAAACCTGGGGGTTGAGCAACATATACTTCTTCCTCAAGCTTACCATTGAGGAATGCACTTTTCACATCCATTTGATATAAAGTGATATCATGATGGTTAGCATAAGCAAGTAATATGTGAATAGCCTCAAGTCTAGCAACAGGTGCAAAAGTCTCATCGAAATCAATTCCTTCAACCTGTGTATAGCCTTGAGCTACAAGTTGTGCCTTATTCCTCACCACAAGGTCATTTTCATCTTGCTTGTTGCGGTAGATCCACTTTGTGCCAATGATATTGTGCTTGCGAGGATCCGGACGTTTGACCAGTTCCCAGACATTGTTGAGCTCGAACTGATGTAGTTCTTCTTGCATGGCCTGAATCCACTCAGGCTCTAGAAATGCTTCATCTACCTTGGTGGGCTCTGTGATAGAGACAAAAGCATAGTGCCCACAAAAGTTAGATAAATGTGAAGCTTTTGAGCATGTGAGAGGACCTGGCGCTTTGATGTCATTGATGATCTTTCCAACTTGCACTTCTTTTGCAATGCGAGGTTGAGCTGGTTGTCGTTGAGGAATTTGATCAACATTGTCTTCAGCACCATTTTCTTCAGTACTTTCTTCAGGTGCATTAGCTTGACGTTCTTCATGTTCTGGAATGAATTCTTCAGCAGATTCTTCAGTAGGAATGACATCCTCAGTAGCCTTGAACTTGATAGTTTGATCAGGTGCTGGTTCATCTATCACAGTAGGTAGGTGCTCTCTTTGCGAGCCATTAGTTTCATCGAACCGCACATCTACAGTTTCAACAACCTTGTGAAGAACGTTGTTGAAGACTCTATAGGTGTGCGAGTCCTTTCCGTAACCAAGCATAAAACCTTCATCTACTTTCGGTGCAAATTTTGAGTTGTGATGAGGATCTCTAATCCAACATTTAGCACCGAAGACTTTGAAATAACTTACATTGGGTTTCTTGTCAGTGAGGATTTCATAGGCAGTCTTCTTGAAGAATTTGTGAAGATATACTCTGTTGATGATGTGGCACGCAATATCAATTGCCTCAATCCAGAAACGACGAGGCGTTTTGTATTCATCAAGCATAGTGCGAGCCATCTCAGCAAGAGTCCTGTTCTTGTGCTCCACGACGTTGTTCTGCTGAGGAGTATAAGGAGTAGATAACTCATGAGTAATACCAAGTTCATCAAGATAGTCATCTAGACCAGAACTCTTGAACTCGGTTCCATTGTCACTTCTGATGTGCTTGATCTTCACACCAAAGTTGGTTGAAGCCCTCGAGGAAAATCATTTGAAGACTTCCTGCACTTCATGTTTGTAAGTAACAATGTGTACCCATGTGTATCGAGAGTAATAATCAACAATAACAAAGCCATATTGAGATGCATCATTTGAAACAGCAGAATAATGATTAGGACCAAAGAGATCCATGTGAAGCAATTCAAATGGACGAGTAGTGGTCATGATAGTCTTCGCTGGATGCTTAGCCTTTGTCATTTTCCCAGCTTCATAGGCTCCGCATAGGTGATCCTTGAGGAATTTGACATTCTCGATACCGATGACATGCTTCTTCTTCGCAAGCATGTGCAAATTCCTCATGCCTGCATGACCAAGTCATCGATGCCAGAGCCAGCCTTCTGAAGCTTTTGCAAGTAGGCACACGGCTGGTTGTGGTCCTGCAGAGAAATCAACAATATACAGGTCTCCTCTCCTAAAGCCTTCGAAGACTTTGGAATTGTCAGCTTCCATAACCACAACACAACGGTACTTGCCAAAGACAACAACCATATCGAGATCGCAAAGCATTGAGACAGACATGAGGTTGTATCCTAGGGACTCGACAAGCATGAATTTGTCCATGTGTCGATCCTTTGTGATCGCAACCTTACCTAGACCCAATACCTGACTTTTTCCTTTGTCGGCAAAGATGATATGCTTCAGATGCGACAGAGATAATGGAGCACCCATCAATAGATTCTTGTCACCAGTCATGTGATTTGTACATCCACTATCGAGGACCCACTCAGTGGCTTTGGGTTGATCATCCTGCAGATGAATTAGTGCAACTTAGGAACTCATATACTTCATCAATGAAGAATATGACATCAATTCATCAGATCAATTTCATCAAGAAAAAGAACAGATAAAGTAGTATGAGGACGTGAGAAATGAAAGTTCATTTCTTCATGATTAGCCTGCGTCCTTTCAGGCATACTCAGGTCTCTAGCAAATTCTTCAGACGATTACGTATGTCTGGAGACCTCACCATGCAGAAGAGATTAGTTCTTTTTCTTCACCACCCACATCTGAAGGGGTGGCAAAGAGTTCATCATTCTGCGAGCTCCATACGAGAAGGATGGCATAGAAGCCAGTCCATTTTGTTTGACATAAGAGGGGTTAGAGTAAGCATAAGAGTAAGCAGAGAAATTCTTCGAGGACTTACGAACATAATGATTTGAAGAATAATGCAGATATCCATAATCCTTAGATCTTCCCTGCGAAACAGACGGGTTAGCACGATGATGTTCATATGAGGACTTTGATCCTTTTGAGGAATATGATCCATGTGAGGAGTTTGGTCCGTATGAGGACTTGGATCCATATGAAGAATTTGGTCCATATGAAGAATTTGATCTGGGGTTCCTATTCTTCACAGGTGGCGTCATGATGACACTCACCTAAAGATTTTCAAGGCATCTTTTGGGAACCCATATTTTCTTCATAGGGGGACCGTTCCTGCAGTTAGTGCCAACATATCTAGCAAATACTTCACCATTCTGATTTTTGAACAGTTTATAGTTGGAGTCAAATGACTCATCATCAGAATGAGGAGATTCACATGCATATCCAGATAGGTTAGATGGATCAACTGGAGGTCCCTTTGCAGCAACCCATGTATTTTTGGGGTACTACTCAGGCTTCCAATATGTACCATCAGCATTGAGTTTCCTCTCAAAAGCAATACCCTCTTTCCTAGGGTTCCTGTTGAGGATCTGCTTTTTAAGCACATCACAAAGAGTCTGATGCCCTTTGGGGCTTTTGTACATGCCTGTCATGTACAATTCCTTCAGCCCTGCATCGTCAGTGATACTAGCAATGTCGTCAGATGAGGAATTAGTGATAGCAGAGGCATGTGAAGAATTTGAAACATTAGCAACATTTGAACATTCAGGTGAAGAATTAGCAGATTCACGTTCAATGCATGTCAAACAAGGAGGAACAAATTCTTCCTGAGAAGCGCTGATTTGTTGAGCAAGTAATGAATCGTGCTCCTTCTGAAGATCTTCATAACTCACTCTTAGCTTCTCAAGGTCTTGCTTTCTTTGAAGAAATTCATAAGAAAGCTTCTCATGATCGGATAAGAGAGTGTTATGATGACCTTGAAGATTGTCAAACCTAGTCTGAAGTCTCTGAAGATTTTTAGTCAAGGCTTTAGTGCGATCCATTTCTTCACCCAACATATCATCGCTCTTATTTAGCATGTATTGAACTTTTTCCAAAGCTCTTTGTTGTTTAGTGGAAAGGGAAGCAAGTTTGACATAGCTGGGTCCAAATTCATCACCAGATTCATCATCACTAGACTCGGATAGGTAGCATTCAGTTACCTTAGCATCTTTTGCCATAAGGCATGATGCAGAAGTTGATGATTCTGGTTCGAATGTCATCGCTTTGAGAGATTCCTTGAAGTCCTCAAACCAAGGATCATGACAGGTTCGATGACCTTCATAGACCTCAGAGAGATGGTCCCAGATAAGCTTCACATGATCGAGATGCATGATATTCCTGAACTGATTTTAAGACAGACAGGAGCAGATGACGTCCTTCGCCATGAGGTTGAGAAGAGTGTACTTGCGAATGTCATCTGCTTCCGCCATCTTGCACAGATCGGTCAGACCAATCTCAGTGACGATCCACAGCTCGCTGTTCATTGCCATGAGGCGCTTCTTCATCATGGCCTTCCACTTGGGATACTCGTGACCGTCAAAGATGGGGCATGTCACTTTCTTCATACCTGCGGTCGACATAACTAAACTCCAGGCGGTTAAACCAAAATCACATAGAACAAGGGAGTACCTTGCTCTGATACCAATTGAAAGTGTGTTATATCGACTAGAGGGGGGTGAATAGGCGATTTTTATGAAATTCTTCACTAAGGAATTTGCCGGTGAGGAAATTCCTTGGTGAAGAACTACTAGCAGCGGAATAAGTACTCAAAAGTAAACATAACAGAACACAAGCATAGTCATCATGATGAAATGAAGACAGGCACAGAGTACAGGAAGCGTAAGCATAGGATTACACAGGATGAAGACAAACAGGCTGAAGAGATTGAACTGAGGAAATTGAGAAAATCTTCAGTCAAAGTCTTCAAGCACAAATATGAACAAGCACACAACATAGTTATGAGGAAATGAAAGAGTTTTTTTTTGACAGAAAGACTGTAAGGGAACCCGCTACAGTATAATTGGTGCAACAAACCCAAATTGCAAGTACCATGTCTTGAACCTGGGTGGGTGGGAAGGCATCAGCCCCTTCCCACCACTAGGCTATGCCTTAGTCTGCGGAAATGAAAGAGTTGAGGAAATAGAACCAGTAAGCTTGGTGAAGACAATGATTTTGTAGACTAGTTCCAACTGATGTCTCAGTTGTACATCTGGTTGGAGCGGCTGAGTATTTAAACTCGAGGACACCAAGTCCCGGACACCCAGTCCTGAACACGCAGCTCAGGACACCAAGTCCTCACCGTATTCTCCTTGAACTAAGGTCACACAGACCTCGTCCAATCACTCGTGGTAAGTCTTCAGGTGACTTCCGAACCTTCACAAACTTGGTCACTCGGTGATCCACAATTGCTCTTGGATGCTCTAGACCATGACGCCTAACCATTTGGACGAAGCACACTCTTCAAAGGTAACAAGCGTCGGATCCTTGCAGGATCAATCTCTTCAGTGATGCTCAATCACTTGGGGTTTGTAGGTGTTTGGGTTTGGGTTTTCCTCACTTGATGATTTTCGCTCAAAGTCCTCGGAGGATGGGTTGCTCTCAAATGACAAGTGTCAGTTTCTTTCGGAGCAGCCAACCAGCTAGTGGTTGTAGGGGGCGGCTATTTATAGCCTAGGGAGCAGTCCGACATGATAAGACATAAATGCCCTTCAATGATATGACCGTTAGGTGAATAGATATTTTGGGACAGCTGGCACAAAGCACAGCAACGGTCGGAAATTTGAGTATCAAATTCCTTAGGGCTATCATGTTCCTCACTGTGTAGGTAATCCGCACTGGCGAATTCCTAACTCCTCAGTCAGGACAAATTCCTCAGAGACCAGAAGAACTTCATCTCTGTCACTGAAGAAATTGACTGAACTGTATGAGATTTCCAATGGCTTCACTCGAAGGGATTGGTAGGTGTAGGATTTTGAGTTGAGCATCACATGGAAATTTTTCCTTAGTATTTCCTCGACCCCCTTTAACAGTACGGTGTTTCCTATGACTCAAGAATGAGAAAATGAAACTATGAAAACAAAAGTCTTCACGCTTCATGTTCCTCGAATGAATACCAAGTCTTCAAGGTCACACCAATTTCTTCACTTTCAAAGTCTTCAGAAAGTCTTCAGAAATCCAAAGTCTTCAGTCGAAGAACTTCATTTTTAGGGGTCGACTTTCTCTGTAAATATCAAACTCCTCATAGACTTATAGACATGTGTACACTCACAAATGCATTAGTCCCTTAACCTATAAGTCTTCAATACAGCAAAATCACTAAGGGGCACTAGATGCACTTACACTTGAGACTCTCCATATTTGACCGTGATATAAACCGGTATGAGTCCTTCAATAGCGCAATGATATAACGACCCCGTCCTGCATTGGAGAACTTAAAAGCCAGAATAATTTCTCTTTTAAAGAAAACAATATAAAATATATGCTAGTTGGATTTCAACTGATATGTTAGGCCGAAAACTATTCACCGCGGAGTTGATGATCACTGAAATCCATCACGGGTGAATCGACCGTAGGAGCAGAAAGATGAGCCGGTCACGGCGTTGTAAGCCGGTGCGGACGAGCAAGTTGCCCTCTGCGTTGTAAGCTGGCGTGGATGCATGAACCGGTCTCGCAGGTGGACGGGCGAGTCGTCTGTGGCGTTGTAAGACGGCGCAGACGGGCGAGTTGGCCGACGCGTTGATGTAAAACCGGACTGCGGGGGACGGCGGCCTGTGCGTGCTTATTGGGCAATTTGCGTGGTCCTGACGAGTTGATGCAGACTGGACCACGGGAACGGCGGCTTGCACACATGTCTGTCGAGCAGCGTGGCATGGACGAATGCTAGTGCATGCACTCGGTATCCGCCGTATGATGGCATAAAAAAATTATCCTGTGTAAAATATTACAGGGCAAAGTAATTGTTCGTTGACAAAAAAACAATACGTGTCAAAAATAGATTTATATGGATTTCACCTGTTTTGTTCGGATGATGGATGATCCATACAATGTGACAGAGGCGGCTCGGGCAAACCGGCGACTCAAAATAGCTCCGCCGGCTCAACACGGCAGAGGTGGCTCAACGCGGCCTTATACGTCCATTTTGCATCATGCTTTTATATCGATATTTATTGCATTATGGGCTGTTATTACACATTATGTCACAATACTTATGCCTATTCTCTCTTATTTTACAAGGTTCACATAAAGAGGGAGAATGCCGGCAGCTGGGATTCTAGGCTGGAAAAGGAGCAAATATTAGAGACCTATTCTGCATAGCTCCAAAAGTCCTGAAACTTCACAGAAGTCAATTTCAGAATATATAATAAATATTGAGTGCAAGAAGTTCACCAGGGGGGCCACACCCTGCCCACGAGGGTGGGGGCGCGCCCTACCCCCTGGGCGCGCCCCCTACCTCGTGGGCCCCCTGGTGGCCCTCCGATGACCATCTTCTGCTATATGGAGTCTTTCGATGAGAAAAAAATCATAAGCCATCTTCCCTGACGAGACTCCGCTGCCACGAGGCGGGACCTTGGCGGAACCAATCTAGGGCTCTCGCGGAGCTGTTCTGCCGGGGAAACTTCCCTCCGGGAGGGGGAAATCATCGCCATCATCATCACCAACGCTCCTCTCATCGGGAGAGGGCAATCTCCATCAACATCCTCACCAGCACCATGTCCTCTCAAAACCCTAGCTCATCTCTTGTATCCAATTCTTGTCTCCAAGTCCGGGATTGGTACTTGTGGGTTGCTAGTAGTGTTAATTACTCCGTGTAGTTGATGCTAGTTGGTTTATTTGGTGGAAGATCATATGTTCATATCCTATATGCATATTAATACCCCTCTGATTATGAACATGAATATGCTTTGTGAGTAGTTACGTTTGTTCCTGAGGACATGGGAGAAGTCTTGCTATTAGTAGTCATGTGAATTTGGTATTCGTTCAATATTTTGATGAGATGTATGTTGTCTCTCCTCTAGTGGTGTTATGTGAACGTCGACTACATGACACTTCACCATTATTTGGGCCTAGAGGAAGGCATTGGGAAGTAATAAGTAGACGATGGGTTGCTAGAGTGATAGAAGCTTAAACCCTAGTTTATGTGTTGCTTCGTAAGGGGCTGATTTGGATCCATATGTTTCATGCTATGGTTAGGTTTACCTTAATACTTTTGTTGTAGTTGCGGATGCTTGCAATAGAGGTTAATCATAAGTGGGATACTTGTCCAAGTAAGGGCAGTACCCAAGCACCGGTCCACCCACATACCAAATTATTAAAGTACCGAACGCGAATCATATGAACGTGATCAAAACTAGCTTGACGATATTCCCATGTGTCCTCGGGAGCACTTTACATCATATAATAGTTTGTCCAGGCTTGTCCTTTTCTACAAAAAGGATTGGGCCACCTTGCTGCACTTTATTTACTTTTGTTACTTGTTTCTCGTTACAAATTATCCTATCACAAAACTATCTGTTACCTATTATTTCAGTGCTTGCAGAGAATACCTTGCTGAAAACCGCTTATCATTTCCTTCTGCTCCTCGTTGGGTTCGACACACTTACTTATCGAAAGGACTACGATAGATCCCCTATACTTGTGGGTCATCAAGACTCTTTTCTGGCGCCGTTGCCGGGGAGTGAAGCGCCTTTGGTAGGTGGAATTTGGTAAGGAAAAATTTATATAGTGTGCTGAAATTTGCTGTCACTTGTTACTATGGAAAGTAATCCTCTGAGGGGCTTGTTCCGGGTATCTTCACCTTGACCAGTAGAGCAAAGAGTTGCTCCTCAACCTACTAAACCTACTGAAAATGAAAATGTCTGCTTTGAAATTCCTTCGGGTATGATAGAAAAACTGCTAGCTAATCCTTTTGCAGGAGACGGAACAACACATCCTGATGAGCACCTAATATATGTGGATGAAGTTTGTGGATTATTTAAGCTTGCAGGTGTACCCGGAGATGTTATTAAGAATAAGGTCTTCCCTTTATCTTTGAAGGAAGATGCATTGACATGGTATAGGCTATGTGATGATACAGGGTCATGGAACTACAAACGATTGAAATTGGAATTTCATCAGAAGTTTTATCCTATGCATCTTGTTCATCGTGATCGCAATTATATATATAATTTCTGGCCTCGTGAAGTGATGTCTACCACAAAACCTTCTTCTTGTAGACGTTGTTGGGCCTCCAAGTGCAGAGGTTTGTAGGACAGTAGCAAATTTCCCTCATGTGGATGACCTAAGGTTTATCAATCCGTGGGAGGCGTAGCATGAAGATGGTCTCTCTCAAGCAACCCTGCAACCAAATAACAAAGAGTCTCTTGTGTCCCCAACACACCCAATACAATGGTAAATTGTATAGGTGCACTAGTTCGGCGAAGAGATGGTGATACAAGTGGTATATGGATAGTAGATAAAGGTATTTGTAATCTGAAATAATAAAAACAGCAAGGTAGCAAGTGATAAAAGTGAGCGTAAACGGTATTGCAATGCGTGGAAATAAGGCCTAGGGTTCATACTTTCGCTAGTGTAAGTTCCCTCAACAATAATATCATAATTGGATCACATAACTATCCCTCAACATGCAACAAAGAGTCACTCCAAAGTCACTAATAGCGGAGAACGAACGAAGATATTATGGTTGGGTATGAAACCACCTCAAAGTTATTCTTTCCAATCAATCCGTTGGGCTATTCCTATAAGTGTCACAAACAGCCCTAGAGTTCGTACTAGAATAACACTTTAAGATACAAATCAACCAAAACCCTAATTTCACCTAGATACTCCAATGTCACCTCAAGTATCCGTGGGTATGATTATACGATATGCATCACACAATCTCAGATTCATCTATTCAACCAACACAAAGGACCTCAAAGAGTGCCCCAAAGTTCCTACCGGAGAATCACGACAAAAACGTGTGCCAACCCCTATGCATAGGTTCATGGGCGAAACCCGCAAGTTGATCACCAAAACATACATCAAGTGAATCACGTGGTATCCCATTGTCACCACAGATACGCACGACAAGACATACATCAAGTGTTCTCAAATCTTTAAAGACTCAATCCGATAAGATAACTTCAAAGGGGAAACTCAATTCGTTACAAGAGAGTAGAGGGGGGAAGAAACATCATAGGATCCAAATATAATAGCAAAGCTCGCGATACATCAAGATCGTACCATCTCAAGAACACGAGAGAGAGATCAAACACATAGCTACTGGTACATACCCTCAGCCTCGAGGGAGAACTACTCCCTCCTCGTCATGGATGATGAAGATGGCCACCGGGGAAGGATTGCCCCCTCCGGCAGGGTGCCGAAACGGGTCTAGATTGGTTTTTGGTGGCTACGGAGGCTTCTGGCGGCGGAACTCCCGATCTAATCTCTGTTCTGGAAGTTTTAGGGTACGTAGGTATATATGGGTGCAGGAAGTACGTCGGTGGACCGAAGGGGGGGCCACGAGGCAGGGGGCGCGCCCTAGGGGGGTGGGCGTGCCCCCCACACTCGTGGGCACCTCCCTTCTTTCCTGACGTGCTCTCCAAGCTTTTCCGGTAGCTTTCCTTCCAAAAATAACTTCTCTAGTTGATTTTGTTCCATTTCGACTCCGTTTGATATTCCTTTTCTTCGAAACACTGAAATAGGCAAAAAACAGCAATTCTGGGCTGGGCCTCCGGTTAATAGGTTAGTCCCAAAAATAATATAAAAGTGGATAATAAAGCCCAATATTGCCCAAAACAGTAGATAACATAGCATGGAGCAATCAAAAATTATAGATACGTTGGAGACGTATCACGAAGGAGAAAGCATCGCTCAAGCTTGGGGGAGGCTTAAATCAATGTTATATTCATGCCCCAATCATGAGCTCTCAAGAGAAATGATTATTCAAAATTTATATGCTCGGCTTTCTGATAACAATCGCACCATGCTCGATACTTCTTGTGTTGGCTCTTTTATGACAAAGACTATTGAATTCAAATGGGATTTATTGGAAAGAATTAAACGCAACTCTGAAGATTGGGACCTCGATGAAGGTAAGGAGTCAGGTATGACACCTAAGTTTGATTGTGTTAAATCTTTTATGGATACCGATGTTTTCCGTAAATTTAGCACTAAATATGGACTTGACTCTGAGATAGTAGCTTCTTTTTGTGAATCTTTTGCTCCTCATGTTGATCTCCCTAGGGAGAAGTGGTTTAAATATCATCCCCCCATAGAAGTAAAATTAGCTGCACCTATTAAAGTTGAAGAAAAGACCATCACTTATAATGATCCTATTGTTCCTACTTCTTATGTTGAGAAACCACCTTTTCCTGTCAGGATAAAAGATCATGCTAAAGCTTCAACTGTGGTTCATAAAAGCAATATTAAAACTTATACACCTCCTAAGCAAATTAAAGTTGAACCTGATATTGCTATTGTTAAAGATCTATTGTCTGATAATATTGATGGGCATGTTATTCATTTCCTTGATGAGACTGCTAGAATTGCTAAACCTTGTGCTAAAGATAAAAACAGACATGTGGTAGGCATGCCTGTTATTTCTGTTAAAATAGGAGATCATTGTTATCATGGCTTATGTGATATGGGTGCTAGTGCTAGTGCAATACCTTACGACTTATACAAAGAAATTATGCATGATATTGCACCTGCTGAGATAGAAGATATTGATGTCACAATTAAACTTGCCAATAGAGATACTATTTCACCAATGTGGATTGTTAGAGATGTTGAAGTCTTGCGTGGGAAAACTAAATATCCTGCTGATTTTCTTGTTCTTGGTTCCCCACAAGATAGCTTTTGTCCCATTATATTTGGTAGACCCTTTTTGAACACAGTTAATGCTAAGATAGATTGCAAAAAGGATGTTGTTACTATTGGTTTAGATGATATGTCTCATGAATTTAATTTCTCTAAATTTCGTAGACAACACCGTGAAGAGGAATTTCCTAGTAAAGATGAAATTATTGGTCTTGCTTCTATTGCCATACCTCCTAGTGATCCTTTAGAACAATATTTGCTAGACCATGAAAATGATATGTTTATGAATGAAAGAAGGGAAATAGATGAAGTATTCTTTAAACAGGAACCCATCCTGAAACACAATTTGCCTGTTGAAATCCTAGGGGATCCTCCTCCACCCATGGGTGATCCCGTGTTTGAGCTTAAACCGTTACCTGATACTCTTAAATATGCTTATCTTGATGAGAAAAAGATATATCCTGTTATTACTGGTGCTAACCTTTCAGAGCATGAAGAAGAGAGATTATTGAAAACTCTGAAGAAGCACCATGCTGCTATTGGATATACTCTTGATGATCTTAAGGGCATTAGTCCCACTCTGTGTCAACACAAAATAAATTTGGAGGAAGATGCCAAACCAGTTCGTGATCATCAACGACGGCTGAATCCTAAGATGAAGGAAGTGGTAAGAAAGGAAATACTAAAGCTTCTTGAGGCAGGTATAATTTATCCCGTTGCTGATAGTCAGTGGGTAATGTTGGAAATATGCCCTAAAGGCAATAATAAAAGCATTATTATTATATTTCCTTGTTCATGATAATTGTCTTTTATTCATGCTATAATTGTGTTATCCGGAAATCGTAATACATGTGTGAATTCATAGACACCAACATGTCCCTAGTAAGCCTCTAGTTGACTAGCTCGTTGATCAACAGATAGTCCTGGTTTCCTGACTATGGACATTGGATGTCATTGATAACGAGATCACATCATTAGGAGAATGATGTGATGGACAAGACCCAATCTTAAACATAGCACAGGATCATATAGTTCGTTTGCTAGAGTTTTTCCAATGTCAAGTATGTTTTCCTTAGACCATGAGATCGTGTAACTCCCGGATACCGTAGGAATGCTTTGGGTGTACCAAACGTCACAACGTAACTGGGTGACTATAAAGGTATACTATAGGTATCTCCGAAAGTGTCTGTTGGGTTGGCACGAATCGAGACTGGGATTTGTCACTCCGTATGACGGAGAGGTATCTCTGGGCCCACTCGGTAATGCATCATCATAATGAGCTCAAAGTGACCAAGTGTCTGGTCACGGGATCATGCATTACGGTCCGAGTAAAGTGACTTGCCGGTAACGAGATTGAACGAGGTATTGGGATACCGACGATCGAATCTCGGGCAAGTAACGTACCGATTGACAAAGGGAATTGTATACGGGGTTGCTTGAATCCTCGACATCGTGGTTCATCCGATGAGATCATCGAGGAGCATGTGGGAGCCAACATGGGTATCCAGATCCCGCTGTTGGTTATTGACCGGAGAGCCATCTCGGTCATGTCTACATGTCTCCCGAACCCGTAGGGTCTACACACTTAAGGTTCGGTGACGCTAGGGTTGTAGAGATATGAATATGCAGTAACCCGAAAGTTGTTCGAAGTCCTGGATGAGATCCCGGACGTCACGAGGAGTTCCGGAATGGTCCGGAGGTGAAGAATTATATATAGGAAGTGCAGTTTTGGCCATCGGGAGAGTTTCGGGGGTCACCGGTATTGTACCGGGTCCACCGGATGGGTCCCGGGGGTCCACCGGGTGGGGCCACCCATCCCGGAGGGCCCCATGGGCTGAAGTGGGGAGGGGAACCAGCCCATAGTGGGCTGGTGCGCCCCCTTGGCCCACCCCCTGTGCCTAGGGTTGGAAACCCTAGGGTGGGGGGGCGCCCCACTTGCCTTGGGGGCCACTCCACCCTTGGCCGCCGCCCCCCTAGGAGATCCCATCTCCTAGGGCCGGCGGCCCCCCTTGGGGAGCCTATATAAAGGGGGGGGGAGGGGCAGCGGCACCCTTGACTCTTGGCGCCTCCCTCTCCCCTGCTACACCTCTCCCTCTCGCAGAAGAACGACGAAGCCCTGCTGCGGTGACTGCTGCATCCACCACCACGCTGTCGTGCTGCTGGATCTTCATCAACCTCTCCCTTCCCCTTGCTGGATCAAGAAGGAGGAGACGTCACGCTGACCGTACGTGTGTTGAACGCAGAGGTGCCGTCCGTTCGGCGCTAGGATCTCCGGTGATTTGGATCACGTCGAGTACGACTCCCTCATCCCCGTTCTCTTGAACGCTTCCGCTCGCGATCTACAAAGGTATGTAGATGCAATTCGATCACTCGTTGCTAGATGAACTCATAGATGGATCTTGGTGAAACCGTAGGAAAATTTTTGTTTTCTGCAACGTTCCCCAACAGTGGCATCATGAGCTAGGTCTATGCTTAGTTCTCTTTGCACGAGTAGAACACAATTTGTTGTGGGCGTAGATGTTGTCAATTTTCTTGCCGCTACTAGTCTTATTTTGCTTCAGCGGTATTGTGGGATGAAGCAGCCCGGACCAACCTTACACGTACGCTTACATGAGACCGGTTCCACCGACTAACATGCACTAGTTGCATAAGGTGGCTGGCGGGTGTCTGTCTCTCCCACTTTAGTTGGAGCGGATTCGATGAAAAGGGTCCTTATGAAGGGTAAATAGAAGTTGACAAATCACGCTGTGGCTTTCACGTAGGTAAGAAAACGTTCTTGCTAGAACCCTATTGCAGCCACGTAAAACTTGCAACAACAATTAGAGGACGTCTAACTTGTTTTTGCAGCAAGTGTTCTGTGATGTGATATGGCCAAAGTTGTGATGAATGATGAATGATATATATGTGATGTATGAGATCATGTTCTTGTAATAGGAATCACGACTTGCATGTCGATGAGTATGACAACCGGCAGGAGCCATAGGAGTTGTCTTTATTTTTTGTATGACCTGCGTGTCATTGAGAAACGCCATGTAAATTACTTTACTTTATTGCTAAACGTGTTAGCCATAGTAGTAGAAGTATTAGTTGGCGAGCAACTTCATGGAGACACGATGATGGAGATCATGGTGTCATGCCGGTGACAAGATGATCATGGAGCCCCAAGATGGAGATCAAAGGTGCTATGTGATATTGGCCATATCATGTCACTATTATTATTTGATTGCATGTGATGTTTATCATGTTTTTACATCTTGTTTACTTAGAACGACGGTAGTAAATAAGATGATCCCTCATAATAATTTCAAGAAAGTGTTCCCCCTAACTGTGCACCGTTGCGAAAGTTCGTTGTTTTGAAGCACCACGTGATGATCGGGTGTGATAGATTCCAACGTTCACATACAATGGGTGTAAGACAGATTTACACATGCAAACACTTAGGTTGACTTGACGAGCCTAGCATGTACAGACATGGCCTCGGAACACAGAAGAACGAAAGGTCGAGCATGAGTCGTATAGAAGATACGATCAACATGAAGATGTTCACCGACGTTGACTAGTCCGTCTCACGTGATGATCAGACACGGCCTAGTTAACTCGGATCATGTTATACTTAGATGACTGGAGGGATGTCTATCTGAGTGGAAGTTCATTGAATAATTTGATTAGATGAACTTAATTATCATGAACTTAGTCTAAAACCTTTACAACATGTCTTGTAGATCAAATGGCCAACGTTGTCCTCAACTTCAACGCGTTCCTAGAGAAAACCAAGCTGAAAGACGATGGCAGCAACTATACGGACTGGGTCCGGAACCTGAGGATCATCCTCATAGCTGCCAAGAAAGATTATGTCCTACAAGCACCGCTAGGTGAAGCACCTGTTCTCCCTGCAGAACAAGACGTTATGAACGCTTGGCAGACACGTTCCAATGATTACTCCCTCATTTAGTGCGGCATGCTTTACAGCTTAGAACTGGGGCTCCAAAAGCATTTTGAGAGACACGGAGCATATGAGATGTTCGAAGAGCTAAAAATGGTTTTTCAAGCTCATGCCCGGGTCGAGAGATATGAAGTCTCCGACAAGTTCTTCAGCTGTAAGATGGAGGAAAATAGTTCTGTCAGTGAGCACATACTCACTATGTCTGGGTTACATAACCGCTTGACTCAACTGGGAGTTAATCTCCTGGATGACACGGTCATTGACAGAATCCTTCAGTCGCTTCCACCGAGCTACAAGAGCTTTGTGATGAACTTCAATATGCAGGGGATGGAAAAGACCATTCCTGAAGTATTTGCTATGCTGAAATCAGCAGAGGTAGAAGTCAAAAAGGAACATCAAGTGTTGATGGTGAATAAAACCACTAAGTTCAAGAAAGGCAAGGGTAAGAAGAACTTCAAGAAGGACGGCAAGGGAGTTGCCACGCCCGGTAAGCAAGCTGCTGGGAAGAAGCCAAAAAATGGACCCAAGCCCGAGACTGAGTGTTTTTATTGCAAGGGAAGTGGTCACTGGAAGCGGAACTGCCCCAAATACTTAGCGGACAAGAAGGCCGGCATCATGAAAGGTATATGTGATATACATGTAATTGATGTGTACCTTACCAGTACTCGTAGTAGGTCCTGGGTATTTGATACCGGTGCAGTTGCTCAAATTTGTAACTCAAAGCAGGAGCTGCGGAATAAGCGGAGACTGGCGAAGGACGAGGTGACGATGCATGTCGGGAATGGTTCCAAGGTCGATGTGATCGCCGTCGGCACGCTACCTCTACATTTACCTACGGGATTAGTTTTAAACCTCAATAATTGTTATTTAGTGCCAAGTTTGAGCGTGAACATTGTATCAGGATCTTGTTTAATATGAGATGGCTACTCATTTAAATCCGAGAATAATGGTTGTTCTATTTATATGAGAGATATGTTTTATGGTCATGCTCCGATGGTGAATGGTTTATTCTTAATGAATCTCGAGCGTAATGCTACACATATTCATAGTGTGAATACCAGAAGATGTAAGGTTGATAATGATGGACCCACATACTTGTGGCACTGCCGCCTTGGTCACATAGGTGTCAAACGCATGAAGAAGCTCCATGCAGATGGACTTTTAGAGTCTCTTGATTACGAATCATTTGACACGTGTGAACCATGCCTCATGGGTAAAATGACCAAGACTCCGTTCTCAGGAACAATGGAGCGAGCAACCAACTTATTGGAAATCATACATACTGATGTGTGCGGTCCAATGAGTGTTGAGGCTCGCGGTGGCTATCGTTATGTTCTCACCCTCACTGATGACTTGAGTAGATATGGGTATATCTATTTAATGAAACACAAGTCTGAGACCTTTGAAAAGTTCAAGGAATTTCAGAGTGAGGTTGAGAATCAACGTGACAGGAAAATCAAGTTCTTGCGATCAGATCGTGGGGGATAATACTTGAGTCACGAATTTGGCACACACTTAAGAAAATGTGGAATAGTTTCACAACTCACGCCGCCTGGAACACCTCAGCGTAATGGTGTGTCCGAACATCGTAATCGCACTCTATTAGATATGGTGCGATCTATGATGTCTCCTACCGATTTAACGCTATCATTTTGGGGCTATGCATTAGAGACTGCCGCATTCACTTTAAATAGGGCTCCATCGAAATCCGTTGAGACGACACCGTATGAATTATGGTTTGGGAAGAAACCTAAGCTGTCGTTTCTAAAAGTTTGGGGATGCGATGCTTATGTCAAGAAACTTCAACCTGAAAAGCTCGAACCCAAGTCGGAAAAATGCGTCTTCATAGGATACCCTAAAGAAACTATTGGGTATACCTTCTACCTCAGATCCGAAGGCAAGATCTTTGTTGCCAAGAATGGATCCTTTCTAGAGAAAGAGTTTCTCTCGAAAGAAGTAAGTGGGAGGAAAGTAGAACTTGATGAAGTATTACCTCTTGAACCGGAAAGTGGCGCAACTCAAGAAAATGTTCCTAAGGTGCCGGCACCGACTAGAGAGGAAGTTAATGATGATGATCATGAAACTTCAGATCAAGTTGCTACTGAACTTCGTAGGTCCACAAGGACACGTTCCGCACCAGAGTGGTATGGCAACCCTGTCTTGGAAATCATGTTGTTAGACAACGGTGAACCTTTGAACTATGAAGAAGCGATGGCGGGCCCGGATTCCGACAAATGGCTGGAAGCCATGAAATCCGAGATAGGATCCATGTATGAAAACAAAGTATGGACTTTGACTCACTTGCCCGTTGAGCGGCGAGCCATAGAAAATAAATGGATCTTTAAGAAGAAGATAGACGCAGATGGTAATGTGACCATCTATAAAGCTCGGCTTGTCGCTAAGGGTTATCGACAAGTTCAAGGGGTTGACTAGGATGAGACTTTCTCACCCGTAGCGAAGCTAAAGTCCGTCCGAATCATGTTAGCAATTGCCGCATTCTATGATTATGAGATATGGCAAATGGACGTCAAAACGGCATTCCTTAATGGTATCCTTAAGGAAGAATTGTATATGATGCAGCCGGAAGGTTTTGTCGATCCTAAGAATGCTGACAAGGTGTGCAAGCTCCAACGCTCGATTTATGGGCTGGTGCAAGCATCTCGGAGTTGGAACATTCGCTTTGATGAGATGATCAAAGCGTTTGGGTTTATGCAGACTTATGGAGAAGCCTGCGTTTACAAGAAAGTGAGTGGGAGCTCTGTAGCATTTCTCATATTATATGTAGATGACATACTTTTAATGGGAAATGATATAGAACTTTTGGACAGCATTAAGGCCTACTTGAATAAGAGTTTTTCAATGAAGGACCTTGGAGAAGCTGCTTATATATTAGGCATCAAGATCTATAGAGATAGATCAAGACGCCTCATAGGTCTTTCACAAAGCACATACCTTGATAAGATATTGAAGAAGTTTAATATGGATCAGTCTAAGAAGGGGTTCTTGCCTGTGTTGCAAGGTGTGAAATTGAGCTTAGCTCAATGTCCGACCACGGTAGAAGATATAGAAGAGATGAGTGTCATCCCCTATGCCTCAGCCATAGGGTCTATTATGTATGCCATGCTGTGTACCAGACCTGATGTAAACCTTGCCGTAAGTTTGGTAGGTAGGTACCAAAGTAATCCCAGCAAGGAACACTGGACAGCGGTCAAGAATATCCTAAAGTACCTGAAAAGGACTAAGGACATGTTTCTCGTTTATGGAGGTGACGAAGAGCTCGTCGTAAAGGGTTACGTCGATGCTAGCTTCGACACAGATCTGGATGACTCTAAGTCACAAACCGGATACGTGTATATGTTGAATGGTGGAGCAGTAAGCTGGTGCAGCTGCAAGCAGAGCGTCGTGGCGGGATCTACATGTGAAGCGGAGTACATGGCAGCCTCGGAGGCAGCGCATGAAGCAATTTGGGTGAAGGAGTTCATCACCGACCTAGGAGTCATACCCAATGCGTCGGGGCCGATCAAACTCTTCTGTGACAATATTGGAGCTATTGCACTTGCCAAGGAGCCCAGGTTTCACAAGAAGACCAGGCACATCAAGCGTCACTTCAACTCCATTCGTGAAAATGTTCAAGATGGAGACATAGATATTTGTAAAGTACATACGGATCTGAATGTCGCAGATCCGTTGACTAAACCTCTCCCTAGGGCAAAACATGATCAACACCAGAACTCTATGGGTGTTCGATTCATCACAATGTAACTAGATTATTGACTCTAGTGCAAGTGGGAGACTGATAGAAATATGCCCTAGAGGCAATAATAAAAGGATTATTATTATATTTCCTTGTTCATGATAATTGTATTTTATTCATGCTGTAATTGTGTTATCCGGAAATCGTAATACATGTGTGAATACATAGACACCAGCATGTCCCTAGTAAGCCTCTAGTTGACTAGCTCGTTGATCAACAGATAGTCATGGTTTCCTGACTATGGACATTGGATGTCATTGATAACGAGATCACATCATTAGGAGAATGATGTGATGGACAAGACCCAATCCTAAACATAGCACAAGATCGTATAGTTCGTTTGCTAGAGTTTTTCCAATGTCAAGTATCTTTTCCTTAGACCATGAGATCGTGTAACTCCCGGATACCGTAGGAGTGCTTTGGGTGTACCAAACGTCACAACGTAACTGGGTGACTATAAAGGTATACTACGGGTATCTCCGAAAGTATTTGTTGGGTTGACACGGATCAAGACTCGGATTTGTCACTCCATATGATGGAGAGGTATCTCTGGGCCCACTCGGTAATGCATCATCATAATGAGCTCAAAGTGACCAAGTGTCTGGTCACGGGATCATGCATTACGGTACGAGTAAAGTGACTTGCCGGTAACGAGATTGAACGAGGTATTGGGATACCGACGATCGAATCTCGGGCAAATAACGTACCGATTGACAAAGGGAATTGTATACGGGGTTGCTTGAATCCTCGACGTCGTGGTTCATCCGATGAGATCATCGAGGAGCATGTGGGAGCCAACATGGGTATCCAGATCCCGCTGTTGGTTATTGACCGGAGAGTCGTCTCGGTCATGTCTACATGTCTCCCGAACCCGTAGGGTCTACACACTTAAGGTTCGGTGACGCTAGGGTTGTAGAGATATGAGTATGCAGTAACCCGAAAGTTGTTCGGAGTCCCAGATGAGATCCCGGGCGTCACGAGGAGTTCCGGAATGGTCTGGAGGTGAAGAATTATATATAGGAAGTACAGTTTCGGCCATCGGGAGAGTTTCGGGGGTTAGCGGTATTGTACCGGGACCACCGGAAGGGTCCCGGGGGTCCACCGTGTGGGGCCACCCATTCCGGAGGGCCTCATGGGCTGAAGTGGGGAGGGAACCAGCCCATAGTGGGCTGGTGCGCCCCCCCTTGGGCCCCCCATGCGCCTAGGGTTGGGAACCCTAGGGGAGGGGGCGTCTCCACTTGCCTTGGGGGGCACTCCACCCCCTTGGCCGCCGCCCCCCCTAGGAGATCCCATCTCCTAGGGCCGGCGCACCCCCTAGGAGGCCTATATAATGTGGGGGAAGGGAGGGCAGCCGCACCTGAAGCCTTGGCGCCTCCCTCTCCCCTGTTACACCTCTCCCTCTCGCAGAAGCTCGGCGAAACCCTGCTGCGATCACTGCTGCATCCACCACCACGCCGTCGTGCTGCTGGATCTCCGTCAACCTCTCCTTTCCCCTTGCTGGATCAAGAAGGAGGAGACGTCATCCGCTCCGTACGTGTGTTGAACGCGGAGGTGCCGTCCGTTCGGCACTTGGTCATCGGTGATTTGGATCACGGCGAGTACGACTCCATCATCCCCGTTCTCTTGAACGCTTCCGCTCGCGATCTACAAGGGTATGTAGATGCACTCCCCTCTCGTTGCTAGATGACTCCATAGATAGATCTTGGTGAAACGTAGAGAAATTTTTTTTGTTTTCTGCAACGTTCCCCAACAATAATATTGTGCAACGAAAAGAGGTTTTTGTTGGTACATTATTAGGTACAACCTCGTTGAGTGTCCAGTTTCTTCGATCTTTGATCGGGGATAAGTGGATTTCATGGCTCCATTTATTAAGATAGTTGATGTAAGTCAACTTAAGTAATAAACCGAATTCTTTTGATGGCGGTTGCATTCTTCTGGAGTCCTCTTGGTACGATCTATGTATGCGGATCTCATAAATACCGGCCCCATCTTTCGTAGGACATATATTTGGAAAATGAAGGTTCTGCTCAAGAATATGATAATCATGTCGGTTTTGTATGGAGGGGCTATCCTAACGAAGGATAATTTTGGAAAACATGTGTTACAAGAAAGTAAAAAAAATGTTACTTTCTTCATCAAAAGGAAACAAATCAACATCTATTTATTTCTTGTATATTCACCAACCTTCTTTGATGTATGATTCTTTTAGCTTTCAACCTACTAGTTTATAGAATTTGTTCGGCAACTGGTTGGATGGGGTTCGTCCTAAGTTTAAAGCACACATCATGTGCGAGTGTGCATTTTTCTCTGGGATTATGGAGGTGCCGTAATGACTGTACTTTTAATAGAACAAAGATACCAACTTATTTGCAGGTCACCTCATATGGTCCTTACTTCAGCGTGCGGAAGCGCATGAGCATGTGGCGTTTGGATTCAGCCGATGGGAGACGGTTGCACTGGACATATTCAACCGATTTGGATGGTGTTTCATTAATACGTTATGTGTGTAGGCATGTTTCTTTATTATAAGTCGGTTGTGGCATTTATCCCCTGGATGTTTCATAATGTACTGCATGATATGACTTGTTCTTTGTTTATTTCAATAAATATGGTTGTGTGCATCATAATGATGCAGATGCCGTGGGGTTAAACCTCCTTTTACGAAGAAAAAAACGATTTAAAATGTAACAACAACTGTAGTACCTTCATGTAGATATCTATTTCTGGGTCTGGTTTGATGTGTTGTTCCTTTTCTCTCCGGGATAGCTCCATTAGCAGGTCTGATCATTCAGTACAAAATTTAATAAGCTACTCAATGCGATATGTTTCCGTGATGAGTCTTGGGGTTTCCATGTTACTTGGTCTTACCAAAACGGTGACCAATTCCTTGACATTTTGCAGAGAAGTTGACTGTCTCACGGACAGTCAGTTCGGCCATGTGCAGATCATGTTGGCTGACATAAGCTGCAGATCTCCGTGGCACAAACTCATCCATAGTATGCCCATTGTAAGTTAAGTCCCCAGACATCTTTTGTGATTGCAATGTTCCGTCGTGTTAGTACTTGCACCGACAACAAAAGTAGCTTGATGAAAAAAAAAGAACCAAAAGTAAAGCGATGCACCTTAAGACTTGAAGGCAGAGTTCCGGCCAAGGCCAAAAGCAGTGAGGTCTTTCCGGCGCCAGGGGGTCCCAAAAGCAAGGTCATCCTAAAAATGGAAGGGATGAGGTTGAATGTAATGGTCTAATGGAGTTGATTTGTCAAGTGCACAGCATGTCTAGAAGTTAATTACCTGTGGGGCTTGATGATTCCACTGACATTGTGA
Organism: Triticum urartu; assembly: GCF_003073215.2. Classification (NCBI taxonomy): domain Eukaryota; kingdom Viridiplantae; phylum Streptophyta; class Magnoliopsida; order Poales; family Poaceae; genus Triticum; species Triticum urartu. The sequence continues at coordinate 70,404,231 of NC_053023.1, read as the reverse complement.
AGGATTGGTATCTTCTGCTTCCTGTTTGGTGTTAGGTGAAGAGCATTTGCCAGGCCCTGTTTGAAGACGATCACCAGCATGCATGTATACAAATTAAGTAGTACTACATTTTTCGAAGAGTAGTACTTGTGGGAGCTCTTGTGTTTGACGTACCTCCAGTAGATTGGCATAGGTGTTGAGGATGGTGGGCAGGCCCCTGCTCCCAACGTGCGCCTGTGCCTCCACGTTGAGGTTCTCGTATCTCACCTCGATCGTCGGCAGCTGAATCCCAACTCTGCACGCGACCAACAAAGAACATCACAAGTGAAGGGATGAACCAATTAATCGAGATTGAAATTATTGAATCAGTCGTCGATCGGTCCATGACGTACCGGTCGAGGCGGTCCTTGAACTTGGAGAGGAAGCGCTCGTGGTCATCGCCGACCCAGGCGACGAGCTGCAGCAGCGCGTGCTTCTCCTGGGCGCTCAGCTTCTCCACGTTCACCTCCTTGAGCCCCTCCCCCGGCATGGCCAGCACCGCCGTCCGGGCGCGGTCGTAGGTGGGCAGCTTCTCCAGCGCCGCCCATCGCAGTGCCTCCTCCCCGTCATAGTCCGGCGACGACCGCGAGAACAGGCTGCGCCGGAACGCGTGTATCTCGCCGGCGTCGTCCATCGAGTACTGGGTGTTTTCTTTCTTGGCGCTAGAAATGAGATTACAAGGGAGACAGAGTTCGTCACTTATATAGAGTGGTGGAGCCGAGGATGGAGAAGAAGCTAATGTACCCCTTGACGTCTCGGTCTCCCAGATTGCTGGGACGAATCCGAAGTAGTATAGTTTATTTTGGGGAAGTACATATCTGGCACATTTGTAAAAAAAAGCATGCCAACACACATGTACTGGCGTGGAATATCTCTTCATTTGAGGGAAGCACATATCTCACCTGATCTCATGTGTGATCCGCTCTCTCCCGGTCGATCGTATCTTTCTCCCAGCCGTCATCCATTTATTATTTTTGTGCCCGCTTAGTGGAAGGGAAGAAGGAATGAAGCGAAATGAATGGGGTGGATTCAGGAGCTTAGTGGCGCCCATGTGCCCTGATTAATTTATTGGATTCTGCTAATCATTTTCTATGTAGAACTACCAATTGTAATCACGTTACTCCTGTGTCAAATCGCGTCACACGACTGGATAGCCGTACTTGGCCCGCTGTTCTGCGGGTTGACCTGGGTTCCCTGGCGTTTACTGGGCCGACTATTCATCAAATGTGGTAAGTGGGCCGTGTATGTGATATCTGTGTGCGGTGTGCCGCTTTCCGTTCCCTGGCGTTTACTGGGCCGACTATTCATCAAATCCGGTAAGTGGGCCGTGTATGTGATATCTGTGTGCGATGTGCCGCTTTCCGTTCCCTTTTTCTTGCGGTGGCGCTGATGGTGGACGAACGCTTCATGCCTACCCATCTCTTCTTCTCGGTTCCTCACACCGCGCCGCCACCATCAATGTCATTCTCCTCTTATCCCGTGTCGAGGCTGCTTCACACGGCTGTCCTCTGGACCTCCTCCCGCCGCGCCCATATTTTTAATTGGGGCAGTTTCGCACTACATCCCTCCGCTCTCCCCAGCAACAAGAAAACCGATCTCGGTCCGTTCTGTCAAAAAGAAAAATTCCGGTGGCTCACACTGTCGTTTGTTTCGATGCCATTAGGTCAATCTCAGTTGGCTACAATTGATCAATTAGTTCCTTCTGTTACCGGTTCGTTGTATTCAAAATTCAGTTGCTTCTGAGAGCTTTCACGGGAAGGGTTTAAATTGTCAGTGGAAAGGCCGTGTGCTCATCCAGTGAGTTGTATCAGCGTACGTCGTTAGTACTCCTCTGTTTGAGATATATAGAACTAACAAACATAGATTGTTTTGTATCACTCTTGCAGTCCTTTTTTTTGGCCTAGGTTACCCCTTGCTTGAAGAGATTTTGTCTTTCCCTTGCTCGGTCCACCCACCTCAAGATGGCAATGGGGCTCCGAAACCCGCGTCCCCATGGGTTTTTACCCTATTAGGGGATGGCGATGGGTGTCTTTTCATTCCCGCGGGGCTGTTGTTGGGCACATTATACAACCCGACACGTTTCGTGGGTTTGCACCCGTTTCAATAGTCCCCGAACCCGAAACCCGGCAAACCCGGCAAAATACATTTTTTTACGAAACATTTTCTTTACATATCATCATAAAGTTTATCATTATCTTGCTGCAATGTTTCATAAGATGTTCATTACTACTTATTTGATTCTCATATGTAATTGCATATCTTGTTGAACCATGTATGGCTGAAATTTGCTCATCTTTGTTGCTGAAATGTGGTATCATGCTGTTGAAATACATTCTATATAGATGTTGAACCATCTACTATTATTTTTGGTTGAAATTTTCTCAAGTTATGATGCTCAGATGTGCTTGTTTTACTGTTGAAATGTTATCCTTTGTCGCCACTATATTTGTTTAAATATTTTGATTTTCTCGTGGGTTTCCCGTGGGTTCCCCGAAACCCGATGGGTTTAGGGGATGGGCAGAAAACTAGCCCCGCGCATGGTGATGGGGACGGGGATGGGTTTACGATTTTCTCATGGGGATGGGTTTGGGAAGGCAAAACCCGATGGGTTTCATCCCCGTTGCCATCTTGACACCCACTTGCATAGGTACTGATCGCTCACTTTTCTGTTGGTTATCCCAGAGAACTTCAGAAAAGTTGCTGCATGATAGAGATATTCCATATTCGAGCCGGGTTGGCTTTGTTTATTCACCTATGTTGTTCATAGATATTTATTTATTTATTTATTGCTTTTGCCATAATATTGTTTTTAGTATTCTATGTGCTATACATCCATTGTTTGTGTGTGTGACAGGTTTTGCAATTGACAAATCAAATGCGCAAGCATGCCTGGTCAATGGGAAGGAACTTCTTTCCCAAGAGAGTCTGATCAAATAAGGTGTGAACCACTTTATTTTGGGGTCCCGATAACTGCCACACGTGTAATGTATCGAGTAGTTGTGCCACACGCCACGTATGGCATGGACAGCAATCAGCCCACACACCTACGTGTGGGCAAAACAACTAATGCCCACACACATCTTTTTTTCCTTCCTGAACCCTCTCACACGCGTGCGTGTGGGCGAAGTTGATAACGCTCACACGTCCGTATGTCAGGCCTCGTACCCTTTTGGTCCCGCACGCGACGCGTGACGCCCACCGCGCGCCCGCAGTTGTCATGGTCCAGACCCTCGTCCATGTTCGTTTATCTGCAGTTGCCATGTCGCTAAACTACGGTTGCCATGTCGGACAACTGCAGTTGCCATGGTTGCTCAACTGCAGTTGCCATGTATGGTCTGATCTAATGTAGTTGCCATGATTTCATAACTTTAGGAGTTACCACATACTAACACTAGGCAGTTGAGAGAGTTGCCATGTGCTCACAAGCATGCTAGGGCAGTTGCCATGTAAAAAGGAAGAGTTGTCATCTGCTTACGTGCACGTTAGGGCAGTTGCCATGTACGTGCACGTTGGGGCAGTTGCCATGTACCATGCAAAAACACATGGCAACTCGGTAAAAAGACAGTTGCCATCTGCTTACGTGCATACTAGGCAGTTGCCGTGTACCCTGCAAAAACACATGGCAACTCGGGTAAAAAAAGAGAGTTGCCACCTGCTTATAAAGCACACTAGAGGCAGTTGCCATGTGCGCTGCAAAAACACATGGCAACTAGCAGTTTACGTGTGGGAGAGGAGACGGGCGTGTGGGCGAGATGGAAAATGCCTACACACCAGCCCTTGTGCGTGACTGAAAACTGATGTGTGGGTGAACTGCTAAACGCCCACACACCGGCCCCTCCATGTGGTAAAACGGAGTGTGGGTGAACTATGTCACACACCACACACACGCCTTGTCCTACGTGGCACAGAAAATCAGTCAGATTGTGTCAAGATTCGTGCATATAGTACTGAACGGTGATGGATGCGTGTGGTCGAGATGGTCAACGCCCACACATGTGGGTGTTAACATTTCCGTTATTTTGTTGTATCGATCCCGGTTTATCTATACTTATATACGAAGTACTTTCACTTGCTGAAATGTTGGAAACTGTTGAGGGACGTTCCTTTTGGAATATGAGTTTTAGGATGCTTTATTTGCTATAAAAGAGGGGCATATTGTTTCAAGCACTCTCACTGGTCTAAAAATAAATTGAGGATTAATTTACTAGTGTATAAGTTGTGGGCATATAGGCTTATATTATACAGTGTCCTCTATATTTACATTGATCCCAAACATTCTATAGTCTAAATGGATGGGCGACACTTAATACTAAGTTGCACTAACTTTATACTAAGTTCGCGACACTTAATATGGATCGGAGGAAGTATTAAATTATGCGACATTGTTGTACCGTCATTTGCTCTTTTTTCAAGTAACACGGTTGACGTGTGCGGAGGCTTCGTCACTGCATCGCCGATAGCTATGGAATCATGCAGTTCCTGACGGCCCACACGGAGTTCACCCGTGGCATGCCAGGCGTGCGGCCAGTGTGGCAGCGCGAGCTCCTCACGGCGAAGGTCGCCGGCTATCGCGCATGACCACGTGGAGTACGCGCCTCTCCTGAACCATAGAAAAGATGTGGTCTTCTTTGACGATACCTTCTCATATTAGGCTGGTTGTAATGAGGAGTATCATATATTAGTACCATGCATATGATACTAGTGTATAATACTACATCTGTAATGCAAAGTATCATATGTTGGTATCATAGAGTACTAGATTTATTGTCATTCATGACACAAAGTAGAACAACATTTAATATGATACAGTATCATGATATAATACTCAACCATCTCTTTCTTCATTTAATTCTATGCCATCTCATCAAAATTGCTTAGTTGGCATGCATGATACTACCTATGATACTACCATTACAGGCAGCCCCACACCTTCTTCTCCGGGCTTCGCGAGGTCGAGGCGCTCCGGTCTTAGGTCCCGTCGACGCTGCACTCTGCCGCCTCGCGGTTCGGCCTGATCGACACATTCATGTGGCGATGTTGTGCTGCCGCACTACGGCACGACCCAGATGAACTGGTCTGCCCGCACATGTTCGTGAACGGGCGGGTGAGGAACAGGACCGACACCCGTTGCCGAGGGGCTACTATGCAACTCGTTCGCGTTTGCGGCAACGTGCGTGCCTACCGGGCAACTGTGCCCAGATAAGTAATATAATCTCTTAAGGCATCTTCAACGGTGACCTGCAAATTTCCTCCCGCATCCGTCCACGGGCGGGGGCTCAGTCCACGGACACGGATGCGGGAGGACATCATCCAACCGTAGCTTGTATATGTCCACTAGCAAATTCAAATTTAAATGTACGTTGATTCACACAACGTGTCGGATGCATCCACGATCACAACCAAAGAAAGGTAAATATGCTTAGTTTTTACATGTCCAAATTCAAAAGAACATCAATCCCGCAGTCCTGCATTTCTTCCCTGTCGGACCGACCATCCCAGCAAGCTCCTCCCCGATCAAGTAGGTGTCGTCGCCGCAACATAGGCAACCTCCGTGTCAGCGTCCGCCTCCGGCTCCGCCGTCGCGAACTCATCTTTCTGCCGCTCCAACATCTGGTAGCGGACGGATTGCATGATAATTCTAGGTCGGCATTTAAAGAGTCAATATTCAAGGTCAACATCTTGGTGTCCTCCGCATTCGCGGCGATCTTCACCCTCTTTTCCTCGAGTGCCGCCTTCCTCTGTTCGATCATGGTCCTCCTCTCTTCAAGCTTGATGTTCTTCTCCGTCGCCTCCATCAACTATTTGAACCTCTCCGCCTTCCTCTCCTCTTGATGTCTGAGCGCCTCATGCATGCCTCCTCCTTCTTTGCCAAGGTCTCCTCGAACGTCTCTGTCAGCTTGGCCGCCGCACCTTCTCGCTTCGCCCTCTCCTCCTCCCACTTCTTGCCCCGTAAATTTCTTCTAACCTTCTTCGGCGGTTCTTGGGCTGGGTCGGTAGGGTCACGGTTTCTTCCTCATTGGCTTGGGAGGCGGTCTTGGCAATGAAAAGGTCCCACTTCGGTTGCCCATTCAACTTCAACCAACAATGCATGACGGTGAAGGACTTCTTCTCCAACTTCTTATACACCACACAAGAACGAGTAGGCTACAAAGTGAAACAATGCATATTCATCTAGTGAGCAACAAAACAATACATGTTTGGCTAGTGATCGACAAAACTAAAGCATATCCGGCTAGTGATCAACTTACTTGCTCGGTGATTTGTGCACCCCTAGGCCACGGTGCGATGAGATGCTTCAAGTGCCCGCAATACTTGGAGACGGCCTCTTGGATGGTGTACCATCGATGATTGAGGGACTTCCACTCACGGTTACGGATCAATGCGTCGGAGTAGGGCGTGAAATGCTTGTGCTCATGGAACCATATGTGAATGTTCCTCCAAAAGGTTGTGCCATTTTGCTCCGTGTCATGGACAGGATCGAGGCTAGTGGCCAACCATGGATCGCACAGCAGCTCGTCCTCCCGCATGTTGAAGCTTTCTCATCTACCCTTCTTCTTCGGATCGCCGGCTGTATCATCCGGATCATCGTCGCCGTCCTCCTCCTCCCTCTCTGTCGTGGAATTGTCACGGCAGATGTCCTAGCGAAAGGACTTAGTCCTGGAGCCATCGCAACTAGGAAGCTTAAAGGGGTTATCGGGACAAAGGACACGAGAGGTTTATACTGGTTTGGCCCCTTGCGGTGAAGGTAAAGCCTAGTCCAGTTGATGTGGTATTGCTAGATTTCGATGACCAAGGAGCGAAATACGCTAGCTTGGCTCTCGATCTGTTGTTTATTTCCCTAAGCCGCCGCTGGGTCGTCCCCTTATATACCCGGGTTGACGCCCTGCGGCCTACAGAGTCTTGGTCGGGTCATACAACGTGTCCGGCTCGGTGACATCTCTTACATGCCTTACTTTACAAGTCTTATTTATACATGGTGGTTTATACTTACGGGCCTTAAGCCACCTCTGGGCTTGGGACTATTATAAGCCTAATCGTAAACCGTCATCTTGTATACTCTTGGGCTTTATTCTTTTGAACCGCCATTGTAGTTGACCCGGCCCCTCCTGGGCGGGTCATTCCTGGTAGTCATATCCTCAACATTAGGCCCCAGGTTGATTTGAACTTTGTTCATGTCAACCTTCAACACTTAGAAAAAATCCATCCACCACTGCTGTGAAAACCTTGTAACCCGCCATGATGTCACCTCCGGAATTTTTGGAATCCCGCCACGACATAATCTCAACGGATCTTTATCTTAATGTCTTTCCGAAAATCGAGGCGTCCATCTAGCTGGATAGCTTTCATTTGCCTTCCTCGTTTTTCGTGCCTGCCTGTTCGCCTATCTCCTTATAAATAGGCACGGCTGGTCTTCCTCCTTCTTCTTCCTTCTCTCGCAACCCCTGTGTCGCTCGAACTCCGCCGCCGCCGCAGCGCTCACCGTCGTCCTCAACCTTGGCCGCGGCATCACCTTGAGCTTGTCCAGAGAACGGCGGCGACCCTCCGCAGTAGATTTGCGTCCATAAGTTTTTACCTTTCCGCACCTTAGATCCACATTAGGGTTTGCAAGTTCGTCTGTGTTCTTCACTGTTCATCATGGATTCTTCGTAGTGTCTCCACCACATCCTCTTTTGATCCAAAAGAAGCATGGAACTCCTGCGATAGTTGTTTCGCATCCATTTTGGATGCTAGTAGATCCCCTTTTATTGCACAAAGGCCTCCTTAGAACTGATGAACTCCTCTGCACTAGTTTTTTAGGTCTAGATTTATTTTCCTTTTTTGAACAATCTTGATCCAAAATAGTAGCAGCAGCCTGTGAAACTTGTTTATCTCAGTACTTAGCCAATTTTTTGTCGTTGGCCTCCTTTGAATATCTTTAGTCATGGCGGCTTATCATGCCGGCTCATTTTTCCTTCATATATCATTAGCCCTTATTTAAGCCGCCATTACGCATCTGTATTGCAACTATTTACTTGTGATTCCACCATTTAATTTAAGCCGGCAAATTACTTCCTTTTTAGCTTGTCTTCTCACCATGCCGCCAAAGACGACGACAGTTTGCAATTGGGTCCCTTCCATAGTCATGGACGCCACTCTGAAGGATTTCATTACCATTGGATTTTTACCGGAGAAGAACATTATGTCTTACCGCGCTCCTGACCCTGCCGAAGAAAGACCTCAGCCCAAAGACGGTGAAGTCATCGTTTTTACTGATCATATGAACCGGGGTTTTTCACCACCCGGCTCAAAATTCTTCAGAGATGTTCTGCATTTCTTCAAGCTTCATCCTCAAGACCTTGGACCCAATTCCATATCAAACATCTGCAATTTTCAAGTTCTCTGCGAGGTTTATCTTCAAGAAGAACCTATTGTTGAACTCTTCAGAGAGTATTTTTATTTGAACCTCCAGAATGAATACACCAACGGCCCCAGCCTGGAACTTGGTGGAATTTCGATTCAGCGCCGACAGGGTGCCGTCTTTCCCTTAGTAGTCTTACCAAGCCATCCCAAGGATTGGAACCAAACTTGGTTTTATTGCAAAGACATGTCACCAGCTGATGAAAACCCAATGTTGGGTTATCGCGCGGAGCGTCTTGACTCTAAGTTTCTACTCCCTGACAAGCTTACTGCCGCTGAACGTAAGAAGCTCCTCCCAAGCATCAAAAGGATTCAAGCCTTGTTGGGGAACGGCTTAACTAGAGTTGACTTAATCCGTTGTTGGATCGCATGGCGGGTCATCCCTCTGAGCCGCCACTCTGACTTGATGTATAACTATGCCGGAGGACCAGATGACCCTCTGCGTCATAGTTCGGTACAACTGACTGAAGAGGCCATTGTTGAAATGTCAACCACCCTCGGAAACAGTAAATACGAGGACTGCTGTAAAGTTCGATTGAATCCTTTCTGCAAACTTAACCCGACACCAGAGGTAAACCCCCTTGACCCCCCTTTTCCTTCAGTAGTTAAGTATTTGCATGACTTTTAACTTGTTATTTACCTACAGGCCAAATCTGACTTTTGGAAGGCCAAATATGATCATGAAGCTGCCAAGAAGGCTAGAGCTGCCGCCATAGCCACCAAGAAGACAACCTGAAAATCCAAGAAGAAAAGAACTGCTTCTGATATGTTCAAGATGGATGATGATGTTTCTGAGTGGGAGGTAGCCCTTGACTCTCTTGGCCTGCTTTTTAACAACCTTATTGACACTGGATATTGCCAGGACGACACGGGGGCCAGCCAGGCTGTAGAAGAAGAGGTAACTATTTCCTTCGACTCGGAACCTTTGCCAAGACAGAAACCTCGACTGGTAACCCGGAAAGTAAGGTTTTCACACCCTTTGGCTTATTTGGATCCTCATTTTCTTTTGAAAAAACAGCAACATGAGAGCCGCCGTCAGGCCCGGACCAGTGAAGATAATGAACTGCCCTCCGGCTTACCGAAAACTCCTCGGAAACGCCATAATGAGGTTTCTTTCACCTTTGACTTTTGCTTTTGTCAATGAATCTATTTCCTTGCTCTTTTAACTGTGTGTCACTTTTGCAGGAGATTTCTCGTTCTTCTGGCGATTCTTCATAGACTCAACTTCCGGCTTTCAAGACTGCCCCTGGGTAAAGAAAATTATCTTTCTTCTGCATCTTTAAGTCTGTATCATTATACTGACTTATGAAATTCTTCTTAGCGGTCAAGCAAAGCCCAAGAAAGCCAGGGTGACTAAGCCGGCGGAACACCCGAAAACCGCTGAACCGGCAATACCAGCTCCTGCTCCTGAACAATGTGAAGCACCAAAAGACCCTGTTGTCAACGTTCAATCAGACCTTCCTGAGCCGTCAGTTGATGAGACCATTCTCAATCCATCTACCGTCGGGACGTCCAGCTTAGCTAACCCGCCGGTGACTTCTGATAATGACGTTCTAATCACTGTAGTAGATTCATTGAGCCGGGCAATCCAACTGTACTGGCCAGGCACTCTGCCAAGCAAGAGGCTTTGGAAAGGCAGAAAGTGTGGTTTGACGTCTCTCACTATGCTCACCTGAGTATTAGTGACGTGCTATCTGGATACCTCAGTCATGTGCATTCCAGCCGTGACTCTGAAATTGAGATGGTCAAACAGCTGCAACTGAAATATGAGGTATGCTCTCCGGCTTTCATTAGTTTACATATGTTCTGCCAGCCCCCAAGTCTCCGGATTATGATGAACCTGAATGATATGTAGACTTGTGATATAGGTTGATGCTCTGTCTTAGATTTTTCCCTAAGTCTAGTGGATTAGCATAAATTTCACCTGTAGTCCCCAAGGGCCGGCTTAATTCATCATGAATGAGCCGGTACTTGACTTCATAACTGTCTTGAATCAGTCCAAACAAATATTGTTATCCGGCTCAAGAAAAAAATTCTTAATATCATGCATTAGCCCCCAAGTGCCAAGCGTTGTTACTTGTAAAACACTTGGGACTTTAATCATAGAAGAGTCATTTTTGCATTTTAAAAATTGCTTTGGCAGACATTAGCCCCCAAGTGCCGAGTGGTGTTGTGTTACAAAGCACTTGGGACTTTAATCAGTATGACCTTTATTGAAATAAATTTTTAACACACCTGTGCATGTCTGTAGACCGCCATAACTGAATTGGGTTCTCAATTGACTGATGCAAAGACCCGGCTGGCGGCTCAAGAGACTGAGATAAAGAATGCTGACTCCAAACTCCAGTTGAGCCTCTCTAAAGCAGAGAAACTAAAGACCAGTTTTGATGTGGAGAAAAATCCTGGGCCGATGAAAAAACCTTGTCGATATAGCGTGCTGAGACAGCCGAGGCGGCTCTCAAGGAGGTTACCACAGAGCTCACTGGTTTAAAAAACCGTGTGTCTCAGATGGTCTCTGCAATTTTTGGCAAGTCATTGTATTATTTACTTAAACTCTATTTTTGCCAAAAATATAAGCCGCATGCTTAACCTTTTAAAATACTCATAGGTCCACGGAGCAGCAATCTGAGCCAAAACAGCTTAACAAAACTCAAGGCGGTTTACACCCTAGTGGAACAACTGTACACTGGAGCTCAACGGGCGCTTGCCATTATCTCCCCAGCCAACCAAGGACCAAACCTCTTGAGTGATGTTTTGAAGAAGTTATCTATCTTACCCGCCAGATTTCAAGAGGTCAAGCGGTCTTGTGCAAGAGCCGGAGCCCTAACTGCTCTAAGCCACTCCAAAGCCTGGGTGCCGGAGCTAGACCCGGCGGACGTAGCCAAGGGGTATCCCAGCCTTAAGGAAGACGGGACTCCGTTTGATCAAGATGATTTTGCTGCTTGTGTGAGGGGAGTTCGTCCTCAGGCTACCATCCTTGGCGACGAGACCAATATTGATAAGTATCAGCCGGGTTTTGACGTTGAAAATAAAAAGATGGAGACTCCTTCGTATAAAGTGACAGATCTCATCCCGCCAGTTCGCCAACACACCTTTGCCCCAGAAATTGACCCGTCTGGTCTAATTAATGATGAAGCTGAGTTCGTTGCTCTTCATGGCTTTGATTGGTCCAAGCCCAATTTCCAACCAGTGGAGAAAGATCAACCGGCACGGGAGGAGGAGTAACCGTCCAAATAATCTGGCTAAGGTTCAATGAACCGGCCTTAGCTTAAGATCTGCTTAGGAGAAAAAACAATTTTAACCTTTTGGGCTCCCGGCGCCTTGTAATAGCCTAGCTTAAAACTGCAGGTTCTGCCTATGCCGTCTTGCATATCATACTGCGTACGACATTTTATCCGTCATGTCAATATATGCTTTATATCCTTTATCACATCTGTAGTGTTTAAATCTGTTCCTGTATGTAAAAGATGAGAAATTGTCCTGTCGGTTTGTCGCTGGACGGGTCAAAACACCCAATACATAACTATGAAATTACCATAACGGAATAATTAGGCCCAGATGTAAAGATAAATAAGGTTGGAAAGCCTTTGATTAAAGAAAACACAGATAAGTCTGTTTATGAACGACAATATCATACATGTGTTCTTTGATTCCGGACTGCCGGCTTACGTGACCCGGACAGTAAGGGTGACAACCCAATATTTTTAGAAGTCAATACTTCCATATGTCTGATGACTGTCATACATTGGCAACTTATTGTCAAAGAACCAAGCCGGTTTAAATTAAAACCATACTTACAGTTAGATTCTAGATAACAAAAACTAGTAAAACAAAAGAATCTCTTTCAAACAATGTGAATCAAGCATCAAGAAAAATTTGGAGGTTTCTGATTCGGATATGATCAGTAAACCGGACCAAAGGGGTTAAACTAGGATTTGAATACGATCATGCAGCCCCAAGTGGCTTTGGCGTTGCGCCGATCAAGAGGGTACCGACAGCTATGTTCTCTTTGGTTCGAATACGACCTATGTTTGAACAGGAAGCCCCCAAATGACCTTGAGAGGTTTTTAACGACCCTGATTCGAATACGATCCAAGTCGGACCCAAAAGGGGTTAAGCTATGATTTGGATACGATCAAGAAGCCCCCTAGTGAGTTTGGCTTTGCGCCGATCAAGAGTGTTACAACAGCTATATTCTCTTTGGTTCGAATACGACCTATGTTTGAACAGGAAGCCCCTAGTGACCATGAGGTTTTAACGGCTAGATTCAAATACGATCATGAGCCGGACCAAGAGGATTAAGCTAGATTCGAATACAATCATCCTCCAATTGGTCGTATTATACTTAAGATAACAAAGACATGTGATCATTAAGGAAAAATGACAGAGGTCCTGCTTTATTATTTATCATAATACATACAACGTCAAAGTATGTACATTATGAGAGCCGATGGCTCAAGTGTAGTAAGGCCAAAGATGAGCAATATTCCACGGTCGGCGGGTCTCCTCCTCCGACTTACGTGAGTCTTTATGCTCTCAAACATCGATAAGGTAGTATGACTAGTTATTCAAGTTCTTTCTGACCACAAAGGGTCCTTCCCAAGGTGGGGATAGCTTGTGCTCATCAGACTGATCCTGGATGAGCCGGAGCACTAGGTCACCTTCTTGAAAGGTTCTTGACTTAACCCGGCGATTGTGGTAACGGGGCAGGTCATGTTGGTAAATCGCTGAGCGGGCTGCCGTTAAGTCACGCCCTTCATCCAATAAGTCAAGCGCATCCTGACGGGCTTGTTCGTTATCAGCTTCAACGTAAGCCGCCACACGGGGCGAGTCATGACGGATGTCACTGGGCAGAACTGCCTCTGCTCCATAAACCATGAAGAAAGGTGTATAACCCGTAGATCTGTTAGGGGTAGTATTGATACTCCATAGTACTGAGGGTAACTCTTCTACCCAACAACCCGGTGTCCGTTGTAAAGGAACCATAAGCGGGGGCTTGAGACCTTTTAAGATTTCCTGATTTGCTCTCTCGGCTTGACCATTGGATTGGGGGTGAGCTACTGACGAAACATCAAGCCGGATATGCTCACGTTGACAAAATTCCTCCATAGCACCTTTGGACAGATTAGTACTATTGTCTGTTATAATGCTGTGTGGAAAACCAAAACGAAAGATCACCTTTTTCATGAACTGAACCGTTGTGGCTGCATCGCACTTACTAACCGGCTCTACCTCAACCCATTTTGTGAATTTGTCAACGGCCACCAAAAGATGTGTTTTTTTATCTTTGGATCTTTTGAAAGGTCCAACCATATCGATCCCCCAAACTGCAAATGGCCAAGTAATTGGAATTATCCGCAATTCTTGAGCCGGCACGTGCGCCCGTCGTGCAAATTTCTGACAATCGTCACACCTACTAACCAAATCCTCCGCATCAGCGTGAGCCGTCAGCCAGAAAAAATCATGACGAAAGGCCTTGGCTACAAGAGATTTTGACCCGGCATGATGGCCACAATCTCCTTCATGGATCTCACGAAGAATTTCTTGACCTTCTTCAGGAGAAACACAACGTTGAAACGCTCCAGTGACACTGCGATGATATAACTCACCATTGGAAATTGTCATTGACTTAGACCACCGGATTATCTGTCTAGCCAAGGTCTCATCCTCCGGCAACTCACCCCGGGTCATATAAGCCAAATACGGCACTGTCCAATCTGGGATGACATGAAGAGCCAAGTCCTCCTCTATAGGCAACTTGACAGAAGGGTTATGAAGAACATCTAAAAAGTGTTAGGCGGCACCGGCTTACGCTGAGATCCCAACTGGCTTAAAGCATCGGCCACTTCGTTCTTTCTGCGGTCAATGTGCTCCACTTGATAACCCTTGAAGTGTCCAGCAACAGCGTCAACCTCACGGCGATAAGCCGCCATGAGAGGGTCCTTGGAATCCCACTTGTCTGATACCTGCTGAGCCACCAAATCTGAGTCGCCAAGGCACCGTACCCGACTTAAACTCATTTCTTTAACCATTCGAAGACCATGGAGTAAGGCCTCATACTCAGCTGCGTTGTTAGTACAAGGAAACATCAACCGCAACACATAACAAAATTTGTCACCTCGAGAAGTTAAAACGACTCCAGCCCCCGAGCCTTCCAATTGTCTGGACACATCAAAATGAATCGTCCAATATGTGTTGTCTGGCTTCTCTTCAGGTATCTGCAACTCCATCCAGTCATTAATGAAGTCCACCAATGCTTGAGATTTAATGGCAGTACGTGGTACATACTTTAAACCATGAAACCCAAGTTTAATGGCCTACTTGGCGACTTGTCCTGTGGCTTCTCTATTTTGAATAATATCTCCTAAAGGAGCAGAGCTAACCACAGTGATAGGATGACCCTGAAAGTAATGCTTAATCTTCCAGCTTTCCATGAACACCCCATAAGCAAGCTTCTACCAATGTGGATATCTCTGCTTGGACTCAATGAGCACCTCACTGACGTAATAAACCGGCCATTGAACCGGATGTTCCTTGCCAGCCTCCTTGCGTTCTACAACAATGGCCACACTGACAGCACGTGTGTTAGCAGCCACATATAAGAACAATGGCTCCTTCTCAACGTGAGCAGCAAGAACCGGCGGCTCGGCGAGCTGTCTTTTCAGATTTTCAAAGGCAGAGTTAGCAGCATCACTCCAGGCAAAATTATCCGTCTTCTTCATCATTTGATACAACGGCATAGCCTTCTCACCTAACCGGCTTAAAGCTGCGACACGACCCACCAGCCGTTGAACGTCATTGATGCACGCCGGCTTAGCCAAAGACGTAATCACCTTGAGTTTCTCTGGGTTAGCCTCAATTCCTCTGTTAGACACCAAAAAACCCAAAAGCTTGTCAGCTGGGACTCCAAAAACGCCCTTGACCGGGTTAAGCATCATCTTGTAGACCCGGAGGTTATCGAAGGTTTCCTTCAGATCATCTACCAGAGTTTCCTTCTCTCTGGATTTCACCACTATATCGTCCACATAAGCATGAACATTACGCCCAATCTGATTATGAAGACAGTTCTGCACAAACTGTTGATAAGTCGCCTAGGCATTCTTAAGCCCAAAAGGCATAGATACATAGCAGAAGGCTCCAAACGGGGTAATGAAAGCCGTCTTCTCCTGGTCCTTAACTGCCATCTTGATCTGATGATAGCTAGAATAAGCGTCCAAAAAACTCAAACGCTCACAACCCGCCGTAGCATCAATGATTTGATCAATACGAGGGAGAGAAAAAGGATCAGCCGGACAAGCCTTGTTTAAATTTGTGTAATCCACACACATACGCCAAGTGCCATTCTTTTTTAGCACAAGCACCGGGTTGGCCAACCACTCTGGGTGAAAAACTTCAACAATAAACCCGGTCGCCAAGAGCCGGGCCACCACTTCTCCAATAGCCTTGCGCCTTTCCTCGTTGAACCGCCGAAGAAACTGCCTGACCGGTTTAAACTTTGGATCAATATTGAGAGTGTGCTCAACGAGTTCTCTCGGTACACCCGGCATGTCAGAAGGCTTCCATGCAAAGATGTCCCGGTTCTCACGGATGAACTCGATGAGCGCGCTTTCCTATTTGGGATCCAAGTTAGCACTGATAATGAATTGTTTGGATGAGTCGCCAGGCACAAAATCAATCATCTTGGTATCGTCCGCTGACTTAAACTTCGGCGCCGGCTCATGCTCCGTAGTTGGCTTCTTCAAAGATGTCATGTCTGCCGGGTCAACGTTGTCTTTATAGAACTTTAACTCCTCCGTCGCGCAAACAGATTCTGCGTAAGCAGCATCGCATTCCTCACACTCTAAAGCTATCTTCCAGCTTCCATGTACTGTGATAGTACCTTTATAACCCGACATCTTGAGCTGCAGATAAACATAACACGGCCGTGCTATGAATTTTGCATAAGCCGGTCATCCAAACAAGGCGTGATACGGGCTCTTGATTTTGACCACCTCAAAGGTTAATTTCTCAGCCCTGGAATCATGCTCATCTCCAAAAGCTACCTCCAGATCAATCTTACCCACTGGATATGCCGACTTACTAGGCACCACACCATGAAAAATAGTGTTGGACGTCTTAAGACTTTTGTCAGTCAACCCCATGCGACGGAATTGTCTCATAATAGAGGATGTTGATGCTACTGCCTCCGTCCATGAGTACTTTAGTGAATTTATACCCACCAACCTAAGGCGCCACCACCAAAGCCAAATGACCCGGATTGTCAACCCGGGGAGGGTGATCCTCCCTACTCCACAGAATAGGCTGCTCAGACCATCTCAGATAATGAGGTACCACCGTCTCAACAGCGTTGACCGCTCTCTTATGAAGTTTCTGGTCCCTTTTGCATAAACTGGTGGTGAATACGTGATACTGCCCACTGTTCAGCTGCTTTGGGTTACTCTGATACCCGGATTGCTATTGCTGCTGACTACCTTGGCCAGATTGCTGATTATAGCCGCCTTGATTGCCTTGAGGGCCCTGGCCATGAAAGCTGCCACCGCCTGAATTGCCGCTCGGGCCATGAAAGCCGCCACCACCTGAGCCGCTGCCAGGTCCATGATTAGCGTCAAACATGTTAGAATTCTTGAAAGCCTTCATGATCGTACAGTCTTTCCATAGATGGGTGGCCGGCTTCTCCCGGGTGACGTGTCTTGGACAGGGTTCATTTAGCAACTGCTCGAGGGTGGGACCTGACCCGCCTGACCGAGGAGGTGGCCTCCCCTTACGGCGTTGATTGTTGCCCTGTGCGTTGGTGTTAGCCACAAACTCCAGACTACCGTCACCCTTACGTTTATTATTACCTCCTTGATTTGCCGGGTTATGCTGGTGACCTTTGCCGTTGTCGTTCTTATTTCCCTTCCATGTCTTCTCTTCGTCAGACGCGGGGTCCTTGGTACTATCAGAGTCGGCGTATTTGACCAGAGCCGCCATCAGCTGGCTCATGTCATTGCAATCACGCTTGAGCCGCCCAGCTTCTATTTCAGAGGTTCAAAACGGCAATTTTTCTCCAACATTAAGACCGGGGAGTCGGCATCCATCTTATCAGATGAATGTATTATTTCCTTCACCCGGCGCACCCAATGGGTCGTGGATTCACCTTCCTCTTGCTTGCAATTAGTCAAGTCTACAATCGACATGGGTTGCTTGCATGTATCTTTGAAGTTCTGAATAAACCAGGATCTTAACTCTGCCCATGAGCCGATGGAATTGGGTGGCAACCCCGTCAACCAAGTGCGAGCTATTCCATCCAACATCATGGTGAAGTACTTGGCCATTGCTGCGTCACTGACCTCCAGTAACTCCATGGCCATCTCGTAACTTTCAATCCATGTCCCGGGTTGTAAGTCAGCTGTGTCATTAGGCACCTTATGAGGCCCCTTAAAATCCTTTGGCAAACGCTCATTACGCAGAGCCGGCACCAAGAAAGGGACACCTCCAGTCCTCGTGGGCACACCTGCTTCAACAGAGGTCGTTGGATAAACCGGAAAAGCTTGGTGAGCCGCCTGCTCAGCTTCCTGTTGAACCTCCCGCTCAGCATCTTGGCGGATCCTATCCTGGTCAACCAAGTTAAGAGCTCCATCACACGTCGGATCATGCCTGCGCGGCTGGTTTCGGCGCTGGGCGTTGCTTGACACGGCCGCTGAATCCATATGCCTGCTATAGCTTGGGCTCTGGCTTGGGCGAGGGGTTGAATGAATCATGTCTCGACTGTAAGAGTATGACTCCTGCTGCGCAAGAGCCGTCTGAAGAAGTTCTCGGACCCTTCGCGTTTCGATCACCGTCGGAGAGTCGCCTTCCATCGGTAGAGCCGCCAAACGTGTCGATGCAGTGATCAGATTCTCCAAAGGGTTAGAAAAATGACACGGTGGTGTTGGTGTATAATGAGGTGGAGCAGTATTCACATGAGGGGGTTCCATAGCCTGCGGTTGAACCGGTGCCCCAGCCCCGGGTGTTGCAATCCGGTTTGCCTCCGGCGGGTTCCTGGGACAGGCCCCGGGTGTGTGGAAGAGATTTCTAGGATCGTAAGTCAGGGGCAAACGTGACTGAGTCTTCTGGTGCCTTCTGCTCATGACCTCGTTTGATGCATTCAGATTCATTGAGAGCTGGAAAGCCTCTGATTAAAGCTGCTGAGCCCAAGCGTCCAAAGCCGCCGCTCTGCAGCCATCCGGACGTCCTCCGCCGCCAAGTTTTCCTTGGCTTGAGCTACCTCCCCACGTAACCGTGCCACCTCGGCATCATGCTGAGCCTTATCCGCCGGTTCGACCACGGCGGTCAACAGGGTGGTCATCCTATCCATGAGATCCATCAACACCTGAGCCAGTGGTCGCGCTGGGTCTCCTGACCCGGCAGCTGCCGACCCGGTGGTTATCGCTGCCGCACCCGTAGAGTTTTGAGCGGGCTGCGTACCAGTCATGAAGACCCCCGCTCTGTTCGGCGGCTCAAAGGGGTCCGGAATACTGCTGCCATCGGAACAGCCCCCAAGCCCGCCATCTTGTAGTTGATACAATGAATCCGTCTCACCTGTGGACGACTCGCCGTCAGAGTGGACGACCGTCTCACCGCCATCCATGGATCCTTCAGAAAGCTCCCCTCCATGGATGCAACCCACGAAGGCACGCCTCACGGTGGGCTGAGTCCAGGCGGGTCTCACGCACTGAGCCGTCTCGATGAGGTTGGTGCAGATGTCCGGCTCAGGGCCCGGCTCGCCGATCCGGCCGATGAAGACGTGGATTCTGCCGAAGGGGACCCGGTACCCGTACTCAATTGAGCCGGCGTCGGGGCCCCAACCTGTGTCATCGATGTAGAGCTTGCCGCGACGACTCTTGGTCATCCGGCCCACAGCGTATCCCATGAGTCCTTCGAAGCTGCCCTTCAAGAACTTAAATCCACCGTGCGCTGGCCCCACGGTGGGCACCAACCGTCGTGGAATTGTCACGGCAGATGTCCTAGCGAAAGGACTTAGTTGTGGAGACATCGCAACTAGGAAGCTTAAAGGGGTTAATCGGGACAAAGGACATGAGAGGTTTATACTGATTCGGCCCCTTGCGGTGAAGGTAAAGCCTAGTCCAGTTGATGTGGTATTGCTAGGTTTCGATGACCAAGGAGCGAAATACGCTAGCTTGGCTCTCGATTTGTTGTTTCTTACCCTAAGCCGCCGCCGGGTCGTCCCCTTATATACCCGGGTTGACGCCCTGCGGCCTACAGAGTCCTGGCCGGCTCATACAACGTGTCCGGCTCGGTGACATCTCTTACATGCCTTACTTTACAAGTCTTATTTATACATGGCGGTTTATACTTACGGGCCTTAAGCCGCCTCTGGGCTTGGGCCTATTATAAGCCTAATCGTAAACCGTCATCTTGTATACTCTTGGGCTTTATTCTTTTGAAACGCCATTATAGTTAACCCGGCCCCTCCTGGGCGGGTCATTCCTGGTAGTCATATCCTCAACACCCTCCTCCCCCTCCCTTTGGATGTTACTCTCCGGCGGCCCAATGTTGTTGTTGTGTGTCATCGCCGGTCTAGGTGTAGGACTGTTGTGTGGCCGTCTGGGTGTAGGACTGCTGCTGCTGGTAGTTGCCGGACTGTGTGGGATCCGAGTCTTCCACCTGCCCGTTCTCATAGCCCCCTCCTCCTCCCTCGCCTCTGTCGTGGATGATATCGAGCATCTCCCTTTCCTCGTCGTACGCCGGCTCCCCACTCTCGGCATTGCAGCAAACAACGTGCGGGCACCCATCTGCTCCCCTCCCGCCGTCCTCGGCCAGCGAGCTGTGGCGAATAATACTCGAAGAAGAGTGGTGCCACATTAACATTGACGATGTAAGGAACCATATAGGCGGGGTTGCGAGCTGCTTGGTGGCGTAGTAGTACGGAGGCTTGTAAGGCTCCGGCCATGGCGCTGTCTATACTGTGGGCGCACATGTCTGGCAGCCTCCGCCACGGCCTCGCCGACCGCCTCGTCCGCCACGCCCATCGCCACCACCAGGCCCACCAGGGGCCAGCCGCTTCTTCAGCTTCTCCCCATTTGCGGCCTTCGCTTTGATGCGGCGATTTTGCCGCGTCTCAGAGTTGATCTTCCATGTGTTGGCAGCGGAGGGAAGGAGAGGGTGGGAGAAAAGAGCAGGAATTGGGCGGAGAGCGGCGGGGAGTGGAAGAAGAGAGTGGGGGATTTTGGCGTGGAAACAGTGCGGGGTGCTACAAAAGCGCGGGCTCCGCCTTCCTTTTGGGTAGGCCAAGGGGCGGAGAGCGAGGTTTCGCGTGTCCGGACTCCCGCAAACCTCCCCCGTGTTTGTCTCTGGTTTGCGGAAGAAATCGCATTCGAGCCGTCCAGCGGACTGATACAGGACCGCGTTGGATGGCTTCCACAGTTCAGACTTCCGGACAGTTGCGGGAGGTTTGCGAGTCGGCGTTGGAGATGCCCTTAGTGAGAGCAATATGGGCTAGGCCACAGATGTCATGCTGAAAGTATAATAGGGCGAAGAAATTTCTGGCGTGAGACAGTGAAAGTAGGTCTTGACTCTTGAATGTCACACTGTGCTAGCAAAAGGCTTATGGGTGTCACAAAAGTGCAAACCAAGCTGAAAATAACCAAATCATGTTACAACAGAGGGCTTATACATCTGATCGGGTCACTTGATTGACTAATGTCACACTGTGCTAGCAAAAGGCCTCTGGGAGTCACAAAAGTGCAAACCAAGATGAAAATAACCAAATCATGTTACACAAAAGTGCAAACCAAGGTGAAAATAACCAAATCATGTTACAACAGAGGGCTTATACATCTGATCGGGTCACTTGATTGCTACATATTCCCTGGGGGCATCATACTAAGTCTACTAATTTATTTTCCATACAAGCACTCAGATATAACATACACCACCGTTCCTTCATATGCAAGTACATGTTAATAAATCAGAATTATATTAAACAACACAAACATCCTAGGTCATCATCGCCCCCCCGAGAGACCAGAGAATGTGCCGATGCTTGTCGTTAGGTCGGGAAATCCTCTGATTTGCATCATATTGACGTTGTTGATATGTGTGGGTGCCATCTCCGGCAGTGCGGTCTCTCCGTCGAGGTACTCCATGACTTGCTTCATGCTAGGCCTCGCACTGGGCAACGGATGCAAGCACAAGAGCCCTAGCTTCAACACCATGCTGGCCTTGTCCTTGTCATAGTTACCATGAAGCCTTGTGTCCATAGTTTGCAAGAGGGTTCCATTGTGACAATGCTCGCGTACCCAATCCACCAGCATGATGTGTTCGTCTTTGGAGTCTTGCTTAATGGGTCTCTGTCCACATGCTACCTCAAGAAGGAATGTGCCGAAGGCAAAAACATCTGTAAGAGGAGAAGCCTTGCCCGAGCGTAGCAACTCTGGGGCTAGGTAACCCATGGTGCCAACCACATGTGTGGTTTGTAGGTCGGTACCATGATCATATAACCTTGCGAGGCCAAAATCACCGAGCCGTCCATTCATTTCACCATCAAGGAGCACATTGCTTGCTTTTATGTCTCTATGTATGACAACCTTTTCCCATTTCTCGTGTAGATACCACAAGCCACATGCTATCCCATTGATGATCCCAAACCTCTGGGTCCAGTCAAGTGTCGGCTTGTCCTCTCCACAATACAGGTACTTATCAAGACTGCCATTCGGCATGTACTCATACACCAGAATGAGCTCATGTTCACGCCGGCAATAACCAAGCAACTGCACTAGGTAGCGGTGTCGAAGGCGACCAATACTTACGACCTCGGCGATGAACTCCTTCATCCCCTGCCTTGACTCATGGGACACTTTCTTCACGGCTACCTCCAAGTTGGATACCGGGAGTACTCCTTTGTATACTTTCCCAAAGCCTCCTTCGCCTAGGAGGTTCTTGTTCTTGAATCCTTCCGTCGCATGGTACAGGTCCTTGTACGAGAAGCGATGTGGCCCGAACTCCACCTCCCAATCCTCCCGTAGCTCGGCATACCTCCGATGCCTTCGTACGAGAAGGGTGATGGCGGTTCCCACGGCCGCGATGAACACTGCGGTGGCAATCGGAAGGACGATCTGCAAGACTTTAGATCGAACCTCCTGACGACCACGGAACAACTTGGGCAAATTTGTGATGTTGATTGCCGGGGCAGGGCCATCCAGGCCAAAGCTCCAACCAAGCACGGAGTAGAGCGTGCTGAGTGAGCCGGATGCACCCGAGAAGCCAACAAAAGATGGGTCCTCGAGCACATCGGAGAGGTTGGTGGTGGCTGTAAACAATGGCCTGCGAGGTTTGGCAGCGCCGAGGGGAGCCAAGGTCGACACGACCTGTGTGATCTGTGCATCATAATCGACCCACAGTTGCATCGGATCTCCACTATTCAGAGATAAGTTTGTGAAGCTACCAGTCTTGTGATCATAGAAACCAGCCGTGTGGGCTTCAACGGAGATTAGCCCGTTGACGTCGATGCCGACATGGTTGCTGTCTATGTCCTTGAACTCCCCGTTGCCGAAGGTGTCGAGCTCGGCCACGAAGATGCGGTTGTCGGGGCGGCCGTTGGTCGAGGCGTTGAAGAGGCCTAGGAAACTGCCTGGCATGGCGCCGGAGAAGTTCCTGCCGGGGGCGACGAAGAAGGCCATGCCGCCGCTGCTCTCCTTGTCGAACTCGGACTGGACGGCAAACACGAAGGAGAGCGAGAAGGATCGCACCGTGCCGCCGGCGCCGTGACGGAAGCGCAAGGGAGCCCGGTGGAACGCGTAGCCTATGATGTCGGAGCTGTTGGTCAGCTGGAGGAGTCCGCCGGGTTGGACCATGGCGGAGCCGTCGAGGGTGATATCTGCTCCCCGGAAGCCGGAGTAGACGAACGACTGCGCCTGCGCAGTGCAGAGAGCTACATGGTCGGGGCCAAGGGAGAGGATCATGAGGCACAAAGAGTACGCAAGGATGGATCTATGCAGCTTGGTGGCCATGTCTACAGCTAGGCTGCAAATAGGTACGTGGTGGGGAAGTGAGAAAAGTTGTTTGCAGTATTCGGCTACTACACACGTACAAGTACCAACACAGTTTATATTATTGGAGGGTTAACTTGCCAAAGTCAAGTGTATGATGCGACCATGGGACATAATATGCTATCTGAATGCGTGGCCTGATAATGACAAGCATGAGATAATAAATTTTCTTGACATTTTTACCTTTTTGTTGAATGGAGACCGCAATAAGTTAACATGCGATGCGACTACGGAATTTGTCAGCGCAGCCTCTAGTTCTGAACAAAATGACGCATGGCAGCAAGCCTTTTCAATGGCACGGTACAAGAGAACAGATCAGCCACATATTGCGTGTGATTTAAGGTGTTTGCAAGCAATCACTCACTCCTCACGACAAGTGCTACTACATTTAACTGCAGAAAACAAGTACTAGGACTATCGGGCCTTTCATCCCGTCTTTATCCGTAGAACTTTCTCGACCAATCCGGTCTCGCACCGCAAAACTTCACCCAACCAAAATATACACTGTTGTTCTTAATTTCTATCACCAGTACGTCCGATCCATCCAATCCAAGTGGCATGAAGAACAAGTGTCCTACTTTTGAAAAGACTGTAGTCTTTATTATTTTCTGTTTGCTAACAGTAATCTTGAGGCTCGGCTGCTCCTTTGGTTTGACCCATACAAGGGGGTGCTGTTACAAGTCAACCTCTGATCTCCCTTGCCTCCTAGTACTCCCTCCGTCCGAAAATACTTGTCGGAGAAATAGATAAAAATGGATGTATGTAGAATTAAAATACATCTAGATACATCCATTTCTCCGACAAGTATTTCCGGACGGAGGGAGTATATTCTATGGCCCTATTGGCTATTTTAGAGTTGGAGAGGGAGAGTCCCATGCAGTACCACAGTTCTTTGAAATGTGTGAAAGCAGTGATTTGAAATAAGTGAAATCAGTTTTTTAAAATGAGCAGAATCACTATTTGAATTGAATAAAATAACTATTTTTAAATGAGTGAAATCAATTTTTTTAAAATGAGTGATATCATTATTTTGAATTGTGTGAAATCAATATTTTTTGAAATGAGTGACATAGTGAGTGAAATTATTTTTTCAAATGAGTCAAATCTATTTCCAAATGAGTAAATAAGCGAGTGAAATCAGTTTTTCAGAATGAGCTAAATCAGCTTTTATGAAATGGGTGAAATTAGTTTTTGAATTGAGTGAAATTAGTTTACGAAATGAGTGAAACTAGTTTTTTGAAATGACAGAAATCATTTTATATGAAGCAGATTTAAGTGCGAAATATGTGGAACTTGTTATTTCAAAAACGTGAAACTGGTTATCTAAAAAATGTAAAACTAATTCTTTCAAATCCGTTTTTAAAATTACTGAAATTATATTGTTTTAGTGAAATCAGACTTTTGAAATATGATATTTGTGAATCTGCCCATTTCTATGCCTCGAACTGGTATTCTTGAAATATATTTCCACAATATCGTATTTCAATTTCATGTATAAATCAGGAATATTAGTTTGCACACTAAAGTATGCATCTTCGCAAATTTCAAATTTCAATTTCAATGAAACAAGTAGCTTCATTGTGAAATAAAACTAAAGTTAAAATATGATTGATACTTAAAAAAAGTAAAAATATATCCAAAGCAGTTGTATTTTAAAGATCTTGTGGGCCTTAATAATTCAAATATGTAAAAAAAACTACTCCCTCCATTCCTTTATCTAAGGTGTATTATTTTCAGCACATTAACCAAGGCACATAATTATGTACTATTTGGGACGAAATTACCCTTGTCTAATTCGTAGATTAGCGGCAAGTAAATCATTTAGGATAGGAAAGGAAGAGATACATGCAATTGGGAGAGAGATAGTTTCCTATTCTTTCTATACAAGAAGAGATACATGCAATCAGGGGAGAGATACTTTCCTTTTTCTGGAGGGCCAAGATCGGAATTACGAGGAATTAGAACAAATGCACCTTACATTATGAAATTTTATCAAAAAACAAATACACCTTATATAAAGGAATGAAGGCACATAATTATTATTTTGGGAATTTTGGTTAAAAAGTTGTGAGCAATTCAAAATGTCAGAAATGAAAACAAAAGACAAGTCTTTAGTTTGGAGACAAAGTCTAGTGTGTGTGCAACCACCCACCCATGGAAAAGAATTCTATGAGACCAGGTTTGTGATTTGTGAATGCCACGTGTCATCCATCAGGACGGGTCTCACCTGCTAACCGTGAGACCTGGTCTTATATAATTTTTTTCCACCCACCCATCGCTCCACTCTCGTACGCTTCGCCGACAACCATCCTGACAAAGAGTTGTGCATGTCTGGGCGTATTATAGTGTATACTCTAGCAAAATGTTTCGCCTCTTTATACCGCAAATCACCGCACCATGCCTAGTCGGATGGTGGATACATTAATGTCGTTACATACAGGCACTGGTAGAATTATTACTTTCGGCAACAAGCCTGGAGTGTTACAATATATAGAGTGCCTACTAAGCCGAACATGCATACAATACAGGGGCAACACCTCCTTGAAAAAGATATAGAGGTACATAAGAAACAAAAATAGTATATCATACAAATATTCAGAAGTTTACCGGCAAAACCCACATAACAGAAAATAATGTGGTCCAATTGGAGGATGTTGCAGAGAAGCCCCCTGATCTTACGAGAACCAAAAAGGCACCGGCCTAAGCATGGAGTCATCTTCCAGACTTCCACCCGAGACAATGGATGTTGCGCCATGGCTTGCCGTGGAAGAAGGATAAGACATGATGTACGGGTCAAAACCTTCGTTTTGCATTGCAGCGAGCATCTCGAAGTTGGTGTCCACTGGTGATGATGGCTCTGGTGTTGGAGGGTCACCGTCAAGGTACTGCGTCACTTGGCGCATGGTAGGCCTTGCGAGAAGGATCGCACTGTGCCGCCGGCGCCGGGACGGAAACGCAAGGGAGCCCGCGGAACGCGTAGCCTATGATGTCGGAGCTGTTGGTCAGCTGGAGGAGCCCGCCGGGTTGGACCACGGCGGAGCCGCCGAGGGTGATGTCGGCTCCATGGAAGCCGAAGTAAATGAATGACTGCGCCTGCACAGTGCAGAGAGCTACTACTCCCTTTGTTCGGAATTACTTGTCTCGAAAATAGATATATATCTAGAAGTAAAATACGTCTAGATACATCCATTTCTGCAACAAGTAATTTCAAACGAAGGGAGTACATGATTCGGGTCAAAGGGAGAGGATCACAAGGCACAGGGAGTGCACAAGGAACGTTCTATGCAGCTTGCCGGCCATGTCTACAGCAGTACAGCTAGGCTGCAACTTGGTACGTATAGTGGGGAAGTGAGAAAAGTTTTTCCCAGTATTCGGCTACTACACACGTACAAGTACAAGACAGTTTATATTATTGCCTATTGGAGGGTTAGCTCGCCAAAGTCAAGTGTATGATGGGACCATAATGCGACATACTCCGTATATGCTATCAGAATGCGTGGCCTGATAACGACAAGCATGAGATAATAAAATTTCTTGACATCTTTACCTTTTGTTGAATGGAGACCGCGCTATAAGTTAACATACGACTACAGAATTTGTCAGCGCAGCCTCTAGTTCAGAACAAAAATGACGCATGGCAGCAAGCTTTTTCAATGGCACGTAGTACTACTAGGAACAGATCAGCCATATATTGTGTCTGATTAAGGTTTTGCAAGCAGTCACTCACTGCTACAGTCAACTGCAGAAAACACTGTAATGCTACATCAACGGAGTTTTACGGGGGTTTCACGAGGTGGTTAACACTTGGCGAGTTATGATTGGCTTAAGGGGGGAGGAAGGGCCCCACCTACCTGAAAGGGGGGGGGGGACGAGACTTGCCTGCTCCCCCGGCCTGCGCCCATCCGTGCTCCCGCATACGTGGCATGGTTTGATTGGAACAAAATAAGGCCCGGCCCCATCCCCTTAAAATCAGGGGGGAGATGATTAGATTAGAAAGAAAAAAGAGAAAAAGACAGCCGTAGGATGGACTGGGAGCATGGGAAGGGAGCAGGCAAACCGGATCCGGGGGGGGAGGGGGGGGGAGGGGGGGGTGGGGAGATTAATTAGCGTTAAGGCCTCCGTAAAAGTCCGTGAGTGTAGGATTATTCAGAAAATAAGTATTACTCCAGTTGGTCCTTCATCCATTTTTTTAGAGCAGGGGTCACGCGAACGCGTACCTCCTCTATCACAAATTTACGTCCACTCTCCGTCAAAGGGAAGATGATAAGCCAGCGCATCCACAAAGTGCAATGTGGGCCACTAGCCTAGGCCATGACTCTTCTTGATCAGCCATAAACCCCGTCTCGTAGAACTTTTCTCGGCCAATCCGGTCTTGCACCGCGCAACTTCCAACCAACCAAAATACACTGTTGTTCTTAATTTTTAGCACCAGTACGTCCAATCCAAGTGGCATGAAAAACAAGTGTCATACTTTTGAAAAGTCTGTGATCTTCAGACTCGGCTGCTCCTTTGGTTTCACACATACAAGGGGTGCTGTTACAAGTCAACCTCTGATCTCCCTTGCCTCCTATATTCTATGGCCCAATTGACTATTTTAGAGTTGGAGAGAGAGAGTCCCATGCAGTGCCACAGTTCTTTGAAATGAGTGAAAACAGCATTTTGAAATAAGTGAAATCATTTTTTTAAATGAGCGAAATCATTATTTTGAAGTGAATAAAATGAGTGTTTTTGAAATGAGTGGAATTAAAAAATGTAAATGAGTGGTGTATCAGTATTTCGGACTGATTAAATCAGTTTTTATGAAATGAGTTAAATTAGTTTTTTGAATTGAGCAAAATCATTTTTTGAATTGAGTGAAATCATTTTTTTAATGAGTGAAATTAGTTTTACGAAATGAGTGAAACTAGTTTTTTGAAAGGACTGAAATCATTGTTTTGAAATTAGCGAAATTATATATTTTGGATTGAATGAAATCTGTTTTCATATATATATGAAGCAGATTTCAGTGTGAAACTGGTTATTTAAAAAATGTGAAACCGGTTAATTATCTAAAAGAAGTAAAACTAATTCTTTCAGATCCTTTTTCAAAATTACTGAAATTATACTGTTTTAACTGAGTGACTTTTGAAATATGATATTTTTGAATCTTCTCATTTCAGCGTCTGGAATTGATATTCTAGAAATATATTTACCCAATATCGTATTTCAATTTCACGTATAACTCAGGAATATTAGTTTTACACACTAAAATATGTAGCCTCGGAAATATCAATCTTTATACCACAACTCTAGTGAAATGTTTCACATCTTTATACCGCAACTCACCGCACCAATCTTGATGCCAAGGCGACCGGCGGATACATTGCCGTTACATACCGGCACGGGTAGAATTATCGCTTTCGGTAACAAGCCTGGGGTTTTACAATAGAGTGCCTACTAACCTGAGCATGCATACAATACAAGGGCGTCACCTCCTTGGAAAACATATAGAGGTACAAAAGTAAGGAAACTAGCATTTCATACAAATATTCAGAAGTTTACCGACAGAACCCACATGGCAGAAAACATTGTGGCAAATTGGAAGATGTTGCAAGAGAAGACCCCTGATCTTACGAGGACCAAAAAGGCGGCTGGCCTAGGCATTCATGGAGTCATCTTCCACCTGAGACAATGGATGTTGCGCCATGGCTTGCAGTGGAAGAAGGATATGACATGACGTACGGGTCAAAACCTTCGTTTTGCATTGCAGCGAGCATCTCGAAGTTGGTGTCCACTGGTGATGATAGCTCTGGTGCTGTGCGGTCACCGTCAAGGTACTGCATTACTTGGCGCATGGTAGGCCTAGCGTCCATGAATGGGTGCGAGCACAGTAGTCCAAGCTTGAGTGCTAAGTTTGCCTCATTTACATCATACTCGCCATGGAGTTCAACGTCCACCGTGTCGAGGAGTGATCCACCGTGCCAATGCTCAAGAACCCGATCAACTAACATGGGATGTTTTTCTCGTGCATCTTGCTTGATTGGCCGTTGTCCACAGACGACTTCAAGGATGAATATGCCAAACGCAAACACATCGGTAAGAGGGGTTACCTTTCCGGTGCATGCTAGCTCGGGAGCTAGGTATCCTATGGTGCCAACCACATGCGTGCTCTGTGGATCGACGCCATGGTCGTACAAACGTGCAAGGCCAAAATCACCTAGCCGGGCATTCATTTCAGCATCAAGGAGCACGTTGCTTGCTTTGACATCCCTGTGGATGACAACTTGTTCCCACTCTTCGTGAAGGTAGAGCAATCCAGATGCGACGCCTCTGATGATCTTAAACCTTTGAGCCCAGTTCAGAGCAGGCTGCAGCTTGTTGTCATCGTCCTGACGACGATGATACAAGTACTTGTCAAGGCTTCCGTTGGGCATGTAGTCGTACACCAGAAACAGTTGGCCTTTTCGCCGGCAGTAGCCGAGTAAGTGCACGAGATTACGGTGTTGGAGCCGTCCTATGCTGACGACCTCAGCGATGAACTCCTTCATGCCTTGCTTGGACTCGTGCGACACCCTCTTGACGGCTATCTCAAGTTTTGATTTCGGCAGCACCCCTTTGTACACTCTCCCGAAGCCGCCAACCCCGAGCAGGTTCTTGTTCTTGAACCCTTGTGTGGCATGGTAGAGATCCTTGTACGGGAACCGGTGAGGCCCGAGCTCAACCTCCCAATCTTCTCGCAGCTCGGCGTACCTCCGATGCCTTCGCACGAGCAGGAAAATGGTGACTCCCACGGCGAGGACAGAAGTGGCCGTTGCTAATGGCAACACGATCTCCAGGGCCTTGGACCGAGGCTTGGGGCCAAGACGAGGCAACGGTGGCAGTTTCCGGATGTCAATGGCCGGCGCAGGCCCCCCAGATGAAGAGAAGCTCCAGCCAAGTATGTAGTGGCGGCTGCCGTCCCTGCCGGCCGAGGAGCCGAAGCCAAGGAACGCGTCCTCGGTGATCACCGTCGAGAGGTCGTAGATGGCAGAGACGAGCGGCCTTGCTGGCTTGGCCATGCCCAGCGGAGACATGGTCACGTTGATTCGCGTCGCCTCCCTCTCGTAGTCTACCCAGAGCTGCAGCCTCTCGCCGCTGGTGAGGTTCAAGGCGTTGAAGGAGCCGGTCTCGTCGTCGTAGAAGCCGGCGGTGGTGGACTTGTTAGAGACGACGCTGTTGACGTTGATCCCGACATGGTTGGCGTCGATGTCGTGCAGGTCCCTGTTGTTGACGGTGTCCAGCTCGACGGCGAAGATGTGGTTGCTGGAGTTACCCTGGCTGGCGCTGTTGAAGACGCCGAACCACTGCGTAGGGAGGGCGGAGGAGAAGTCGGTGCTCTTGGCGATGAAGAAGGCCATGCCCTGGCTGGGCCGGTAGTTGGGGTAGATGGCGAACACGAATGAGACGGAGAAGGATTTCACCGCCGTGCCGTTGCCGTTGGGGGACTCCTCACGGAACCGTAGCGGAGCAGGGTAGAATGCATGGCCTTTGAGAGTCTCCTGGCCACTGGTCAGATCGACAAGGCCGTTCCGGGTCACCGTGGCGACGCCGTCCACGGTGATGTTGGCCCCCTTGAAGCCGGAGAAGACGAACTCATCTTCTCCGGCAGCCATGGCTGGTAGGTTAAGGGCTGCGGTGCTGAGGAAGATGTATAGAAGCAGCACTGACATGGTGATGGTTGGATATCGATCCATGATCTGCTGGCGATGCAAATTATAATATCTGGCTCTCTGCAGCTTAGCTGATGCTGATGAACTATGGCGACTTGTCAAAGTCAAAGCCAGCGCGAATCATTCATTGACTTTTTTGGTGAGTACGGATATTATTTTGCTCACATTCAAGGCGACCACAGAAGAAGTACACAAACTTGACACTAGCTAGCTACTCGATATGATCCGCTCGTTTCTTCCCTTGTCGTAATGTCTTTGTTTAGAGAGAGAAAATACTCTACTGTTGCTACACATTCTACCAGGTTAAAAGTCAAATACAACTGATTTCAAATTACACTGTTTCGCTATTTCGTGTATGCGAGTGAGAAATAAATATTTCTAAGGGTCTGTTTGATAATCCACCAGCTCCATGAATCTGGCGGAGCACCTATTCCACCGCTCTGGAAATTTGAACTGCAGCCTGCTCCGCTCCGTGGCAGAGCTGTGGAGCAGAGGGGCTCCGAACGGGCACTGAGTCACCGCCATTTGATCCTCGGGAGTAAGATGTCAAGATCAAGGTGCCAGCAAACACCACATTTCAACAATCCACCCGGCACTAACAAATCAATTTGAATAATCCGCCGTTGTCTTGGTCGACCAAGTGTGCATCAAGGCATCATCAACACTGAAAATGAGGTTGCATTAATTTGTCCTAAGGACAGGCCTTACATAGAGTCAAAGTGCTAATCCCTCCATATTGGTGCATTAGGCATCTTTAGGTGATGCATCGCGACGACCAAGACAAAGAGAAAAATGAGAGAACATGATGTTTATTTGCTAATTAATCCTTTTGCATGCAGAACATCCTGCAAAACTGACCACTGCATATCGTGCTTGATATACTCAAGTCATTGAAGGCTTGTACCTCCCACGTTCCCTATTGATTGTTTCCTTTGTTCGTGGCAAAAAAAACAAAGAATGAGGCAAGGAGTTAATGCATCGCGCCTAAGCATGTTGATTATCTAATTTTCATAATGTGCCAATGCATTGGTACGAAGGGAATAAGTTTATTTTATGAGGAGTATCTTAATTTTTGGCATATGCTACTTTTCATGCATGAACACATCAGGATCTAATAGTATGGATTGCGACAGGCAAAGCCGCCGGCGGCTAGCTAGCCTGCAAAATTCTTTCTTTCCCCTCGCGTGATTAGACGAAACTAAGATATTGGGTTTTGATATTCCTCATGTTCCTCGGTCGGGGAGGATAAGATGAAGCTCTACAATAGATTTCTGCCAACTTTTCGAGACAGTGATGTTAGAGTTTTTTGTCGTGTGTATGTGATGGGAGTATTATTATTATTTTGGACTGTGATAACTGGCAACCGTGTGTCAGATTGCGAAAACCATCACACCCCCTCGTGTCGCACGAAACCCATTCCTTCTTCTCCCGATTTTCTGGGCCATCTTGTTCCCCCCGCACCAGCTGCAAATATTACCGCGCTAACCTCTCCCTTCGCCCGATTTGCGGTAATATCCCGATTTTCTGGGCCATCCTGTTCCCCCCGCACCTACCACAACTAATTTAGCAACAACAACCAACTGGGCTACACCATCTTATTGGTTTCTTTCAACTTACACGCTACTTGTACCTTCCTGAAATGAGATTGAATGAAACTGAAAATTCAAACAGACAGACTCACTTGTCTGGGATTTGGAACTTTTTTATGGACGTTTTGCACCGGTTCAGATGGTTCACAAACTCAGGCGTCCCCTTCCCTTCCTTTTCAGATGCAAATCACCATAGTATTTCAACAATTTTTTCCCTCTTGGTCAAATATTACCGCAGTGTTTGGACTAAATTTATCAGGTATGAGGTTCGTATATTACCATACTATTTACATAGAAATTACCATGCTATATTTTTCCGGAACTTTTTTCTCCTTGTTCAAAAATGTTACCGTGCTGTTTGTACTTAAGCTAACGTGCTATATTTTTTAGTAACTTTTTCCTCCTTGGTCAATAATGTTACCGCGGTGTTTGTACTTAAGTTATCAGGTATGAAATTCTTATATTACCATGCAATTTACATAAAAATCACCATGCTATACTTTTCAGCAACTTTTTCCTCGTTAGTCAAAAAAATGTTACCGTGGTGTTTGTATTTAAGTTATCAGATATGGAATTCTTATATTACCATGTTATTTACATAGAACTTACCGTGCTATATTTTTTCAGCAACTTTTTCCTCCATGGTCAAATATGTCACGGCGGTGTTTGTACTTAAGCTATCAGTATTGAATTCTTATATGACCATGCTATTTACATAAAAATTACCAGGGTATATTTTTCAACAACTGTTCCCCCCTTCGTCAAATTTACCGCATTGTTTATACGCAAGTTATCAGGTGAACGGTTCGTATATTAGCATGCTATCTTCACAGAAGTTCTCGCTGAACAACTTTTTCATCCTTGGTTAATGTTACCGCGATGTGTTTTTTGACAAAAAGTTTTCTGGGTCAAAAAGTTACATGTTTGTATCTAAGTTATCGGTTATTGGAGTTTATATCACCATGTTATTTACATAGAAATTACCGGGCATGTTTCGAACAAAAAAGTCTCAGGTCAAAAAATCAACATGATTTTGTTTGTAAGTTATCAGGTCTGGGTTGCTTAAAAACCATGTTTTTACATCAAAATTACCGGAGTATTGTTTCAACGGTATTTTTTCCCAGGCCAAAAATCATCGTGATGTTTTGGACGTAAGTTATCAAGTTTGCAATGCGTATATTAGCATGCTATTACACAAACATTATCATAGGTATATTTTCTAATATTTGTTTACCCTGAGTCAAAAGGTATCATAATGTTTATATGCAAATTATCAAGCCTACGCTGCTTTAAAAATCTTATTTGATCAAAAGTTACATGTCATTTTCGACCACAACTACTATCCACACCAGGAAGAACCAGACACGCACTTCATCGAACATTTCGGGAGCCTACTAGGCAATGTAACCTTGCAGTGAAGTCTCTTCCTGCTCCTGCCAAGGTTGTTGTCACACGCCGACGGTGGTGATGCCAGCTAGGTGGTCACAAGGGGCGTGGAGGTGAAGGCATGCTTGTAAGTTGGCTTTCCTAGATAAAAGATACCGTGGTGTTTATATCTAAGTTATTAGGTTTGCAACGCATATATTATCATGCTATTTACGTAGAAATTACTGGGGTATGTTTTTAATATTTTTTTCCTCCGATCAAAGTTTACCGTGGTGTTTGTACGTAAGTTCCCAACACTGCGGTGCGTATATTACCAGACTTTTTACACAAAAATTACAAGAGTATGTTTCACCAACTCTTTTCCTTAGGTCAAAAAGTTACCACTATGTTTGTATGTGAGTTATCAGATCTGCAGATCTTAAGTTTCCATGTTATGGACATAGAAGTTACCGTGGTAAAATTCAACAACTTTTTCCCCAGTCAAAGTTACCATCGTGTATGTGTTCATATGTTATCAGGTTTGCGGTGCATACATTAACATGTTGTTTACACATAGATTATCAGGGAAATGTTTCAACAATTTTTTCATTCGGATCAAAGTTACCATCGTCAGCTAAAACAAATATAGAATTACGGAAGTTGAGATGTACGGAAATTGAGATGCCGATATATATAGTAGCAGCAAATTTTGAACATTAGTCACTTGTTAGAGAGTGCCCAAGCTTTTCTATTTATGCGAGCACGAGATGGATCAAATCTTGGTTTGGATCCATCTGAACTCTGACAGCCTGAATACTTAGCTAATCCTCTTGTGCACATGCCAATGAAATTATCCCAGTGGTACTCAGCCTACATGCGAACCTGTTGGTTGAGGGATCGAACCCCACTTAGCGCTAATTTTTTTGCGCATAGAGGAAAAAAAAGATCACGCGCGCGGGAGAAGCGGAACTGCTAGATGGGATCGTGAGAAGATCGTGCGCGGGAGAAGCAAAACGGTGCGGGTCGATCGGGCGGCGGGATCGTGTCCGTGGACATTGATGGGATTGTGTGGCAGTTTTGCAATCTGTCACACGGTTGCCAAATACATTTTTCGTATTATTTTTGCAAGTGCGATGGTAGTATTTACGGCCAGGATTTTCACATCGGATCAAGTGTTCAATGGCGACGACTGCAGCTCCGGACCGTTGATCTTTAAGGGCATATGCACGGAGATTTTTCGGCTTTCATTGACAAGGTCAGCACAACTTCGATATGGAAGCGGCGATAGCGACGCGTCGGCAGCTCGTTCTGGCAACAACAGTGGTTGTTCGGTGATCTAGAGATCTCAGTATAATTTATATTATGTTTGGTATGTTTTGTACCCTGGTGAATTTTTAACTAGATATGCGTCCTTTTCGTGGAAAAAACGGGCAAAGCCTATGATGCTTGATCTATCCGAGCTCTCTTCAACAATATTGTGTGACACGAACTGTCAACCACTCGTCCCACCGGCCGGCACATATGACATGTGCATGCCTATCACGGGAAGTTTAATTGCGGTCCTTATGTCACCGGCAGAGGAAAATCTCTCCAACTCGTACCTCAGCAGAGAATTTTTCAAATATTATTTATATATTCCCAAAAGTCTGACAATTGCGCATGTGTATATACAATACTAATTAAAAGACGAAAGAATAGTTCGCTATGTGCTCACCACGCAGCTGCGTATATACAATACTAATTTGTCAACAATATGATGCTGCCAGATAACCAAAACCGAGAAAGAGCTTGTTGGCTAATTTTTGCCAACAAGAAGGCTAGTCGGCCAATGGTAACAGCTGTGAGTGGCCTGTAGGTGATCATTTAACCGAGTAGCACTCTTGGATCCAAATACTAAAAAGACTAAAATCAAGTTAATAAGCATTTATTATCCTTCAAGCCCTCTAATTTAAAACTCGCATGTGTTAAAAGAGAGGAGTTAAATGAGAAGAGAGAGGACTAATCTATATTTTAATAGGGGTATCTCGGACTGAAAAAAAATTAGTGTCAAAACTAGTTTTAGCCCCTCTTTAGTCAGGGGTGCTTGAAACTTTAGCCTTAAAGAAACTATTTTTAGTCAGACTAAAATAAGTCTCTTGAATCCAAGCACCCTCTAAATTGTGTGTTGTGTTAGTTTTAGCGCGTTATAGTAGACACATTAAATCTAGCTGTTTATTTACTCTTTACATTATTTTAACAAAGTTTAATGCCGATCACCTCGCCTCACGCGCGGCCGGATATGATGCCGCTGCGTCTAGGACGTCCGCTCTCCGAAAGAGAAGACAGCGGAACAAAAAATGCCTCCCTCCTTTTCAGAGCTTGCTGGATCAGGGAAAGGCAGCCCAAATCTAGCATGGGCCATGCGCTTCCACTGACAAGTTCTACACCACAACCAATCAATTTCCTTTCGATCTTGAGGCAGAGTACAGAAGGAGGACGAGCCAAAACTACTACGAGATACAGCTGCCATTTCACAGATCTACAACACCTAGCCAAAATCTGGTAAACCCAGATCTACAACACCTAGCCAAAATCTGGTAAACCCACCCATAAGAAAAAATTCTGGTACCCCGGCAAAAAAAAACTGGCAAAACTGCATTGGCAGTGCACCACTGTCCCGAATTGCACCAGCTACAGTTTCCAACACCGGTCACAAAGGAGACGTGAAACATTCTGCCAGAAGATCTTCAGTGTGTCAATCTGGTTCTAGCTGCTGGTGGCGAGGCATTCCGGCCCAAAAACAGTTACGATATGTTGGGCATGTTTCTTGGTGAGCCGCCTTGAATCCCTCACTCCACCGGAGGATGCGCGGTTCGGGACCCTTCAGGTTAAGGGGGGCAACTGTTTCAGGGGTGTGGTTCTCTGCTCAAACCAGGTCGGACTCCACCGCGTCTTGCCGCCACCAAGGGACCCCAGCCTTGTAATAGTGGTGCTCGCCTTCATGATCCCAGGATATCTCAGATGCTTGCAGACCAATTACAGATTTTGGTTCCTTGCCATGGCAAGCAACCCATGCTTCAACAGCAGCAGCTTTTTCCTCTTCACTGCTGTAATTCAGGCTCGCCCTACCATATGGGTTTATGCTTGGGTCAGCCATTGCTGCGATCGCTCCAGTCATGTACGCAGAATCCCCTACAATCGGAGCGCCTATAGCAGCCAGTTGTGCTCTAATCTGCATATCATTGAATTTACAAATTACACAATTGCGTGGTTGTAAGCAACATTGTGGAGAAAGATTGTACCAATGAATGAAACAATTGCAACACTGACAAATTGTTCAATTTACAAGGAGCACTGTACTCCAATGTAAGAAAAGAAGATAACTGCAGATTTAGTATAAGAGCAACCACAGAATCACATTGGTACTCTTTATTCTGTATATCCACGCATCAAGGAGGAAACAAAGGGAACTTCCTATACCAGTTTTGAATATGAGAAGTATCAGGGCTACATGCACTGTCAAGATTAACCGAAGCATTCTTGATCCATGAAACTACTATCCCATATGATCCATCTAAATGTTCTGATTACGTTAAATAACACAAGCAGAAAAAGGCAATTATGCACTGTCAAGATTAACCGAGGCATTCTTGATCCATGAAACTACTATCCCATATGATCCATGTAAATGTTCTGAGTACATTAAATAAGAAAAGCAGAAATAGGCAAATAGTGTTTTACAGTTTACATCAGAGTATTATATTCCTAGCCACGAGCGTGTTAGTTTTAATAAACTTAGGCTACCGAAAGAAAAAGAAAAAGGAAGGTCTTTAATGGTGTCCTTCCATACAGTAAGAATTTATAACATCACAGATGAATGGTAAACCTTAAATAAAAAAGCAATTAGTTTGAAGAAGAGAGATACGATACTTGATGAGTTTTCCCTGTCATGAGATTGATTTTACATTCATAGGCAGCTTCCTGTTTGGGCCACCCACAGTTGTCCACTTTGTGGACTTTTGTTATCAAAGGTTTTGGCCATGGAACCTTCTTACAGTCCAGTATCTCCATTTGACAGAGATGCCATCTTTCAATATGATCTGGCAAAGTATGAGAAAAACATTAATAATCTACTAATGTAAGTATAGCAGAATATCTATACATGTCTGGTACAATATCTAACATTAAGACAATATTGCACTAATTAATTATTAGTTTATAACTTCAGAACGACCAGTTAGGCTAGAAGTTTATGCAGCATACTTGTTTCAGTCAGGTCAAACCGTCAAAGACAGCATAATTCTTTAACATCCAAACAGCATTGACACAATTGAATGAGTGACAAGGCAACGCACACAAAAATCTCACATACATGTACTATGTGAGTTCTATACGTAAACAATTATTTATCTTCAATGAAATCATAATGAACGGTCACAATGTAACGATGGTGTGTTACTGCATATATGCTAAGTAGGATATTTTACCTGAAGTCTAATATGTTTGTGAATTGCAATCCAAATACATGTACACTTCAACTCAAGCCAACAACTTTAACACTCAAACATACTAGAGCAATAAACTGCAGGTCGGGGATTACCTTCTGAAACAAGTCTGGGAGCACGATTAAGGGGGCGCATGTAATGAGTAATTATTCCTGGAGACACAGGTTCTGTTGTGAGTGCGAGATAAACTTTTTTAACCTGTTTTTCCTGTTGCAGAAGAAAAAATCATGTCACCAGAGGTTCACAGAGCAACATGTTATCGTGAGCAATAAAAGAACATACCCTTATCAATCCATGGAAAACTGAGCAGAATTCCTTGGTTTTAGACAATACCACACTGCAGATTCTCAAATTAAGTGAAAAGGACAGGATTAGTTATTTGCATTCCACAACATATGGTTTATGTAAGTATGTTAGCAAAAGACAAACCAGCCCTCAGAACAGTTATCAATCTGATGAGTTGTCATTAAAGGGCTCGCCAATCCTAATGCACGCGAAGTAAAAACCACGCAGGATTCCTCAATATTATCGGTTGCCCCTCCTACCTAGACATTCAAAAATTATCAAAGGATATTAGTTTGGGCTTTGGACTCTGGACTCTTAAACTTCTATCCATATTCTAATGCAGTAACTGGATCTTTCCTCAACTCACTAGCTCTGAAACTAAATTCATGTTTCATGAATAATCCTTTTTTTAACTTATGTTTCATGAATAATCCTAATCTTACACTTTGTGCATTCTCTTACATCAGTGGCATGTAGCTTTTCTCTTAAATTCTGTGAGGCCAGCATTTAGCTACACTTAAATTAATTTTATGAAGCCACCATTTAGTTACATTCAAATTTATTGGAACCAGCATTTAGTGAAGTAAATGGATTGCGTAGTCAATGTAATTTTGAAAAGACACAGATACTCCCTCCGTCCCATAATATAAGAGCGTTTTTGACACTAGTGTCAAAAACACTCTTATATTATGGGACGGGGGGAGTAATAAGTGCTTAGCTAAATTAGAGAAACCAGATAGCTACTTGCAGAAACATAACCAGTACTTTTAATTCTCATATATGTGTGGCCTTGGAAATGTACAGTAGACGCAAACATCTGGGAGAAAGGAAAGAAAGATGAACATACTGATGTTGCAGCTGGCTTATTGAGGACAACAAAGTCATCGGTCGTCGCCACTACCCTGGATTTCCAGTCAATTTCATAACACCTGACAATATTTGGCAAACCACGGATTCGTTAGCACCCAAACCAATTTGGTCACTCAGCATAACTCATAGCAATCACCAATGCAAACCATCCTAGCAGATAAAAACACCTAGAGAATTTTACTACCTGGGGAACCGTTTGGGATGTACATGAACCCTTAGATAAGTGCCCGCCTCAAGGCGCTGGCTGGGGTCGGTCACCCGGAACGTCTTCTGCGCCTCCCTGACGGTCTTCCCTTTAATGGACGCCCTCCGGCGAAGGAGCGAAGGCTCTGTCACCTCCCTGAAGATCCTCACATGCTCCGGAGCGGCGTAGGGAGGCGGCTGCGGTGCAACAAGAGCGTAGTACACGGCCCCAAACTTGATGAGATCTGCAACGTACCTTCACGCGCACAATGTTACCAAATCACTCGTGCTCGCTCCGGCCTAGCCTACGCATTTCACCTTCCAATAAGCTTAGCTAGCGTAACAGATACAGATACAGAGCGTATGGGTGCTTACATAGGGGGGAGGTTGAGGGACCTGGAGATGAAATCGCCGGCGACCTCGTCTTCCCGGGCGACGAGGTGCTCGATCCTCGGAGGGTCGTCTTTGGACGGGCAGGGCAGAAGCCTGTCGTACGCTGGGTACCTGCAGACAAAGCGCAGTAGATGCCAACGCCGTCAGTGTGCTGCCTGCGGAGCGGAGCAGAAGCTGTTGGCGAGGGTGGGGTTGAGGGGAGCTTACGAGGTGGCTGTGAGGGCCTCTACGGGGTCAGCGGCCCTGGTTGCCCTGGCGGCGGCGGCGGCGTCGAGGTGCGTGGTGGGGGAGACGCGGAGGCGGTGGCGTGGGGTGCGGCGGTGGGTGGTGAGGAGCGGGGAGGAGGAGTAGAGGGCGCGGGGGAGGAGGGGCGGCGGCGGCAAGGGCCGGTGCCACAGCTGCGGGAGGAGGGAGGCCAAGGACGCCGCGGGCTTCGTCATTCCGGCGGGTGGCGGCGGCCGGCGGGGTTCGGCTTTTCCCCTTTGCTGGCGGTTTTGCCCTTCTAAGATAAGATTGTGATTTTTTTTTTGTGTGTGTGATATGATATTCGGGCGTGAGGAGGGAGTGTTTTTCATCTAAACTTTGCCTAAACTAACAGAAATTTGCAGAAAAGGGATCTAGGATTGCATTCTTCAGGAACAAAAATTGTCGTTCTGGAATACATTGGGGCATATAATTTTTCTCTTATTCACAAAAAAAACTTACAAGTTTTGATCGGAACTTAAAATGAGACCTAATAATATTCTAATCCCGTGTATTGTTTCTTTTGAATGTTAGTATAAATTGCATCTTTTTTCTTCTTCCCTCACTATCTAATCAAGCATCCCCTAACCACCCAAATCATGTGTTTTTCTTAGGCAATTTTCGAAGGTCATACAAACTTCATAATAGTTGAAGTAATGTGGCTTCGTCGTGTCAAAGAATGTTGTTCCAATCACATCATCATCTACCACGATACAAAACATGTGCTTACCAGCACCTCGGATTCATCGTGGCTTGTTTGACCGGCTGCCGAGAATATCAGTCTAGGGCATGGTGTTGTTTCGAGGGGTTTATTGGTGGCGCCTCCTGGCGACGCAATGCTACTATTTGCTCCCTTTTGGGCTAGTCATGTGGTGCCTTCATTTTGGGCTCTCTGCCCCGCCTTCCATTCTCGACATTTACACTTGAAATCATTCTGTTTATGAAGCTGTCAAGCGAATTTACACTTGAAATCC
Organism: Triticum urartu; assembly: GCF_003073215.2. Taxonomy (NCBI): domain Eukaryota; kingdom Viridiplantae; phylum Streptophyta; class Magnoliopsida; order Poales; family Poaceae; genus Triticum; species Triticum urartu. The sequence continues at coordinate 70,362,713 of NC_053023.1, read as the reverse complement.
AGTTAGATTCATCTAGAAATATCAATACGGTCAAATTTCTCCAACTATGTCGTAGTATTTCTCTGGTTGTGGATCTAGGTCTAGGTAGCAGGGAAACATTGCCAGGGAGTCTCTGGTTGTGATGCGATGACACTGGTTAGCTCGACTCGACGACAGTCATGTCACTCTTAGTATTCCTTCCACGCCGTCACAATTTCACCTAGTGGTAAACAGCCATGGACCTTTAACTTGACAGCTCCACGTTGCCCATCTATGGCCGGCTTGCCGCGCCGTCGAGGCGTCGATCGGTCCGTCACCTCGTCACGTACGCCACGAGGTCGTCCAGGTCCCGGCGCGAGGACCCGCCGTCGGCCACGGCGGCGCGAACGGCCTGCCCGAGCGCCCTCGCCCGCTCCCGGACCGTCGCCCCTTCCTCCGATCGCATCGCCCTCTCGATGGCCCCGCGGATGGCGGCCGCCGGCGTGACGCCCCCCCGCTCCTCCCATGGCCGCACGAGGACGCCGGCCCCGAGGTACTTGCACACCAGCTCCGCGTCCCATGGCTGGTCGCTGTGCATCGGCCACGCCAGGATGGCCTTCCCGTGGCTCAGCCCCTCCACCGTCGAGTTCCACCCGCAGTGGCTCATGAAGGCCGCCGTCGCGCCGTGCGCCAGGATCTCCAGCTGCGGTGCCCACCCGGTGACCATCACGCCCGTCCCCTGAGCCGCTGCTTCGCCGAGCAGGGCCGCAGCCGCGTCCGCGAGCCCGCGCGCGCCGCCCGACTCGCGCATGTCCGCGCGGTCGGCGTCGCGCAGCACCCAGACGAACCGCTGGTTGGTGTCGCGCAGCGCTGCGGCCAGCTCCCTCACCTGCTCTGCCCGGAGTGACGACGTCGTGCCGAACGAAATGTACAGCACCGACGACGGCGGCTGCGTGTCGAGCCATTCCAGGCACTCGTGTCGCTCCGCCGGAGCCTGCGCGGCCGCGGCCGCGTCGGTGCCGGGCAGCACCGGGTTCAGAGGCCCGATGGCGAACAGCGTGTGGCCGTCGGAGGAGGAGGCGCTCTGGGCGGCGAGCACGTCGAGGAACTCGCCCTCGAGCGCGCGGCAGGTGTTCACGACCATGCCGGCGCCGGGCGCGCGGCGGCGCTCCAGGCCCATCCGCTTGGCGAGCGCCACGAACTCCTTGGTCGCGCAGGCGTCGGCCGGGTGGAACACCATCCCGTGCTCCCGCAGGAGGCGGTGGCCGGGGTCCATCCACCCGACGTTGTAGGACGCGGCGAGGCAGTGCACCCCGAGCGCCTCCCCGTTGGGCAGCCGCGCGGCCTCGACGGCCGCGAAGGCCGCCATGCGGTCGTGCAGGACCACGACGCGGCGGTGGGACGCCGAGAGCTCCCGCAGGAGCGAGGCCAGCGAGGCCCGGGCGGCGCCGCCGTCGCAGAAGGCCTCGAACAGGGGCTGCATGTGCGTGGGGAACGGCGAGGACGGGTCGGGGTCCGGGGACGCGTGCGCCGGGACGTCGAGGGCGCGGAAGCGGAGGGCGAGGAGGGAGCCGGCGTCCCAGCCGTGCACGCGCGCGCGGGCCTCCCGGAGGTGCGGCTCCGGCGCGGCGAAGTGCACGGGGATCCCCCGCCCCGCGAGCAGCAGCGACACGTGCAGGAGCTGGTTCAGGTGGCCCTGCGCCGGGAACGGCACGGTGACCACGGCGACGGGAAGGGATTCCATCTTCGCGGGTGATCCAGATCGGAGCGCGGCGGCGGCGGCGGCTCACGGGCTCGCTTTTGACTCTGGAAAAGACGGAGCTTTCGCGACAGGAGGCACACTAGTCGACACTCGCCAGCGTGACGCCGGATTAAATTATTGCTCCGTCTGCTCTTGTCGTTCACATTAACATGTTCCCAAATTTCCACCTGAAATTGCAAATAGTACTGTATTACTCTGCAATTTAAGATGCCAGACACCAGCTGACGAGATGATGATTCTGATAACCATTATCTTTGTTCAGATTCCTAAAAAGAAAAGGCAAAACTTTGTTCAGGTTAGCTTCAGTTGTTATGCCGAGCTCATTTCAATCCGCGCAGCCTCAGCTCCATCTTGGAAGAATTCTGCTCAAATGATGGTGAAGATTATAACAAACAGTCAGTAACACATGGTATTTGTAGCTTCTGTATCTTAAAATAATACCCAAGGCGCGAAAACAGTTTCAGTTTGAGTCCTGATGATTGCCCTTTGACGATTGTTATTCATTCATCTATAGAATGTGGTAGTTGTCGAGCTGATTAAAACTGTGGAAATTTACCGGGCGGAGCACTTGAAAAAGAACAGACCTAAAAGCACGACAAGCAGACGTACAAAAATATCAGAAGCACGCCTAAGATAAATAAGTTTTAAAAAAGTCCCACACGACAAAACAAAGGAATCTCAAACCACTCCAAAATCGAGCTGAAGAAAGCTTATAATTGCGAGGCATCGGACGTGGTGAACACACTTGCCCTGGATCACCTCTCCAGTGCGACAAGCAGGGCTTGATTCCTCGATAATTCTCTCAGCTGCCTCCTTGTACCACAAGGAGCATCCCGACGCCCATGTTGAACTTCCGCATCATCTCGGCGTCTTTAATTTTTCCAACTTATAAACATGTACCAAATAATCCAATAACTAAGTACAGGGAGAGTGAATATATTGTCCAAGAATGTTCAAACCAAGTTTGTTTGTTACATATTTACTCGTTGAAGCCACTTGAAGACAGGTGGCACTTCCCACAATCCAGTGAAGAGTTTCGCCCCGAGCCCAGAAGGAAATACTCTCGGGATGTTATCAGTGAAGCCACCACCAGTGATATGGGCTAGTTCTTTCACACCACCCTTGCTGATGATCTCAAGCACCTTTTTCATCCAACATGATTGAGCTACAACTTTGGGTATAAAAATAAAACCATGGGAAATACGGGTCATTCATCGATATGGACTAACCTGCTTAACATAGATGACAATCGGTGTCATGAGAATTTCACCGACGGTACTTGTTTTGCCATCGTTTCCTGGGAACTGATCAATCAAGTAGAGTCCACTTTTGTACAATACTCTAGGAATAAGAATCCTTTTGGCTATCATAAACCATAAACAATTCGAGAAAAAGAATGAGAAAACAAACGGATAAATTTTGAACTATGAATCATTCTATCTAAATTTGAGACAAACTGAACTAGATAAGTGTAACATACCTTCTAAGGAGAGAGAACCCGTTTGAATGAACCTTACTTGAAGAAAGACCAATGAGGATATCTCCCTCCACGGTGTTTTACCGTCGATGAGCTTATCCTTGTCCACAACACCGATGGCAAAACCACCAAGATCCTATTCACCTTCCACATGGAGACCACGCATCTCTGCAGTCTGTCACAATCAATTACTTAATTGGGAATGTCCTTTTGTATTGTTTATTATACAAAAAAAAGGCACAGTCCATATGGAATGTTTATGGAGAGTAAATGCCAAATTTACAAAGAAATGAACAACAACAAATATCACGATATTTTCAGTTAAAAATTTGTCCATGCACCCAAAGATAAAAATAAGTACTCAATACATATCGTTGCAGTTATACAGATGTTCATATATGATAAATTATTCAAATGACTCAACGAGATTCATTATGGAGAAAAGCTTATCTCAGGAGGTCTCACCTCTCCTATCAAATTACAGCTTGATTGTTCACATCCATCCACAATTCACTTGATAACCTATACAATTCAAGTATAAATAGACACCACATCATGAGCGGAAGACAAGATTACAATAAGCAACAAATGTTGCGTTAAGTGAACAACAACACCGACATTACCTTCTCTGCAAGATCGAAATCAAGCTTTCCTGTAGTATAGTAATTTGAGAAGACCAATGGTTTTGCATTGATGTTAGGATGTCATTGACACTGATATATATAGCAACCTGCAATGATGAACAAAAATATAGGGATTGATTCACTCCACGTGATAGATGTGACAAAGAGCGCATATATATATAGCAATTAATCATGTACCAGGTCAATCCGAATTGTATCATGAATACCAGTTTCAAATGCAAGCTTCAGCTTTGTCCCAACACGATCGATGCTAAACACGAGGTATTCATCCTCTGTTCATTCCAACCACAGGAAACAAAAAATATCATGAATATGGCATTACATTCTTTTGCCCAACCTGAGTAAACAACAAATACAAGGTCCAACCCAGACAGTGGATCTTGAACTTCTAAAAAAAGGCCAATGGAGCATCATAGCACAACTACAATCAAGACAACAATGCTCTCTTTGCACGCCAGCCACATACCTGTCAGAGTTTATATTTGGTTGTTAGAGATAACATGAAATTAGATAGGAATTGTTTACATATTATATTTAGTGGGCCTTCTATACTCTAAGTCTTAAGGACCTTTATATACACTCGTCCGAGAGGTTGAATATACGATACAAATTGCATTCTCTCAATTCTCATCCTCTATCATGATATCACAAGATCCTAAACCTAGATACACCCCAACTTCCGTGTTGCACCGCTCCGGGGAGATCGATCTCCATGGTATCTGTCAACTGTCCCTGAAAGTCTTTTTTTCCTATCGATTCATCGATGGTTCTCTTCGTCAATCGTTTGACTGGCGTCTTTCTTTTTTGGTTCACCGAACATAAAACGGTTTGTGTCGCCCATGCTGTACTGGCCTCACACGCATGTACTTCGACATCGGCGTCAACTCGACACCAGGCGTCTCCTCGTCACGAACTATGTGTCAAGTCAGGACGTGTCATACAAGGGATGTCTTCATGCATCGTAGTTGGCTTCTCTCGTCAATGCCTTGTCCATCATTGGTCCATCGTCGCCACCACTGATCGTGACGACTTTGACAACACCGTCGGGACTCCCGTGTGAGCAGCTTCTTCTGCAACAATGGGCCATCAACTCAACATGGTCTACACTCTGTATAATCAACTAGACACACACACATTGCGATCAACCAAACATGTGTGAGCATGCGTGCATCAACACTAGTCGAGCATTGGTCTGCTGATGTGTTTCCTTTGGGCTGTGATACGTCCATTTTGCATCATGTTTTCTTACTGTTATTTATGATGTTTTTGTCCATAATAATGCTTTTTGGAGTAATTCTAATGCCTTTTCTCTCATAATATGCAAGGTATACACAAAGAGGGAGAATTCCGGCAGCTGGAAATCTGGACGTGGAAAAGCTACGTCAGGCCACCTATTATGTACAACTCCAAACAAGCTGAAACTTCACGAAGATTTTTTTATCAAATGTATGATGAATATTGGAGCAAATAACTACCAGACGGGGCCCACCAGGTGGGCACAACCCACCTGAGCGCGCCCTGGTGGGTTGTGCTCACCTAGGCCCACCTCCGGTGCCCATCTTCTGGTATATAGGTCATTTTGACCTAGAAAAAAGAAGGAGAGGACTTTCGGGACGGAGCGCCGCCGTCTCGAGGCGGAACTTGGGCAGGAGCACTTTTGCCCTCCGGCGGAGCGATTCCGCCGATGGAACTTCCCTCCCGGAGGGGGAAATCATCGTCATCATCATCACCAACAACTCTCCCATCTTGGGGAGGGCAATCTCCATCAACATCTTCAACAACACCATCTCATCTCAAACCCTAGTTCATCTCTTGTGTTCAATATTGTTACTAGAACCATAGATTGGTGCTTGTGGGTGACTAGTAGTGTTGATTACATCTTGTAGTTGATTACTATATGGTTTATTTGGTGGAAGATTATATGTTCAAATCCAATATGCTATTTAATACCCCTCTAATCTTTAGCATGATTATCATTTGTGAGTAGTTACCTTTGTTCTTGGGGTCACCGGAGAAATCATGTTGCAAGTAATCATGTGAACTTGATATGTGTTCGATATTTTGATAGTATGTATGTTGTGATTCCCTTACTAGTGTCATGTGAATGTCAACTACATGACACTTCACCATATTTGAGCCTAAGGAAATGTGATAACCCACAAGTATAAGGGATCACAACAGTTTTCGAGGGTAGAGTATTCAATCCAAATTTATAGATTCGACACAAGGGGAGCCAAAGAATATTTGAAGGTATTAGCAGCTGAGTTGTCAATTCAACCACACCTGAAGATTAATTATCTGCAGCAAAGCGATCAGTAGCAAAGTAGTATGATAGTTTTGATAATAGTAACAGCAGCAACGGTAACGGTAACATTGATAATAGTAATTTTGTAGCAAGTGTAACAGTGATGATATCAGTAGTAACTTAGCAGGAACAATATAAGATAAATTCATAGGCATTGGATCAGTGACTTGTTGGATGATATTCATCATGAGACAGTTATAACCTAGGGCGATACGACACTAGCTCCAGTTCGTCAATATAATGTAGGCATGTATTCCTTAAATAGTCATACGTGCTTATGGAAAGAACTTGCATGACATCTTTTGTCCTACCCTCCCGTGGCAGCGGGGTCCTATTTGAAACTAAGGGATATCAAGATCAACAGGTGGTTCTATCTCAATATCATTGTCTGGTTCTTTATTATTTGGTTGAGTATTTTCATGAACATCAGCATTATCTTTTTCATTATCACTAGGTGAATGTTCATTAACAGACTAAGTTTCAGCATCAAAGATAGAAATTTCATTATCATTATCAGGAGGTGTCGTGGAATTGTCACGACAGATGTCCTAGTGTGAGGACTTAGTCGTGATGCCAACGCATCTTTGTAGTAGCTTGAGAGGGGTTGAGCAGAATCGAGAGACGCAGCACAAGACAAGGATTTAGACAGCTTCGGGCCCCGGGAAACATCATCCGGTAATAGCCCTACGTGTTGTTTGTGGCTAGATCTCATTATGCTCATGAGAGAGTCGCCGCATAAGCCGGCTCCCCCTTTGTGTCTAGCCCTAGAGATTGTTTCTTGCTTGTCCCTCTTTGGGGAGCCCTGTCCCTCCTTATATAAGTTGAAGGGGCGGCTTACATGTAGAGTCCTAGTAGGATTAGAACTAACTTATTCTCTTATTACAAGTCAGATACAAGTACGGGTCTTGCTTCCTCGTAAAGAAAATATTCCTCATGCCTTCCGTCTTAAGCCGGCCCACTATAACATTAGCCGGCCTACTGGGCCTTGGGCCCTTGTCATCCGTCTGACCCGCCGTCGGGGCCATCATCAAGTCGCCAGGCTCGTGAGTCGTCACACCAGTGAACTGCCGGACCCGTGAGTCGCCAATCCTCCGGCGGGCCACGATGAAGCACCAAGTCCGGCCGGGTCATACTGCAGGGTATATCCCCGACATTAGCCCCCAGTTTAATTTGGATTTATCCATGTTAAACTGATCCTGTAAAATAAACACAAGAACAAACTTGATAGGTTGTGCTCCGGGTTAAGAAAATCCTGAACCGGCACCTGATCATCTTTAAGTCCTTGTCATTTCCTCCTGGATGCATATTCAAGATCTTATAGCAAATCTCTTTTAACAGATATATCCAAACCTTGCCAATGCAAAAAATCCAGGCACTTCTTCTAAAAAATCCGGGTCAATAGGCCAGCTTCATAACCAATTTGCTGACATTGGCTCTTGTAGAGAAATATTATAAGGAATAGTCCATTTGAGTCGGCCTTCAATGCTCCGACTTGACAAAAATATTGGTCTTGAAATATTCAACTGATATTCAGCCGGCTTACAGATGTAGATCTTCCCGATTTATGATTGCCAAAATTGTCGGGTTATAAATAAATGATGTCGGGTCATGATTGTTGCAGACACCGGGTTAATCTGGTCTACTCCAAACTGAGAATTTTAAGATTTTTTCTCCCTTATATGCATATCACCTGTAGCCCCCAAGTGTCGGGTTGTCATGCTTGCAGCAACCTGGGACTTGTAATTGCCTTATGCTCATGAAAACTTCAACCAGTGTAGCCCCCAAGGGCCGGGTCATTATGCAATAATGAGCAGGGACTTTGTAGATATAACCATGTAAACTTGAACAGCAACGTGTAGCCCCCAAGGGCCGGCTTAGTAAGATAATACTGAGCTAGGACTTTGTATATAATTTATTAATAATAACATCATATAATATAATCTCCACCATGGGGCTTGAGCCCACGTCCACAAGGTTAAGAGCTTTGTACTCTACCAACTGAATAGTGGACCGTTCAATATAATGGATTAATGCTTGTGTACCTTGAATTTTTGACAGGAGCAATTGGTAGCCCCCAAGGGTCGGCTCATTACAATGTGATGAGTCGGGTCTTCAATAAATTGAACAAAAAGTGACTTTACATTAGCCCCCAAGTGCCATGGTGCATGCTGGCAGTGACATGGGACTTGCATATTTGATGTAATCTCAATTTTAAATAATGTAGCCCCCAAGTGCAGGGTTGTAAGCCTGTAGCGACTCGGGACTATTCCTTCCATTGTAGAATAAATCATATCCATTGGTAAAATAATAGCCATTGCGCCAAAGCGACTTTGAATACCTCATCTGTTGATAAGTAAACCCGGAGTTTAAATACCCGGCGGCTCTTGGCCGATGACGATTTAACTCCATTGTAAACCGGAATTTTTATAATCCGGTGGTTTATAGCCTTTGAGAAAATCAAGAATTGATAACCCTTTTGAGACACCAATTTCAATCTTTGATGATGGGCTGGAACTTAATAATTTATGTAAGTCATAGCTCTGTAAATCCTGCATAGAGTTTAAACAACATATGCCCTGGCGACTTAACGTCAAAAGCCAGGGCGGGTAACCACCCAAATGTAGTCTTATCATGCACATAAGTACATCACAAGATCCCTTGGCGGTTTACCGCAGGGCAGTTCATAATATCCCACATATAACCATTGTGATATTGAATTTGTACTGCCGGTTTACATGACATGTGCAGTAAGGGTGATAACCCAATCCTTAGAAGCCAATACTTCCAAATATATGATGATTGTCATATGCTGGCGACTTATCGTCCAAAGCCAAGCCGGGTTTAAACGAAACCACAGTTATACTTAGATCTGAACAAAAAAAGTCTCAAGACAAAACCAAAGATTGTTTGCAAAAACTTAAACCAAATAAAAATCAAGGTTTCTGATTCGAATACGATCAGTAAACCGTTCCAAAGGGGTTAAGCTAGGATTCGAATACGATCATGTAGCCCCCAGTGGCTTTGGCGTTGCACCGATCAAAAGGGTACCGACAACTGTGTTCTCTTTAGTTCGAATACGACCTATGTTTGAACAGGAAGCCCCCAAATGACCTTGAGAGGTTTTTAATGACCCTGATTCGAATACGATCCAAGTCGGACCCAAAAGGGGTTAAGCTATGATTTGAATACGATCAAAAAGCCCCCTAGTGAGTTCGGCATTGTGCCGATCAAGAGTGTACCGACAGTTATGTTCTCTTTGGTTCGAATATGACCTATGTTTGAACAGGAAGCCCCCAAGTGACCATATAAATTTTGGCATCGTGTCGATCAAAAGGCTACCGACAGCTATGCTCAATGAGCAGGAAGCCCCCAAGTGACCATAATACGGTAAGCCGTAAGGTAGGATACCCATGTTTGAACCGCGCATCATGGTAGCAAGTTCTCTTTGGCAACCTTTAATTTTTCTGAGAACTCGAATCTTGTGAGAGATTAATTCTTTTTGAACCGGAACTTTAAACCGGATTTGAAAGCTTCAAAACTTTGTGGGAGACAGATTGTCCTTGAGCCAGATGTTTGAACCGGATTTGAGAGCTTAAAAGCTTTGTAAGAGACAAATTTACCTTGAGCCAGATGTTTGAAACGGATTTGAGAGCTTCAAAGCTTTGCGGGAGAGAGATGTCTCTTGAACCGGATTTTAAACCGGAATCTTTATTTTGAACCGACAATTTTCTGACGGCCTTTAAATTTTCATCAATATGGCGGTGTCCTCCGGAACCGGGTTATCATTCCCTCCAATGACCTGGAGTTCCCGAGTCATGTCATTGTAGCCCCCGAGTCTTGAGACTACTCGAGGAGTTGTCTTGATGAAAGTGCGTTATATCGACTAGAGGGGGGTGAATAGGCGATTTTTATGAAATTCTTCACTGAGGAATTTGCCGGTGAGGAAATTCCTTGGTGAAGAACTACTAGAAGCGGAATAAGTACTCAAAAGTAAACATAACAGAACACAAGCATAGTCATCATGATGAAATGAAGACAGGCACAGAGTACAGGAAGCGTAAGCACATGATAACACATGATGAAGACAAACAGACTAAAGAGATTGAACTGAGGAAATTGAGAAAATCTTCAGTCAAAGTCTTCAAGCACATATATGAACAAGCACACAACACAGTTATGAGGAAATGAAAGAGTTGAGGAAATAGAACCAGTAAGCTTGGTGAAGACAATGATTTGGTAGACCAGTTCTAACTGCTGTCTCAGTTGTACATCTGGTTGGAGCGGCTGAGTATTTAAACTCGAGGATACCCAGTCCCGGACACCCAATCCTGAACACGCAGCTCAGGACACCAAGTCCTCACCGTATTCTCCTTGAACTAAAGTCACAAAGACCTCGTCCAATCACTCGTGGTAAGTCTTCAGGTGACTTCCGAACCTTCACAAACTTGGTCACTCGGTGATCCACAATTTTTCTTGAATGCTCTAGACCATGACGCCTAACCGTCTGAAAGAAGCACAGTCTCCAAAGGTAACAAGCGTCAGATCCACGCAGGATCAATCTCTTCAGTGATGCTCAATCACTTGGGGTTTGTAGGTGTTTGGGTTTGGGTTTTCCTCACTTGATGATTTTCGCTCAAAATCCTCGGAGGATGGGTTGCTCTCCAATGACAAGTGTCAGTTATTTTCGGAGCAGCCAAACAGCTAGTGGTTGTAGGGGGCGGCTATTTATAGCCTAGGGAGCAGCTCGACATGATAAGACATAAATGCCCTTCAATGATATGACCGTTAGGTGGATAGATATTTTGGGATAGCTGGCGCATAGCACAGCAACGGTAGGAATTTTGAGTAGCAAAATCCTCAGGGCTATCATGTTCCTCAGTGTGTAGGCAATCCGCACTGGCGAATTCCCAACTCCTCAGTCAGAAAAAATTCCTCAGAGACCAGAAGAACTTCGTCTCTGTCACTGAAGAATATGACTGGACTGTATGAGATTTCCAATGGCTTCACTCGAAGGGATTGGTAGGTGTAGGATTTTGAGTTGAGCATCACATGGAAATTTTTCCTTAGTATTTCCTCGACCACCTTTAACAGTACGGTGTTTCCTATGACTCAAGAAAGAGAAAATGAAACTACGAAAACAAAAGTCTTCACGCTTCATGTTCCTCAAATGAATACCAAGTCTTCAAGGTCACACCAATTTCTTCACTTTCAAAGTCTTCAGAAATCCAAAGTCTTCAATCGAAGAACTTCATTTTTAGGGGTCGACTTTCTCTGTAAATATCAAACTCCTCATAGGCTTATAGACCTGTGTACTCTCACAAACGCATTAGTCCCTTAACCTATAAGTCTTCAATACACCAAAATCACTAAGGGGCACTAGATGCACTTACAATCTCCCCCTTTTTGGTGATTGATGACAATATAGGTTAAGTTTTCAACGGGGATAAACATATGAAGTGTAAATACTGATATTGAGGAATTTGATTGCAAGATATAGAAGAACTCCCACTGAATATGTGCATGGTGAGGTATTTGCTTTTGAAGCATTGCACACTTGAAGAGTAGAATCATGGAGATCCCCCCTATATCTTGTAATTCATACACGCATTTGACATATCACAATGAAGAATTTGAAATGCATGATGAAATATGGTGACTGATGTAATTCAGCATGCGTGCATTAGCATATATGAGGAATAAGCATGCAGAAAAACATATCAAAAGTATCAGAGCGCCATCGGGTTAAGTTTACAACTTGATCCAATAAAGTCTCAGAAGAACGAGAGTTGTAACTTAAAAAAACGCCCATATAGAAAGACCCGCTTGAAGACTAACTCAAAATTCTCCCTTTGTCATCAAATGACCAAATGGATCGAATATGAGGACTAACGCCCCTGAAGAATATCAAGTTGATGAAGGAGCGCCAGCGTTGTTGGGGTCGTTTGTCGTAGTAGGGCCTGCCGCAGTGTCGTCCAAGCCTTCATTCTCATCGGTGTCGCGCGATGAAGAATATGAACTGGCCACCAGAGAAGGAACCTTGACCTTCTTGAATTTCTTCGGTGGAGGTGCAGACCAGTCAAAATCTTCCTTGAGACCCATTTTCTTAAGATCTTCTTCACCATACAGATGTGACAGAATGGCCCAGGTGCGACTGAAAACTTCATGGAGGTAGTAATGGTTTTTCTTTACTGCATTGTGTGTAGCAGTCATGTTGTGAAGAAATGAACCAAACTGACGCTTAACCCATTTATGGTTTCGATCCACCTTCTGGTGAAGACTAAGCAGTAGCTCACGGTCAGTCATCACACGTGGAGCAGTGGCTTGAGGAGTAGACTTGGGTGCATTGGCAGAGTCATGGGTGGCAGAGTCATCATTGGTGGAATAAGATGCAGCTTTGCGAAACTGTCCATCCAATGGACGAATGCCTTCATCTATAACAGCTGGTGCCTTGCCCTTTTCATCAACTGACGAATAAGTCTGCTTGACGACTTCAATCGGGGGCAAGTAGCTGAGGTGATTCTGAGAATCATCTTTGTAGTTGAGTGAAGACCTTGTCCTGAGGAATCTCATAATCCAAGGTGCATAAGGCTTCAGCTCAAACGGAGACAGTGCAACATTTGCCAGAGTCCTCATGAAGAAATCGTGACAATTAACAGGAATGCCATGAACGATGTTGAATACCAGATTCTTCATGATGCCAACAATTTCCTCATCATATGAGTCGTGGCCTTTGATAGGACTCATTGTCCTTGTAAGAATACGATAGACAGTTCTGGGCACATAAAGTAATTCCTTCATGAGGAATTTGGTTCGTGGGGCCTGACCTGGCTTCAAAGGTTTCATCAGAACCTGCATGTAGTGATTTGTAAGCTCAGGTTCACTGTAGATGCAACGAGCTTCTTCAAGGGGAGGACCGAGTGGTAAGGCACGAAGCAATTCAGTAGCTGGTGCTGTGTAGTGAGTATTCTCAGACATCCAGTCCAGCACCCATGAATTCACATCTTCAGAGTCTCCTGTGATGTGCAGCGTCGCGTAAAATTGAAGAATCAGTTCTTCATTCCAATCGCAGATGTCAGAGCAAAAATTTAACAGTCTAGCATCGTGAAGAACACTGAGGACTGGTGAAAGTGCGTTATATCGACTAGAGGGGGGGTGAATAGGCGATTTTTATGAAATTCTTCACTGAGGAATTTGCCGGTGAGGAAATTCCTTAGCGAAGAACTACTAGTAGCAGAATGAGTACTCAAAAGTAAACATAACAGAATACAAGCATAGTCATCATGATGAAATGAAGATAGGCACAGAGTACAGAAGCGTAAGCACAGGATAACACAGGATGAAGACAAAAAGACTGAAGATATTGCACTGAGGAAATTGAGGAAGTCTTCAGTCAAAGTCTTCAAACACATATATGAACAAGCACACAACACAGTTATGAGGAAATGGAAGAGTTGAGGAAATAGAACCAGTAAGCTTGGTGAAGACAATGATTTGGTAGACCAGTTCCAACTGCTGTCTCAGTTGTACATCTGGTTGGAGCGGCTGAGTGTTTAAACTCGAGGACACATAGTCCCGGACACCCAGTCCTGAACACGCAGCTCAGGACACCCAGTCCTCACCATATTCTCCTTGAACTAAGGTCACACAGACCTCATCCAATCACTCATGGTAAGTCTTCAGGCGACTTCCAAACCTTCACAAACTCGGTCACTCGGCGATCCACAATTCCTCTTGGATGCTCTAGACCATGACGCCTAACCGTCTGGAAGAAGCACAATCTTCAAAGGTAACAAGTGTCGGATCCACGCAGGATCAATCTCTTCAGTGATGCTCAATCACTTGGGGTTTGTAGGTGTTTGGGTTTTGGGTTTTTCCTCACTTGATGATTTTCGCTCAAAGTCCTCAGAGGATGGGTTGCTCTCAAATGACAAGTGTCAGTTTCTCTCGGAGCAGCCAACCAACTAGTGGTTGTAGGGGCGGCTATTTATAGCCTAGGGAGCAGCCCGACATGATAAGACATAAATGCCCTTCAATGATATGACCGTTAGGTGGATAGATATTTTGGGATAGCTGGCGCATAGCACAACAACGGTCGGAATTTTGAGTAGCAAAATCCTCAGGGCTATCATGTTCCTCAGTGTGTAGGCAATCCGCACTGGTGAATTCCTAACTCCTTAGTCAGGACAAATTCCTCAGAGACCAGAAGAACTTCGTCTCTGTCACTGAAGAAATTGACTGAACTGTATGAGATTTCCAATGGCTTCACTCGAAGGGATTGGTAGGTGTAGGATTTTGAGTTGAGCATCACATGGAAATTTTTCCTTAGTATTTCCTCGACCCCCTTTAACAGTATGGTGTTTCCTATGACTCAAGAAAGAGAAAATGAAACTACGAAAACAAAAAGTCTTCATGCTCCATGTTCCTCGAACGAATACCAAGTCTTCAAGGTCACACCAATTTCTTCACTTTCAAAGTCTTCAAAAAGTCTTCAGTGATTCAAAGTCTTCAGTCAAAGAACTTCATTTTTAGGGGTCGACTTTCTCTGTAAATATCAAACTCCTCATAGGCTTATAGACCTGTGTACACTCACAAACGCATTAGTCCCTTAACCTATAAGTCTTCAATACACCAAAATCACTAAGGGGCACTAGATGCACTTACAATCTCCCCCTTTTTGGTGATTGATGACAATATAGGTTAAGTTTTTAGTGGGGATAAACATATGAAGTGTAATTACTGATATTGAGGAATTTGATTGCAAGATATAGAAGAACTCCCCCTGAAGATGTGCATAGTGAGGAATTTGCTTTTGAAGCAATGCACACTTGAAGAGTTGAATCATGGAGATCTCCCCCTATATATTGTAATTCATACACGCATTTGACATATAACAGAGAAGAATTTGAAATGCATGATGAAATATGGTGACTGATGTAATTCAGCATGCGTGCAATAATATTAACGAGGAATAAGCATGCAGAAAAACATATCAAAAGTATCAGAGCACCATCGGGTTTAAGTTTACAGCTCGATCCAATAAAGTCTCAGAAGAACGAGAGTTGTAACTTAACAAAAAAACGCCCATATAGAAAGACCCGCTTGAAGACTAACTCAAAATTCTCCCCCTTTGTCATCAAATGACCAAAAGGATCGAATATGAGGACTAACGCCCCTGAAGAATATCAAGTTGATGAAGGAGCGCCAGTGTTGTTGGGGTCGTTTGTCGTAGTAGGGCCTGCCGCAGTGTCGTGCAAGTCTTCATTTTCATCAGTGTCGCGCGATGAAGAATATGAGCTGGCCACCAGAGAAGGAACCTTGACCTTCTTGAATTTCTTCGGTGGAGGTGCAGACCAGTCAAAATCTTCATTGAGACCCATGTTCTTCTGATCTTCTTCACCATACAGATGTGACAGGATTTCCCAGGTGCGACCGAAGACTTGATGGAGGTAGTACTAGTTTTTCTTCACTGAATTGTGTGTGGCAGTCATGTTGTGAAGAAGTGAACCAAACTGACGCTTAACCCATTTGTGATTTCGATCCACCTTCTGGTGAAGACTAAGCAGAAGTTCACGGTCAGTCATCACGCGCAGAGCTGTGGCTTGAGGAGTGGACTTGGGTGCATTGGCATAGTCATGTGTGGCAGAGTCATCATTGTTGGAATAAGATGCAGCTTTGTGAAACTGACCATCCAATGGACGAATGCCTTCATCTATTACAGCTGGTGCCTTGCCCTTTCCATCAACTGAGGAATATGTCTGCTTGAGGACTTCAATTGGGGGCAAGTAGCTGAGGTGATTCTAGAAATCAGCTTTGTAGTTGAGTGAAGACCTTGTCCTGAGGAATCTCATAATCCAAGGTGCATAAGACTTCAGCTCAAACGGAGACAGTGCAAAATTTGCCATAGTCCTCATGAAGAAATCATGATAATTGACAGGAACACCATGAACGATGTTGAATACCAGATTCTTCATGATGCCAACAATTTCCTCATCAGATGACTCATAGTCCTCACTTTTGCTTGTGTGAGAATGGATCCTTTGGCTTCGGCAGAGGAGTGTCAGTGAGTTGCATCACGACCTCAGGAATCTCAATCGCACGTTCTTCAGGCTGAGGAATTTCTCGTTCCTCCTTAGTGGCAGTCTGCGTCGTTGGTTGTTCAGCAGCAGCAGTTTCTTCAGCGCTAGTGGCTGGAATTTCCTCATGGACGGATGCAGTGGGATGAGTTTCTTCAGAGCCCATTTGTACAGTTTGTTTGGGGGACTGGGAATTTGCTGTAGAGGGTGAACATTGGAGAGTTTGGATGCTGACTTTCCCAGAATTCATCACTGATTACGGGTGTGGAGCAGCCAACATCCACATCTTCATCTTCCATTTCTTCAACGCCAGCCTCTTCAGCTGTGAACTGAGGCATAGGCGAGAAGACGATAGGTGTTGAAGGGATCACATCCACTTCAATTTCTTCATCCAACGGTTCAGACGAAGCAGCAGAAGGAGTTTCTTCATCAGATCCGCTGGGGATCACATATTCTTCATCAAAAGGAACAAGGTCCTTTGATGGTCTGGTTGAGATGGGAACAACATCAATCGGATTTGCAAATGAACTTGTCATAGGCTTCATTTTCTTCGGAGCTGAAGAATCTGAAGCAACTGATGCTTTCCTTTTCTTCACTGCAGCACACTCTGCAGCCTTGGTCTTCTTCACATCTGATGCAGATGGAAGGATTGAAGTTGAAGTTGGTGCATGAGCAGCTGAGGAATCTGGTTGATGTTCTTCAGGCACAACTGATGCAGTTGCCCTGAGTTCTTCAGTTTCTTCAAGCGCACCACTAGTGGGTGCCCTGGCAATTTCTTCAGTGGCTGGAATGCAGTCATCATCCCTGGAACTCACATTTTCTTCAGCAACCTGATTGTCATCAGCGGTGCTGGCATTTTCTTCAGTAGGCTGAGCAGATGCTTTAGCCTGAGGAATTTCCTGTTGCATTGGGGCTGCAACATTGGAAGTGAAGTTATCCGCAAGTTTCACAAAACGAACCTTGGCTCCAAGCCAATCAACGCGATATGCATCAAAGTCATCACTGAGTTTCTTGATCTCAGTCTGAATAGTGACAAGTTCTTCAGTTGTCATAGAGACAACATTTTTCTGCAGATAGCGCTCTTTCTTTTACTGCGCTTTCTTGATTTGCCTGGCCTTCTCAAATTTCCACTTTTCTTCTTGAATGAAGTGGGTCAACATGTGACTTTGGCCAGGAGTCAGCTTGAAGTCAGGCATGGGAGTGTTGGGGTCCTTGTGCCAGCCATCAATGTAGTCGAGGATCAACTTGGGATCCAAAAGCAGTGGCACCTCTGATCCTTTGGCTCTAGCGGCCCTGACTTGCCTGTCTCTGATGATTTCTGCAAGTTCATCATCATCAGCTTCGTCTTCTTCAGACGGTACTTGGAAAGCGACTTGTTTCTTTTGAGGACTTGGGCGAGGACCTTGTCCAGCAGTGGCCTTTGTCTTCAGGAGTGAGGGGCCAGTGGAGGAACTTGGTGCAGCTGAGGAACTAGCTGAGACACCTGAGGCAATGGAGATGCCTGCAGTCCTTTGGCACGAGGTGAGATGCACAGGTGCTGAGGATTTAGTCGGAACAGCTGAGGGCTTAGGTGGAGGAGCTGAGGACTTTAGAGGAACAGGAGCAGCATGAGGAATTGGCCGTGAGGGCTTTGAGGATTCTGGCCGTGAGGGCATTGCTGAGGAACTTGGCCTTGAGGGCATTGTTGGTGAAGCACTTGGCTTGCGCGCAGGCTTCTTTAACATAGCCTTCTTTGGCTTGACAGCAAAGGCCTCAGCAGAGGCAGCGGCAACAGCAAAGTCTTCATTGAATTTCCTCACTGTTTCTTTGGCTTGCTTAGCCAACTTGGCTTGGCGCTTGGCCCATTCATCAGGATATTCCTCACCGCGCTTGAGGCTGGTGGGGTCAGCGATTTGGCCAGGTGCCAATGGAGCTCTTGGGCATGGAGGATTGAGTGCGAATTTCTTCATATACTTAGGAGTGACATATCTGTACTCCCTCCATTCTCTTGCCCATATCCTCTCTATCTTCTGAATGCGCACTTTGCGCTCATTCTTGGTTTCCTCAGTAGGTGTGCAGTACCCAGCATATATTTCATCAGGGATCTCAAACGCTATATTTACCTCAGGCCTCTTTCCTCCCTTCTGTGGCTTCTTACCGTCAGCCATTTTCTTTAGTTGAGGAATTTGAACAATTGAATTCTCTGAAGAAGTATGCAACTTTTCTTCGAGGAACGCTGCAAGTGAGTTAAGTTGATGAGAACCTAGTGATTCAACAACTGACATGTGTACCTGTGAACAGAGTATAGTTTCGAGGAATTTGGAGAGGTCACATGCGTTCTCAGAGGGTTTTTCAAAAGAACAAGTTTGAGGAATTTGACCAGATGAGTCTTGAAGAATTTCACTAAGCATTCTTTGTATTAGGTTCCAGAGTTGTATAGATTGAAGATCCACACAACTGAGGAATCTTGAAGAAAAATGATGCTTAGAGAAACGAATCAAGAACAGATGACTTGTGAGGTGTTTAGTGTGTGAAACTATGAAGAAAAACACCGTTGAAGATTTTGAAGATAATCATTCAAATCAATGAGGGCAGTAAAAGTAACTTTTAATTACCCTGGACGAAGAACACGACGAACTGGAGTGAGGAGATGTGAAGTTCGTCTGTGCAGATCTTCCACACCCTAATTTGGCGGAGGAAGACGGCTACGGCGGCGGCGGAGTGAAGATTTCCGTGGTCGGCGCGAGTACGTCGGCGACGAGGTCGAGGCAGTGAAGCTCTTCCTCACCGGCGGCGATGAAGTAGCAGCGGCGCTAGGGTTTGAGAAGCTCAAGCTAGAGAGAGGTCGAGTGGAGTAAAAGAAGTGAGGAAGGGGCGGAGGGGTATTTATAGCCACAGTGAAAAACTGCTCGCCCGAAGAAATTGGACGAACGTGCCCCTGACCCTTCTCATTCGCTTGACATGTGTCACCCACGTACTGAGAGGTGGAGATCGTGTGCGATCGTGGGTGAGTGGATAAGTATAACATGGGATGCGGAACGGTTTGAGCGGCAAAGCTGGAAATTTTGATAAGATAGGTTTTAAAGTTCCGTTCGCAATTTCTTCAGCTGACAAGGACACAGTGAAGATTTTGAACGAGTTTCAAATAGAACGCACATGAAGAATTTGTGAATAGATTGAGTTGAGTATAGCATAGAGGGGGAAGGGTCCGATCACATTCACTTAGCAGAAAAACCAACTTGAAGAATTAGCAATAAGTGAATGCTGTAGAGGAAATAAACTTATATATATATAGTCAATGAAGAAAAACGACGGAAGCAGTGAAGACAATGCAAAGTTGAAGAATATGAATAATTGAGGAATTTCAACTTTTGGTGGTGGCGTGACCCACCGTATAAGAATGATGATTTCAGACACCGCGTACAATTATCATAGGGTTCTGAGAATCAAATTCTTCGTTAATTTCTTCACACTAAGAGTGTTGTTCTTCATTGAATTGAAGAAAAACGTTTCTTCACGTGTTGCACATCTAAGTCATCAATTTTGCATAAGTGTTACGATGAGTGTCCTTTTCAAAACATTCGAAGATTCTAGGATATTTAGCTCACACCGCAACTTGCTAAATCTCTTCTCATCCAAGGGCTTTGTGAAGATACCGGCTAGCTGTTAGTCAGTCTTCACATGCTCAATAGAAATGTCGCCCTTCAACACATGATCACGAAGAAAATGATGACGAATCTGAATGTGCTTTGTCTTCGAGTGCTGAACTGGGTTGTGAGCAATCTTGATGGCACTCTCATTGTCATAGAAGAGAGGCACATTCTTCATGTTGACACCATAATCCTTGAGAGTTTGCTTCATCCATAGCAGTTGAGCACAGCAAGAACCAGCGGCAATGTACTCAGCTTCAGCACTAGATAGTGATACACAGTTCTGTTTCTTCGAGGACCAACAGACCAAAGATCGTCCAAGGAAATGACATGTACCAGATGTTGACTTGCGGTCCACACGATCACCAGCATAGTTAGAGTCAGAATATCCAATGAGATCAAAAGCCGAGCCCTTGGGGTACCATAATTCAAGTGTTGGTGTGTGAGCTAGATATCAAAGAATATGCTTCACAGCCTTATGGTGTGATTCCTTCGGTGTAGCTTGAAATCGGGCACACATGCAAACACTAAGCATTATATCTGGCCTAGATGCACATAAGTACAATAAAGAACCAATCATGGAGCGGTATACCTTATGATCGAAGTCAATACCATTTTCATCAGTGCATAGATGGCCATTTGTGGGCATAGGAATTTTGACGCCTTTGCAATCTTGCATGCCGAATTTCCTCAGTACATCCTTGAGGTATTTCTCCTGAGATATGAATATTCCATTGCGTTGTTGACGAATTTGAAGACCTAAGAAGAATTTCAACTCTCCCATCATAGACATTTGGTATTCTTCACTCATCATATAGGCAAATACATCACTATAACGTTGGTCAGTACAGCCAAAGATAATATCATCAACATATATTTGGCACACAAACAATTCACCATCATAAGATTTAATGAAAAGAGTAGGGTCGAGTGAACCGGGTTTGAAGCCTTTCATCATGAGGAATTCCTTCAAAGTATCATACCATGCCTGTGGGGCCTGCTTGAGTCCATAGAGGGCCTTGTTGAGTCTGAAGACTTTGTCGGGATTCTTTGGATCTTCAAAACCTGGGGGTTGAGCAACATGTACTTCTTCCTCAAGCTTACCATTGAGGAATGCACTTTTCACATCCATTTGGTATAAAGTGATATTATGATGGTTAGCATAAGAAAGTAGTATGCGAATAGCCTCAAGCCTAGCAACAGGTGCAAAAGTTTCATTGAAATCAATTCCTTCAACCTGTGTGTAGCCTTGAGCTAGAAGCCGTGCCTTATTCCTCACCACAAGGCCATTTTCATCTTG
>NC_053023.1:70251770-70340565 GCF_003073215.2 Triticum urartu | reverse complement strand
ATGATCAGCATGCTAAGCACATGGCATTGCAACAGAGTAGATACACTCCAGGACATTATATGCATGTTGTACCCATATCACAGGCCAAGTTAGAGCAACGACATTGTGGGGTGAATAGGATTCATCATCTTTCTGCAAGTCTTCTGAAGAACTGCCTTTACATGTTCCATCATATTGGGTATCATTGACATCAAGTTTATTGGCCTTTACATTGCTCCGTGAGGTTCTTGTGGATATATCAGTGTGTGCAATTATATCTGACATGCATGGAAGACAACTAGTAGTTAGATTTATGTAATGAGTGTCTGTAGGAGACGGCATAAATAGTAGGACTGGGGTTAACTAGCAGCAACAGGTCTCATAAACTAAAGGGAGAACACAGATGAAAGCTACAGAATATGTATCGTTTGTACTCGAGATTAACTAGATGGCACACAAAAGTATTAAAGAACAACATAGGTAATACTAGAAGTGGTATAATAGTATAATCACCAGCATGTGTGATAGCATTGGTTGATGGATGATAACTATGGAACAAGGTTACCTAAAGAACAAGTATCTTAGCTGAACTATGGAACAGCGTTAACTCCTGAACAAGACCCGTAAGAGATTAGCATGAATATACAGTAAAATGTGATGATCTATTTTCCATGCTTAGATGAATAACAAAGCCATAAATGTTGCACACAAATAAGATGAGGGTACAACCTATCTGGCTGCCATCCATAGGAGTGAGCATCTTGTGCTAACTTGTCGATGGCCCTGCAGTTGTTGTGGCTGTCCATGTCGGGCACGCGCATTCGATGCAGGGAACTGTTGAGTGGGGACTATAGCTCCCTTCTGGTGTATGCTTCCCTTGTTGGAGCAGCTGCGGTGAGTCGGAAGATGGTGTGTCTGAAGATGCAGATAACGCATAATGTTAAGAATGACATATCTCTTTGATCTGAAGAAATACACTAAGAGATCAACAGCAAGGTACGAGAGTGGTCACACGTCTGTTGACTGAAGACTAAATTGGGGTCACACGATTTTATTTTATTTTCGTACTGTCCGATCTACGCTGGATGGCTGGCCATCTTATGCCTCCCGACTGACACTGTTGGGAATCTTCCCCGAAGAGCCAGCGACCAACGGCAGAGAAGCCTGCCTCCGCCGTCCGTGGCCCCGGCCAAAACCTCGCTCCTCGCCCCACCGCACTGCCGTGGTTGCGCCGCCCCCGGGCCAATCCACAAAGACTCCCCATCATCCAGATCCGGTGGCGGTAGTACCTTCAACCCACGCAACTCTAAAAGATAGCCATCTAAGCGCTGCTTCTGCGGTGAACTTGCGGCCCCGCACCCTTACGTTAGACACCAACCAACCGGTAGCCTAGGAGCTCCACCACCTCGAGGGGTGCTGCTTCCCATTGGGAATCGATTGGCCCAGAATAAAAATTCAAACAACTGATGCCTAAATAAAGTGATTTGAGATGAGGGTGTGACCTATCTGGCGGCATGGTGAAGTAGGCAGGTCCAGCTACCGAGTCGGTGAGGCCGGCGCGGTTGCGGTGGCGATCGGCGGCAGGGAAAGAGCGATGTCACGACGGTCGACGGCTACGCGGAAGCAGCGCCAGGATTCTGGACGAACTCGAAGTTGGAGCCGCTCCAGCACCATGAACAACGGCGGGGGTGAATCGGCTCCGGTATGGTTCACGCGGCCGTCGTCGAGGCAGCACCAGCAGCATGGAGTAAGAGGCACACATCCCAGTGCATGATGGAAAATGGATAATGTCTCCGGCATTAGGGACGAGGCGGCTGTGAAATTGGTGCGGTGGGGGCGCCATGGAGGTGGGGCTGAGGTTTCGTGGCTCGGGAGAAGGGAGCTTCCCAGGGATAAGGTGATTTGGCGCCCATGAGGTATGAATGGGGGCGGGCGGGGGGAATTGGGAGGGGAGTGGAACCATGTCTTACGGACACATTTGTCTGAAATGTGAGGGGGAGTTACAGTTCTACCCTTGCCTATAGGCTTCTCGGCTTGGGTCTATGTACTGAGGGTCAGGGATAGTAGAGTAACTTTCCTTCTCCCCACATAGTGGGCGGGAGCGATTTCGGGCGAGGAGGGCGTGTTTTGAACTATAGTGGGCGCGAGCGATTGCGGACGAGGAGAGCATGTTTTGAAATAGTGGGCGCGAGCTATTTCGGGCGAGGAGAGCGTGTTTTGCCGACCATGGTTTATGAATTATTCGGCACATGTCACTTCGGCCGAGGAGAAGGCGCGCTTGGATGAAGTTACGAACCTACCCTCGATGTACAACAGGCCAATTGATGCGTGTCCCACATAGGACGGTAATTTCACGTCTCCCATTTATTTGCTCGGGCGGATTCCACTGAGCAAAGAGGATGTTTAACAGTTCGTTCAAATTTTGGGAGAACGAGCATCCATGTGTACCTTACCAAGTCGATTCGGATCAAATTTTGAAATATTAGCTTGCCACTTCTTTTTTAGATGGAGAGATGATGCTCGGGAGTAATGTGTTTTTACATGCTCGTTGCTAGCGATTTACTATATGACAAATAGTTGACCCACTCAAAAACGCGAATCAAACCCAAAATGAAATATCTCGATTCAATGAAATAGCTCGTTCAGTAGGTCAAAATAGTGAACTAAATCCAAAATTGAACACCTCAATCGAGTAGCATGTTGTACAGTATTATAGTACTCCATGAACATGTTGAAAGTCAAATTAATGAACTTGTTTGATATACGCATATATCCGTTCATGTGTGGATTGCAGACAACATGTTCTCCAATTTAAATATTTGAATGCAAGTTTATATCGAAACATGGTGTATATCAGTCTTTGATGCATAAAACGCGACCTGCCCCTCTCCCGGACTCCTACTCTCTCTCTCTCTCGCCGATAATCTTCAATTCTATCACACGCATCTGACACAAAAACCTTGTTGGTCCCTCTCCCTTTCTCTCCATCTCTCTCTCTCTCTTTGTGTGTGTGTGTGGGGGGGGGTCTTTCTAGTTCGCATGCATATATACACCATCTATAGGTCTCTCTCGCACACTATGTATGATACTCTAGCTAGTCCAAGCTAGATATCTTGGGTGCACTCATCGTATGAACATAAATTCCTTGGCTCTTTGCCCGTAACTCTCTCACGCACCACTATGTCGTCTCGGAGCTCTTCCCCCCTCTCTCAAACTCTCCATCCACCTGGGTCACACATACACATGCATATCTCACTCGCACTCAATAGGCCCATCTAAAACTCTATCTCTCCCCCTCGTTCTCTCTCCATCTCACACGCGCACAGACACAATCTCATGCCCAGCTAGCCAAGTATGATGGTCTCTCACTCAATTGTAGGCACACGCAGTCCCCCCTATATGTATATGACTAGCTAATCTTAGTCTCCATCACAAACATGTGCATGGTCTATCTCGATTTCTCTCGGGGCATCTTTCTATCGCGCACGCACTCCCTCGATCTCCCACCCATATAGTCCCCTCACGATCTCGACGGGATCTCTCTGTCACAAACACACCCTCTCTCCCTCCCCATGCGTCCATGCCATCCATGTGTCCCTCTCGACCTTTGTTCCTTGTTGGCCAGACCTCTGTTGGACATGTGCTACAGGGGTGTCTCTCTCTGTTGCAAACAATCACACACTAGCTATCTTCATGTATCTCCTCGCCTCGCTTTTCCATCTCGGAGATGAATGTGTGATATGTTCGCATAAGAAACGAAAAAACACACTCTCTCTCTAATTTATCGTTTGTTGTCACTTTCTCTTTCACACACATACTCTTTTTGCACACTTACTCATTCTCCTTCACGCGCACTTGATCTGTCTTGACTGAGGCACTCTCCTCGGTCCATAGCATATAGATTTATTGAAAAGTCAAACATCACAAAGTTTGACCATGTACGTGGAGAAAAAGAATTACATCTAGTACGACAAACATATACCATTAGATTCACCATGAGATGTAGTTTTGTATGATGTATCTTTGGTTTTGTAGATATAAATAACATTTGCGTAAACCTGATCAAAGTTTCCAAAGTTTGACTTCTAAAATTTTTACATGCACTGCATTATCGAGCGGATGGAATATCTCTTTCCCCCTCTCAGCTATCTGACGCACCACTCAGCCTTATCGGGGCTCCTCAATCTCTCTCGAACTTTATTGGTCAGTTTGGTTCGTGACCTGACCTGAAGGAAATATGCCCTAGAGGCAATAATAAAGTTATTATTTATTTCCTTATAATCATGATAAATGTTTATTATTCATGCTGGAATTGTATTAACCGGAAACATAATACATGTGTGAATACATAGACAAACAAAGTGTCACTAGTATGCCTCTACTTGACTAGCTCGTTAATCAAAGATGGTTATGTTTCCTGACCATGAACAATGAGTTGTTATTTGATTAACGAGGTCACATCATTAGTTGAATGATCTGATTGACATGACCCATTCCATTAGCTTAGCACCCGATCGTTTAGTATGTTGCTATTGCTTTCTTCATGACTTATACATGTTCCTATGACTATGAGATTATGCAACTCCCGTTTGCCGGAGGAACACTTTGGGTGCTACCAAACGTCACAACGTAACTGGGTGATTATAAAGGAGCATTACAGGTGTCTCCAAAGGTAGATGTTGGGTTGGCGTATTTCGAGATTAGGATTTGTCACTCCGATTGTCGGAGAGGTATCTCTGGGCCCTCTCGGTAATACACATCACATAAGCCTTGCAAGCATTACAACTAATATGTTAGTTGTGAGATGATGTATTACGGAACGAGTAAAGAGACTTGCCGGTAACAAGATTGAACTAGGTATTGGATACCGACGATCGAATCTTGGGCAAGTAATACCGATGACAAAGGGAACAACGTATGTTGTTATGCGGTCTGACCGATAAAGATCTTCGTAGAATACGTAGGAGCCAATATGGGCATCCAGGTCCCGCTATTGGTTATTGACCAGAGACGTGTCTCGGTCATGTCTACATTGTTCTCGAACCCGTAGGGTCCGCACGCTTAAGGTTACGATGACAGTTATATTTTGAGTTATGCATTTTGATGTACCGAAGGTTGTTCGGAGTCCCGGATGTGATCACGGACATGACTAGGAGTCTCGAAATGGTCGAGACGTAAAGATTGATATATTGGAAGCCTATATTTGGATATCGGAAGTGTTCCGGGTGAAATCGGGATTTTACCGGGTTACAGGGAGGTTACCGGAACCCCCCGGGAGCCATATGGGCCTTCATGGGCCTTAGTGGAAAGGAGAAAGGGGCAGCCCAAGGTGGCTGCGCACCTCTCCCCTCCCCTAGTCCTATTAGGACTAGGAGAAGGTGGCCGCCCCCCCCCCCTCTCTCTTTCCCCCCTTGGGAATCCTAGTTGGAATAGGATTGGGGGGGGGAGTCCTACTCCCGGAAGGAGTAGGACTCCTCCTGCGCCCTCCTCCTGGCCGGCACCCCCCCTCCCCCTTGGCTCCTTTATATACTGAGGCAGAGGCACCCCAGAAACACACAAGTTGATCCACGTGATCTATTCCTTAGCCATGTGCGGTGCCCCCTACCACCATATTCCTCGATAATACTGTAGCGGAGTTTAGGCGAAGCCCTGCTGCTGTAGTTCATCAAGATCGTCACCACGCCGTCGCACTGACGGAACTCTTCCCCGACACTTTGCTGGATCGGAGTCCGGGGATCGTCATCGAGCTGAACATGTGCTCGAACTCGGAGGTGCCATAGTTTCGGTGCTTGATCGGTAGGATCGTGAAGACGTACGACTACTTCCTCTACGTCGTGTCAGCGCTTCCGCAGTCGGTCTGCATTGGGTGCATAGACAATACTCTCCCCTCTCGTTGCTATGCATCACATGATCTTGCGTGTGCGTAGGAATTTTTTTGAAATTACTACGAAACTCAACAGTGGCATCCGAGCCTAGGTTATTTATGTTGATGTTATATGCACGAGTAGAACACAAGTGAGTTGTGGACGATACAAGTCATACTGCCTACCAGCATGTCATACTTTGGTTCGGCGGTATTGTTGGACGAGACGACCCAGACCAACCTTACGCGTACGCTTACGCGAGACCGGTTCCCTCGACGTGCTTTGCATATAGATGGCTTGCCGGCGACTGTCTCTCCAACTTTAGTTGAACCAAGTATGACTACGCCCAGTCCTTGCGAAGGTTAAAACAGAGTCTATTTGACAAACTATCGTTGTGGTTTTGATGCGTAGGTGAGATTGGTTCTTACTTAAGCCCGTAGCAGCCACGTAAAACTTGCAACAACAAAGTAGAGGACGTCTAACTTGTTTTTGCAGGGCATGTTGTGATGTGATATGGTCAAGGCATGATGCTGAATTTTATTGTATGAGATGATCATATTTTGTAACCGAGTTATCGGCAACTGGCAGGAGCCATATGGTTGTCGCTTTATTGTATGCAATGCAATCGCGATGTAATGCTTTACTTTATTACTAAACGGTAGTGATAGTCGTGGAAGCATAAGATTGGCGAGACGACAATGATGCTACGATGGAGATCAAGGTGTCGCGCCGGTGACGATGGTGATCATGACGGTGCTTCGGAGATGGAGATCACAAGCACAAGATGATGATGGCCATATCATATCACTTAAATTGATTGCATGTGATGTTTATCCTTTTATGCATCTTATCTTGCTTTGATTGACGGTAGCATTATAAGATGATCTCTCACTAAAATTATCAAGAAGTGTTCCCCCTGAGTATGCACCGTTGCCAAAGTTCGCCGTGCCCAGACACCACGTGATGATCGGGTGTGATAAGCTCTACGTCCATCTACAACGGTGCAAGCCAGTTTTTGCACAAGCAGAATACTCAGGTTAAACTTGACGAGCCTAGCATATGCATATATGGCCTCGGAACACGGAGACCGAAAGGTCGAGCGTGAATCATATAGTAGATATGATCAACATAAACGATGTTCACCATTGAAAACTACTCCATCTCACGTGATGATCGGTTATGGTTTAGTTGAATTGGATCACGTAATCACTTAGAAGATTAGAGGGATGTCTATCTAAGTGGGAGTTCTTTAGTAATATGATTAATTGAACTTAAATTTATCATGAACTTAGTCCCTGATAGTATCTTGCTTGTTTATGTTGATTGTAGATAGATGGCTCGTGCTGTTGTTCCGTTGAATTTTAATGTGTTCCTTGAGAAAGCAAAGTTGAAAGATGATGGTAGCAATTACACGGACTGGGTCCGTAACTTGAGGATTATCCTCATTGCTGCTTAGAAGAATTACGTCCTGGAAGCACCGCTGGGTGCTAGGCCTGCTGCTGGAGCAACACCAGATGTTATGAACGTCTGGCAGAGCAAAGCTGATGACTACTCGATAGTTTAGTGTGCCATGCTTTACGGCTTAGAATCGGGACTTCAACGACGTTTTGAACGTCATGAAGCATATGAGATGTTCCAGGAGTTGAAGTTAATATTTCAAGCAAATGCCCGGATTGAGAGATATGAAGTCTCCAATAAGTTCTATAGCTGCAAGATGGAGGAGAACAGTTCTGTCAGTGAGCATATACTCAAAATGTCTGGGTATAATAATCACTTGATTCAATTGTGAGTTAATCTTCCGGATGATTGCGTCATTGACAGAATTCTCCAATCACTGCCACCAAGCTACAAGAGCTTCATGATGAACTATAATATGCAAGGGATGAACAAGACTATTCCTGAGCTCTTCGCAATGCTGAAAGCTGCGGAGGTAGAAATCAAGAAGGAGCATCAAGTGTTGATGGTTAACAAGACCACTAGTTTCAAGAAAAAGGGCAAAGGGAAGAAGAAGGGGAACTTCAAGAAGAACGGCAAGCAAGTTGCTGCTCAGGAGAAGAAACCCAAGTCTGGACCTAAGCCTGAAACTGAGTGCTTCTACTGCAAGCAGACTGGTCACTTGAAGCGGAACTGCCCCAAGTATTTGGCAGATAAGAAGGATGGCAAGGTGAACAAAGGTATATGTGATATACATGTTATTGATGTGTACCTTACTAGAGCTCGCAGTAGCACCTGGGTATTTGATACTGGTTCTGTTGCTAATATTTTCAACTCGAAACAGGGACTACGGAATAAGCGGGCACTAGCAAAGGACAAGGTGACGATGCGCGTGGGAAACGGTTCCAAAGTCGATGTGATCGCGGTCGGCACGCTACCTCTACATCTACCTTCGGGATTAATATTAGACCTAAATAATTGTTATTTGGTGCCAGCGTTGAGCATGAACATTATATCTGGATCTTGTTTAATGCGAGACGGTTATTCATTTAAATCAGAGAATAATGGTTGTTCTATTTATATGAGTAATATCTTTTATGGTCATGCACCGTTGAAGAGTGGTCTATTTTTATTGAATCTCGATAGTAGTAATACACATATTCATAATGTTGAAGCCAAAATATGCAGAGTTGATAATGAAAGTGCAACTTATTTGTGGCACTGTCGTTTAGGTCATATCGGTGTAAAGCGCATGAAGAAACTCCATACTGATGGACTTTTGGAACCACTTGATTATGAATCACTTGGTACTTGCGAACCGTGCCTCATGGGCAAGATGACTAAAACACCGTTCTCCGGTACTATGGAGAGAGCAACAGATTTGTTGCAAATCATACATACCGATGTATGTGGTCCGATGAATATTGAGGCTCGTGGCGGATATCGTTATTTTCTCACCTTCATAGATGATTTAAGCAGATATGGATATATCTACTTAATGAAACATAAGTCTGAAACATTTGAAAAGTTCAAAGAATTTCATAGTGAAGTTGAAAATCATCGTAACAAGAAAATAAAGTTTCTACGATCTGATGTGGAGTAGAATATTTGAGTTACGAGTTTGGTGTACATTTGAAAAACTGTGGAATAGTTTCGCAACTCACGCCACATGGAACACCACAGCGTAATGGTGTGTCCGAACGTCGTAATCGTACTTTACTAGATATGGTGCGATCTATGATGTCTCTTACTGATTTACCGCTATCGTTTTGGGGTTATGCTCTAGAGACGGCTGCATTCACGTTAAATAGGGCACCATCAAAATCCGTTGAGACGACGCCTTATGAACTGTGGTTTGGCAAGAAACCAAAGTTGTCGTTTCTTAAAGTTTGGGGCTGCGATGCTTATGTGAAAAAGCTTCAACCTGATAAGCTCGAACCCAAATCGGAGAAATGTGTCTTCATAGGATACCCAAAGGAAATTGTTGGGTACACCTTCTATCACAGATCCGAAGGCAAGACATTCGTTGCTAAGAATGGATCCTTTCTAGAGAAGGAGTTTCTCTCGAAAGAAGTGAGTGGGAGGTAAGTAGAACTTGACGAGGTAACTGTACCTGCTCCCTTACTGGAAAGTAGTTCATCACAGAAAACTGTTTCAGTGACACCTACACCAGTTAGTGAGGAAGCCAATGATAATGATCATGAAACTTCAGATCAAGATACTACTGAACCTCGTAGATCAACCAGAGTAAGATCCGCACCAGAGTGGTACGGTAATCCTGTTCTGGAAGTCATGCTACTAGATCATGATGAACCTACGAACTATGAAGAAGCGATGGTGAGCCCAGATTCCGCAAAGTGGCTTGAAGCCATGAAATCTGAGATGGGATCCATGTATGAGAACAAAGTATGGACTTTCGTTGACTTGCCCGATGATCGGCAAGCAATTGAGAATAAATGGATCTTTAAGAAGAAGACTGACGCTGATGGTAATGTTACTGTCTACAAAGCTCGACTTGTCGCAAAAGGTTTTCGGCAAGTTCAAGGGATTGACTACGATGAGACCTTCTCACCCGTAGCGATGCTTAAGTCCGTCCGAATCATGTTAGCGATTGCCGCATTTTATGATTATGAAATTTGGCAGATGGATGTCAAAACTGCATTCCTGAATGGATTTCTGGAAGAAGAGTTGTATATGATGCAACCGGAAGGTTTTGTGGATCCAAAGGGAGCTAACAAAGTGTGCAAGCTCCAGCGATCCATTTATGGACTGGTGCAAGCCTCTCGGAGTTGGAATAAACGTTTTGATAGTGTGATCAAAGCATTTGGTTTTATACAGACTTTTGGAGAAGCCTGTATTTACAAGAAAGTGAGTGGGAGCTCTGTAGCATTTCTGATATTATATGTGGATGACATATTGCTGATTGGAAATGATATAGAATTTCTGGATAGCATAAAGGGATACTTGAATAAGAGTTTTTCTATGAAAGACCTCGGTGAAGCTGCTTACATATTAGGCATTAAGATCTATAGAGATAGATCAAGACGCTTAATTGGACTTTCACAAAGCACATACCTTGACAAAATTTTGAAGAAGTTCAAAATGGATCAAGCAAAGAAAGGGTTCTTGCCTGTGTTACAAGGTGTGAAGTTGAGTAAGACTGAATGCCCGACCACTGCAGAAGATAGAGAGAATATGAAAGATGTTCCCTATGCATCATCCATAGGATCTATCATGTATGCAATGCTGTGTACCAGACCTGATGTGTGCCTTGCTATAAGTTTAGCAGGGAGGTACCAAAGTAATCCAGGAGTGGATCACTGGACAGCGGTCAAGAACATCCTGAAATACCTGAAAAGTACTAAGGATATGTTTCTCGTATATGGAGGTGACAAAGAGCTCACCGTAAAAGGTTACGTTGATGCAAGCTTTGACACTGATCCGGACGATTCTAAATCGCAAACCGGATACGTGTTTACATTAAACGGTGGAGCTGTCAGTTGGTGCAGTTCTAAACAAAGCGTCGTAGCGGGATCTACATGTGAAGAGGAGTACATAGCTGCTTCGGAAGCAGCGAATGAAGGAGTCTGGATGAAGGAGTTCATATCGGATCTAGGTGTCATACCTAATGCATCGGGTCCAATGAAAATCTTTTGTGACAATACTGGTGCAATTGCCTTGGCAAAGGAATCCAGATTTCACAAAAGGACCAAACACATCAAGAGACGCTTCAACTCCATCCGGGATCTAGTCCAGGTGGGAGACATAGAGATTTGCAAGATACATACGGATCTGAATGTTGCAGACCCGTTGACTAAGCCTCTTCCACGAGCAAAACATGATCAGCACCAAGGCTCCATGGGTGTTAGAATCATTACAGTGTAATCTAGATTATTGACTCTAGTGCAAGTGGGAGACTGAAGGAAATATGCCCGAGAGGCAATAATAAAGTTATTATTTATTTCCTTATAATCATGATAAATGTTTATTATTCATGCTGGAATTGTATTAACCGGAAACATAATACATGTGTGAATACATAGACAAACAAAGTGTCACTAGTATGCCTCTACTTGACTAGCTCGTTAATCAAAGATGGTTATGTTTCCTGACCATGAACAATGAGTTGTTATTTGATTAACGAGGTCACATCATTAGTTGAATGATCTGATTGACATGACCCATTCCATTAGCTTAGCACCCGATCGTTTAGTATGTTGCTATTGCTTTCTTCATGACTTATACATGTTCCTATGACTATGAGATTATGCAACTCCCGTTTGCCGGAGGAACACTTTGGGTGCTACCAAACGTCACAATGTAACTGGGTGATTATAAAGGAGCATTACAGGTGTCTCCAAAGGTAGATGTTGGGTTGGCGTATTTCGAGATTAGGATTTGTCACTCCGATTGTCGGAGAGGTATCTCTGGGCCCTCTCGGTAATACACATCACATAAGCCTTGCAAGCATTACAACTAATATGTTAGTTGTGAGATGATGTATTACGGAACGAGTAAAGAGACTTGCCGGTAACAAGATTGAACTAGGTATTGGATACCAACGATCGAATCTCGGGCAAGTTACATACCGATGACAAAGGGAACAACATATGTTGTTATGCGGTCTGACCGATAAAGATCTTCGTAGAATATGTAGGAGCCAATATGGGCATCCAGGTCCCGCTATTGGTTATTGACCGGAGACGTGTCTCGGTCATGTCTACATTGTTCTCGAACCCGTAGGGTCCGCACGCTTAAGGTTATGATGACAGTTATATTTTGAGTTATGCATTTTGATGTACCGAAGGTTGTTCGGAGTCCCGGATGTGATCACGGACATGACTAGGAGTCTCGAAATGGTCGAGACGTAAAGATTGATATATTGGAAGCCTATATTTGGATATCGGAAGTGTTCCGGGTGAAATCGGGATTTTACCGGGTTACAGGGAGGTTACCGGAACCCCCCGGGAGCCATATGGGCCTTCATGGGCCTTAGTGGAAAGGAGAAAGGGGTAGACCAAGGTGGCTGCGCACCTCCCCCCTCCCCTAGTCCTATTAGGACTAGGAGAAGGTGGCCGGCCCCCCTCTCTCTCTTTCCCCCCTTGGGAATCCTAGTTGGAATAGGATTGGGAGGGGGAGTCCTACTCCCGGAAGGAGTAGGACTCCTCCTGCGCCCTCCTCCTAGCCGGCGCCCCCCTCCCCCTTGGCTCCTTTATATACTGAGGCAGAGGCACCCCAGAAACACACAAGTTGATCCACGTGATCTATTCCTTAGCCGTGTGCGGTGCCCCCTGCCACCATATTCCTCGATAATACTGTAGCGGAGTTTAGGCGAAGCCCTGCTGCTGTAGTTCATCAAGATCGTCACCACGCCGTCCTGCTGACGGAAGTCTTCCCCGACACTTTGCTGGATCGGAGTCCGGGGATCGTCATCGAGCTGAACGTGTGCTCGAACTCGGAGGTGCCGTAGTTTCGGTGCTTGATCGATTGCATCGTGAAGACGTACGACTACTTCCTCTACGTCGTGTCAGCGCTTCCGCAGTCGGTCTGCATTGGGTGCATAGACAATACTCTCCCCTCTCGTTGCTATGCATCACATGATCTTGCGTGCGCATAGGAAATTTTTTGAAATTACTACGAAACCCAACATGACCCTCATGCCTTGATGGCTGGTACTGCCTGGTGTGGACGTGAGATGTAAAATATTTATGCCTAGCCAGGCTTGTGTGGTGCTGAAGCGTTTGGTTCATGCCTGGGCCAGGCAAAGCATCAACGTCCCATCTACATCTGGAACGATCATTAGATTCATCACAACATGTACTTACCTCATACTATCATTTATCTTTGGTATTGTAGATATAAGTAATTTCTTTATAAACTTGGTCAAAGTTTCAAAAGTTTGACTTAAAAAAATGTTGGAACTACATTATCGAACGGAGGGAGTAGCTCTTTCTCTCTCTCTCTCTGCTATCTCTCACGGGCTTCCCCTCTCACTCAAACTCTCTATACCGACGGATTATACACTCACTGTGTCAGCGTATAGCTTTGTATATTGTTTAGTTGACCGGTCAACCAATCCACATGCTGCCTTGTCAGCTCGTGTTCTGTATCTTCGTGTGCTGGCCCATGTGGAAGTGGGTGAAAATAAGTAAACTAAAGGCCCATCTGACACGCGGTGAAGTAAACAAAGTTGAAACCACTCGGGGTAGCACCCCGCACGCTAGTAAATAGAGGGCGCATTGAGGACAAACTTCTTGCGCGCGAAGGACGCACTCGCGCACAATTCACCACTGCGCGGCGACATGCACAGAAGGACGCACTCGCGCACATCCAGCACACAACACACACCAGCACACGTGTACATCGGCTTCGCTGCCGGTTGAGATGGATGGCGAGGCAGCCAACAAGCGGAGGCGGCTCGAGCCAAAACCACATGCGCGAGCCTGGACTTCATTAGCAGCCTCCCCGACGACATGCTGCTCGTCATCATCGGCCTCCTCCCCACAAAATTTGCCATGCGGACCGCCCTGCTCTCCCGGCGGTGGCGCCCCCTCTGGCGCTGCGTCCCACTCAACCTCACCGTCGACAGCTGCCTCTGCGACGGGGATTGCAAACGCATGGCCACAGTCTCCAAGATCCTTTCATCGCACCCTGGGCCAGCCAGACGCCTTGACATCCGCATGTTCAGTACCAACTGCAAGGTCCAACCCAAGTTCGGTGAGTGGTTCTTATACCCCGCCCTAGATCAGGTCGAGGAGCTCAGCTTTGAAGCTGGACGATGTTGCTCTCTGCCGCCGTCCGCACTCCGCCTCACGCCAATGCTGCGCCGCGCCAGCTTCAGCTCCTGCTATCTTCCCCAGATTAATGTCGCGCCTGCCCTTCTTCTCCATCAACTCAAGCAGCTCGACCTCTTCGACGTTGTCATCTCGAATAAGGCTATGGAGCACCTGCTCCGCAGCTGTACTGCGCTCGAGTACCTTCATCTTGAGCGGATCCACGGGTTCATTAGCCTCCACATCGCCTCGACGAATCTCCGATGGATTTATGTGTCTTGCTGGCCCCACAACAATACATCAATTGGGAAGAGATCACTCCAGCTATTCCACGTTATGGTCATTGAGATTGCGCCTTTCCTTGAGAGATTGCTTGTATCAGATCTAGAAGGTCCAACAAAAATCAGGGTCATTGACGCGCCGAAATTGACAGTGTTGGTGTACTCGTCTGCCAAATTCTCCGAACTCTTTATTGGATCCGTAATCGTTCAGTATAGCACTCATCTTCTTCTCTGTCTTCTTGAAATTCACATTTTTAAATTTCTTCTTGATGCATTTACGACCGTCTTCCAGAAAATGATTCCCACAAGCTTGACCCAGTCCGTGCACACAGTGAAGATCTTAGCACTAAAATCTATCGGCCCCAATCTGGATCAAGTTGTTGGATTCCTTACATGCTTTCCGTGCACGGAGAAGCTACTCATCGAGGTGAAACTTCTTTCCTATAAGTAAACAGTAATCACAACGTAGCTCAATTTTTTCGTAATTTTCCCAAATTACGATGAGAAGTGTAGTGTTCAAAACTGCATCTACGCACTGCACTGAAAGAAATGTTTTTAGTATTTTTTCTCACATGATCACCTGCATTGTTTTTATGTTGTACTACTATAGTAGCCTAGGCTAGTCATAGTGGAAAGTAACTTAGAATACTCCAATAACTCTATGGTTACCCTAAGAGCAAGTACTACCTCTGTCCTGGTTTACTCTTCCAATTTTGTAGTATCAAAATTTGACCATAGATTTAACTGACAAAATGTTAATGCATGTCACTAAGAACTATATCGTTGGATTCGTATTTGAACATAATTTCAAATGGTGTAATTTTTAGTGACTGTCGGTGTACTAGAGTAGGGGTACCCTAGTATCCCGAACTTGTGCACGGGCAGTCGCAGCATCTCACGGCAAGGTTTGCCGGGTGACCGCCAAGGTCCTCCGTGGTTCCTTTGGAGCCATTCAAGGACAAAGTATCCAAGCCAAGGAGACAAGACCCCGGCAAGAGGAGCTTGCCGGGAAGGCCAACCAAGGCATCTCAAGGAACTTGCCGCGACGCGCCACGCGTCCCGGCAAGGCCCGGTGAGCGACAAGCTCCCGAACGTGACAAGACAACGACCGCGGCAAGGCGCTTGCCGCAGCAAACCACCACTCTATGTCCGCGCTCCAGCACATCCACCAACATGTCGCTCTGGGACCCTTCCAGGCGTACGTGGCGGGAGGCTGTGCAGCCAGCGGTGCGCGGTGGCAAGCGGCGCTGACAAGATTGCCATCGTGGCGAGCGGTGGCGTCCCTGACGGTCCCTTTTGCACTATTTGAGCGACGCAGACAGGCATTTAATGCCTTTGTCCCCTGCCGTCAGGGTTAGGTATGATACACTGTGGCAGGTAGCTGTACCAACCGCAACACCTTTCCATTTTTACCCTTGTCTACGTTGCCACCTGTCGGTGACCCCTTGAGCATATAAAAGGAGGCCCATGCGCAACGTAGAGGGGGAGAGAAAGGTCAGAGTAGGAAAACACTCACGCTCGGTCTCGTTAGCTGCTGGGGTGTACTGTAGCACTCCGCACTCCCGATCAAGAACTCAATACAAACCACAAAGCAGGAGTAGGGTTTTACGCATCCGTGCGGCCCGAACCTGGGTAAATTGCTCGTGTGCTTCGCCTCGATCCGCTCTTCGTGCGACTCTCGCCCCCGCCGAACCGAAAGGGACTCGGTCCGCCGGTCCCATAGGTACTCGTGGATCAATCCCCCGACAGTGACATGCATTGGCATTTTATTAGGTAAATCTATGGTCAAAATTTTATACTAAATACGAGGTAGTATTCCCTCCGTCCCAAAATTCTTGTCTTACATTTGTTTAGATACAGATGTATCTAACACTAAAATGTAACTAGATACATCCGTATTTAGACAAATTTAAGACAAGAATTTTGGGACGGAGGGAGTACAAAAGTGGGCTATGTAGGCCAAAACATGTGCCAAATTCACTTGTGATGCATTTGGCATCGATGCCCCTCCATTGCTCACCTGGTGCCCCAATCTGGATCACCTACTTTGCTCTGGTGCCAAATTAACTCACGCAATGAAAAAACACTGCGTGGGAGAGAGAGAGAGGACTGATGCAATAAAACACTTGTTTGGGAGAGTGAGAGGCTAGTATAGTTGGTTTGATTGATTTGTTTATACATGTGGGTCTGTGTGCATAGCGGTGCCAAATCTCTCACATCGCGAGAGCGGTTCCAAAATCTTTTGATTTGACATCGATGCGTATTATGTGGCATACTTTTGCGAAATATGGCATCGTCCACATAGTGGAAGGCAACAAATGCCCAAGCTCTTCACGTGCTCCTAGTTAAATGAGAGGAAACAGAAAGAGAGAGAGAGAGAGAGTGAAAAAATATCACTAGCCAACCAACCCTATCGTATGAGCGAATGATATTGGTACCTCTTGATGACATGGCAATCTTATGCATCCAGCTGCTCTAATATGTTCTCTTCTTTTGCAGATAAAAAAAGACCCGAAAGTGAAAAATGTGTTGCACTATAACAATCTCATCGAATGCCTTGATCTCCATCTTACAGAAATTGATTTGATCGACTACCGAGGCAACACATCTGAGATTAAATTGGCCAGGTTCTTTGTTCTGGAGGCAAGTGTGCTCAAGGTAATGAGGTTTGGCATTCTCTCGCGCAACAATGAATGGCGTGCTGATCACCGCAAGCGTCTAAGCCTAAATGACAAAGTCTCCATAGAAGCTGAATTTGTTTTTGAAACATCAAGTGGCAAGAGACTCGAAAAATTATTTGCCCATTAGTGACTTGTCAGGGCGGTGGATTTTAGTTTGTACGATAATGATGCATCCACCTAAAGTAACAAAAGTTCTTACGTAAACTTCCTAGTAATTCCCTCTTCGTAGGTGCAGCATTACTCCTAACATTTGTAATATCAGTTTGAAACTTGTAATATTGCTGAGGAGTCCTGGATTAGGGGGTCTCCAGACAGCCGGACTATATCCTTTGGCCAGACTGTTGGACTATGAAGATACAAGATTGAAGACTTCGTCTCGTGTCCGGATGGGACTCTACTTGGCGTGGAAGGCAAGCTAGGCAATACGGATATGTGTATCTCCTCCTTTCTAACCGACCTTGTGTAACCCTAGCCCTCTCCGGTGTCTATATAAACCGGAGGGTTTTAGTCCGTAGGACAACAAACAATCATACCATAGGCTAGCTTCTAGGGTTTAGCCTCTCCGATCTCGTGGTAGATCTACTCTTGTACTACCCATATCATCAATATTAATCAAGCAGGATGTAGGGTTGTACCTCCATCAAGAGGGCCCGAACCTGGGTAAAATTTTGTGTCCCCTGCCTCCTGTTACCATCCGCCTAGACGCACAGTTTGGGACCCCCTACCCGAGATCCGCCGATTTTTACACCGACATTGGTGCTTTCATTTGAGAGTTCCTCTGTGTCGTCGCCAGAAGGAAGGATGTCTCGTCTCGTCTTTAAAGACGGTACTACTATCGGGGGAGCTTTGGCTGTCGGGCAAACTCTCCGGCTAGGCGGTTTCATCATGACCGCCTGTTCGGCCGCCGCGCCGACGATGACTTCTCGGGTCATCAAAAACAGCCTCCATGTCAAATCGGCACTCGCTGAACAGATGGATCCAATGGAGCTCGCCTCCTTAAACGAGCTCTTAGATCGCATCGCCGCCTTGGGAGTCGCTACGGACTATGATCGGATTGGGCTTAAACCCGATCAAAGGGAGATTAACTCTCCACCGGTCACCCATCATATTGCAGTGGTGGAGGAACAATGCGGCGACCTTTCCTCCGTCTTGAGGACCAACTATGTCTGGATTCCCGAGCTCTCTGAGCCGGACACCCGTTCGCGGGAGGACAACATCCAATCCCTGAACTTAGAGTCAGACAGTGGGCCAGGATTATCGGGTCACATCCCGGAACCGGAACTTCCAAAATTGGAAATTCCTCGGCCCCTGGATCCTAGATCAGGTGAGGGTTCGGATTCAATTCCACCCACCCACCCAAACATAAGCGATCTTTCCCACATCAGGCAAGAGCCCCAGGAAACAGTACATCACTATTGGGCCAGATTCCTCCTTGCGATGAACAAGGTTAAGGACTGTCGCGAGGAAGACGCAATCCTATTTTTCTGCAATAATTGCACTGACAAGGGAATCCTTAACACCATAAATCGCCGTGAGATAACACGCTTCGCTGATTTGGCGTCCATAGTATGAAAGTACTGTGTGATGGAAAGTGCCTGGAAAACCGAAATAAACTTTTGGGATAATCCGGCCCTGAATACAAACCCAGTCCGAAACAAAAGGGAGCATTATCACAATACACCGGGTCAACTACCAAAAAGCAAAAACCCTCCATAGGGTATGGAACCGTACTGGAAGGATGGCTCAACGGACCCTGCAAAATTCATAGTACAGCGGATACAATACCAACGCACAGCCTTAGAGCATGTTGGATACTCCGGCAGGTGGCCAAAAGTGGTGAGGATCTACTTCTCCCAAATACCACAGAGCACCATCCCGTGGATAACAATACGATGTTAACGGTCTTTGAGACCTTTGCGTCAAATAATAGACGCAAGCGAACACTCCGCAACATGGCCGAAATCTGCCACGTAACGGCAATAAATCCATGGAGTGACACGGTTATTACCTTCAATGCCTGTGACGAACCTAAATTCTGAACAGCCCGAGCACCAGCCGCACTGGTCCTCAGTCCAATCGTGGACGGCTTTCGACTCACCAAAGTACTCATGGACGGCGGCAGCGGATTAAACCTCATCTATGAGGAAACTCTTCAAAAGATAGAAATAGATTGGAACCGCGTTGAGCAAAGTAGCACAACCTTTAGAGGAATCATCCCCAGTCAGGAAGCACGCTGTGCTGGGAAAATCACACTAGATGTGGTATTCGGCATGCCGGATAATTACAGGTCCGAAGAAATTACATTCCAAGTGGCCCCGTTCGCAGTGGTTATCACGCTTTTTTAGGATGGGAGGCATTCACAATCTTCCAAGCCGTACCCCATTACGGGTACATGAAGCTCAAAATGCCCAGGCCCAACGAAATCATCACTCTCGCCAGCGATCCGGACACAGTACTCCGCGCCGAAAACAAAACAGCCGCATTTGCCCTTGAGGCATTATCCGAAGCCCTCTCGGCCGAGGAATTAACCACGCTACGCTACACAATGGACAGGGACGACATGATACTCAACAAGAGATCCAAGTCCACCTCTTTTAAACCAGCGGATGAAGTAGTCAAATTCCAAGTCCACCCAATGGACCCTACAAAAACAGCCTCCATCGGGGCACAGCTAAGCCCCGCTGTGGACGCCGCACTACGAGAGTTCCTGCGCAAGAACTGGGACATATTCGCCTGGCATCCCTCAGACATACCAGGAATCCCACGCAGGCTGGCCGAGCATAGCCTCAATATCCTAAAGGGATTCAAGCCGGTAGAGCAAGCTCTTCAGCATTTCTCCGAACCTAAGAGACATGCCATGGGAGAGGAACTAGCCAAGTTATTGGAGGACGGATTCATCAAAGAAATAAAACACCCGGACTAGCTAGCAAACTTGGTGATGGTACCAAAGAAGGAAAAATCCTGGCGCCTTTGTGTCGATTTCAAAGACCTCAATAAATCTTGCCCAAAGGATCCCTTCCCCCTCCCATGCATCGATCAAATCATTGATGCTACCGCAGGACACGGGTCATTGTGTTTCCTCGACGCATACTCCGATTACCACCAAATCAAGATGGCGGAGTCCGACCAAGCAGCAACGGCATTCATCACACCATATGGTCCAATCTGTTTTAACACAATGCCTTTTGGGCTCAAGAACGCCGGCGCAACATATCAGCGCATGATTCAGACATGTCTGGAGAAACAAATCGGCAAAACAGTAGAGGCATATGTAGACGATGTGGTTGTTAAAACCAAACACGTCGACTCTTTGATAGACGACTTGAGGCTCACATTCGACAACCTCCGAGCATACGACATCAAGCTCAATCCGGAAAAATGCATTTTTGGCGTACCGGCTGGAAAGCTCCTGGGTTTCATTGTCTCTAGTAGAGGTATCGAAGCTAATCCGGCCAAAATCCAAGATTTGTCACAGTTGGCTACACCAACAGACCTCAAACAAATCCAGAAGTTAACTGGATGCGTGGCGGCTCTAAGCAGCTTTATCTCCCGCTTAGGAGAAAAAGCTTTACCCCTTTATCGCCTTATTCGGCACACCGAACACTTCTAGTGGACGAACGCTGCCACAGCCGGATTGGAAGAAATAAAGGCCATTTTGGCAACCAACCCAATCTTGGCTGCTCCAAACATTGGCGAACCAATGCTATTGTACACTGCGGCAACTCATCAAGTTGTAAGCGCAGTGCTCGTCGTCGAACGAGAAGCTGCCGGACATAAATTCCCTCTTCAAAGGCCGGTATACTATGTATCCACTGTCCTCACTCCATGCAAATCTCGGTACCCACATTATCAAAAGATAGCCTATGCGGTATTCATGGCGTCCCGGAAGCTATGACACTACTTTCAAGAGTGTTCGATTACGGTAGCCTTGGAAGTGCCACTTAATGATATTATAAACAACCGTGACGCTACGGGCCGGATTGCCAAATGGGCGATTGAGCTCCTCCCGTTCGACATAACATACAAACCCCGATGAGCCATTAAATCGCAAGTATTGGCCGACTTCGTCACCGAATGGACGGAGGCCGAACTCCCTAAAGAGTACGGCGCATACTCCAACTGGATCATGCACTTCGACGGTTCTAAAATGCTGGTCGGTCTAGGGGCTGGCGTCGCCCTGACATCCCCAATCGGGGATACCGTTCAGTACGTACTGCAAATATTGTATACAGACTCCAACAATGCAGCCGAATATGAAGCTCTGTTGCATGGTCTTCAGATGGCAGTCTCCATGGGCATTCAACGCCTCGAGGTGCGTGGGGATTCAAACCTCGCAATATCCCAAATAAATGGAGAATTTGATGCCAAGGATCCGAAAATAGTGGCCTATCGAAACGCCGTCCTAGAAATGTCAGCTCGGTTCGAGGGGCTCGAATTTCAGCTTGTGGCTCGGGAAAACAATCAGGCGGCGGATGTCCTCGCCCGCATCGGCGCAAAACGCGATACGGTCCCCCCAACATATTTCTGGAAAGGCTGTTCAAGCCATCCGTAGTATGGGAAGGAGACACCGATAATAATAGTCCGGACCCGGCCAAAATGCCCGATACCGAATACTCTGACACAATTGAGGGCTCTGCCACCGAAATAACACCATCAGCCCACGTATTAATGGCCATTATTGCTCCGTGGACAGAACCATTCCTGGCCTACCTAACTAGACAGGAACTTTCGGAGGACCAAAATGAGGCACGCCGCATAGTGCGGCGATCCAAGGCCTACAGGGTCCATGAGGGAGAATTGTACAAAAAAGCACTACCGGAGTCCTTCAAAGGTGCATCTCCGAAGAGGAAGGGCGGAATCTTTTGGCAGAAATTCATGCCGGACTCGGCGGTCATCACGCCGCAGCCCGGGCCCTTGTAAGAAAGGCCTTCCGCACGGGATTCTATTGGCCAACAGCCCGGGCAGACGCACAGGACTTGGTCCAACGTTGCGCCGGTTGCCAGCTCTTTGCAAATCAAAGCCACATGCCACCCACCGCCCTCCAAACAATCCCCATTACATGGCCCTTTGCGGTCTGGGGGCTTGACATGGTTGGAACCCTTAAAGGGGGAACCCACAAGAAAAAAATACTTACTAGTCATGGTGGATAAATTAACCAAATGGATAGAGGCCAAACCTGTTAAAATAGCCGAATCCGGACCGATGATAGACTTCATATCCGGGGCTGTACACCATTATGGTGTCCCCCACAGCATCATCACTGACAATGGCACGAACTTCACGGCCGACGAGGTAAAACTCTGGTGCAGCAAAATGGGCATCAAGCTCGATTATGCTTCAGTCTATAACCCACAAACCAGTGGTCAAGTCGAGCGAGCAAACAGTCTTATAATGAGCGGCATTAAACCCAAATTAGTGCGTTCCTTAACAGAGTCTGACACGCACTGGGTAGAGGAGCTCGACTCTGTACTCTGGGGGTTGCGGACCACGCCGAATCGTAGTACCGGATATACACCGTTCTTTATGGTGTATGGCGCAGAGGCAGTCGTGCCCTGCGACATCATTCATGACTCACCTTGGGTGCGCATGTACGAAGAAAGAGAAGCCGAGCTCGATTGGCAGGACAGTCTGGACACCTTGGAGGAGGAGCACGATGTAGCCAAAGCCCGTTCCGCATTTTATCAGCAACAGGCTTGCAGATACCAAAGCAGAGAAGTACGGGCCAAAACTTATAACATTGGCGAACTAGTTCTACGCCTGCCGGATAAGAAAAAGAACAAGCTCGAGCCCAAATGGGAAGGTCCCTTCATTACTGACCAAGTTCTGACCGGTGGAGCGTACCGACTGCGGGATGCATCGACTAGTTGACTCGAGCCGAACCCATGGAACGCGGCCAGGCTCCGAAGATTCTACGCCTAGCACCAGACTCTATGTTAGTCCCCTCCCTTTGTCCATTTTCTGCATATACATCATCTGTCTTGTTTCCCTTTCTTTCTTACTCTTATTATTTACCTAGGCCTTCAAGGGTCACCTTGTGCCTCACTTGTACATTACAGATGCGCTAGCCGCACTCTTCATACCTGGGGGCTTCTTTCGCAGAAGCTTAAATTATTTATCCAGGCCTCATGCCCCACACATGTGTTATACTTCCGCATGTACCTTTTTTCACCATTATATGCATCGATATGACTTAAGTTTTGGCCAAGCTGGGTTGCCTGGCTCTTGTATTTATGCCCTACGTTTCCGTTAATTCAGCTAGGGCATAAGGGGAGCACCTCTGCGATTGTTACTGCCGGGTCAGCCGGATGTGTACCTTGGACTGGGTGAAGCTGAAAGCTAGCATTCTTAAGGGAATATTCGGTCGGTGAACAAAAGATGATTTTTATTTATTGTCCATATCTGCCCCCAGATGCTTTTCCTGCGTTTTCTATTGCAGTCCGGGCATGCACTTTAGGGCATGCTTACCCAGGGAAAGGAACCCCTAACGGAACTATTCT
Source organism: Triticum urartu (assembly GCF_003073215.2). Lineage (NCBI taxonomy): Eukaryota > Viridiplantae > Streptophyta > Magnoliopsida > Poales > Poaceae > Triticum > Triticum urartu. The sequence goes on along the minus strand of NC_053023.1, from coordinate 70,317,056 downwards.
CCCTGGAAGATGTTTCTTACTACCCATGTAATATAACATAACTAGTTGGGCACTTGTCTGATAAAGCACTAATGACCCCTACGCCTGGTCTCCACGCATACCCCGGTTCTTATATAACTGAGCAGGTATTCGGATACACTCTGGACTATTGGGCCTGGAGGTTGAAGCGAAAAGGTCCGCAACGACAAATGATCTACAATCCGGCTAGAAGGCATTATACATGTCACTTTAATTACATAGTCATGCAGACTGACTAAATTCCTCTTCTATACCATCCAACAGGCGGTCTAGCTTACAATCCTGTTGGGAATACTTTGCAGCTAATTCTACTTGCCCATAAACTAAGCTAACGGGGATCTCTTTTCCGTCGGGCCCAACAGGTTCTACCTCGGCCATGTGATTTGGGTCTGCCTTGGTATACCGAGTCTTCACCATGGCCCAGGCCTCTCTGGCACCCTGTCGGCAGGCCAATATCTTCCATAATCGAAGGCGCCGCCGTGCTCCCTTGAGCTTCTCCGTAAGCTCTGCAACGCCCTCTGGCAGGGAAATGGATGGCCACAAGGCCTGGGCAACACCTTGCATCACCTGCCGAACTTGTTCGTGCAGATGTGATAGCTCGGATAGAAGATCACCCGCAGACCCAGGCATTTCCTCCGCGGGACGACCCGTCAGCATACCTACAGACATAACGCTGTTAGTCGGCTTCTTCGCCGAATTCTTTTAAAAGGATTCGTTCAAGCACTTACTGAAAATACCGCGCCGAAGCCGCTTATTCTCCTTCTCGGAGTCGGCAAGCGGGCCCCGAATGTCTTTTAGTTCCACGCTCAGCTTAATATTGGCATCCTGGAGATTGTTTTTCTCCCGCCTAACCTCAGTCAGCACGCGTTTGCCAGCCTCTAGCTGTCGCATAACATGCTGGTCCTCCAGATTTTCTCCGGATTCATCTGCAACATCTGTTGTTAGATCTACAGCCATGCCACACATTATATGGTAACTATCACTCTTTAAAATAAATGTAACCAGCAGGTGACTTTTTCGATTCCTGCAATGCGGCCACGGCAGCCCGTAGTTGGGTCTTGCATTCCTCTAGCTCCTGTGTTAGCCTAGTATTATTCTCGGTAAGAACCTGCACAATAAATATGATCCTTAATTCAGTTCTGCTAAACATTTCAAGTCTCAGGGGCTACTGATACATATGAATTGTCAGATTCACCTACCCGTACATCCTTTACATATTGATCCGTGGCTCTGGCTAGGCCATCTTGAGCAGCACGGAGGTACGCCTCTCTGGAATTAAAGGCATCAAATGCCTCTGGTGAGAAACAAGCGTCCCGGAGTACGGCTCGACATCGCCTATGGTTCATGGCGCTTTCCACTTCTGAGTTAGTAGTGGATAATCTATCCGCATCCTCCGTAGGGGGATTATCCGGCGCCTGCCCCATATCGGCTTCCGCCTCTATGTCTGGTCCTGGCGCCCGGCTGGTGGAAGCATGATTAGTAACATCATCGGACATATTCCGGCGAGCGTTTTTTCTATTAAAGAAACGCGGGTGTCATTATATTTCAAGAAAGACGATAACCACGGAGCGGGGTTTGTTATACCTTTGCGCTAGCGTCTCCGTCCTGACCGCCTTCCTTTTTGGCCTACCCGGCCTCGGTGCCTCCTGTTGGCGCGTTGTCGTGGGTTCGGTAGGGCGTCCCGAATGCCTTCCCTGTAAAATGCCATGTGTATATGGTGGGTGAAGTATCTAAAAGGGGATCCTAGTTTTGAAGTTGGGATTTTTGGTTTTTCTTACGTGCGATGCAGGGAGAAGTCCGGGATAGTCGGCCGTAATGGCCACCATGGCATCGTCGCAGCTTAACTGATAGAACTGCCGGTCTATCAGCTCCACGGATATAACCGAATCTTCTTTGAGTCCGGAGTCGAGGGCCCGGTCAGTGTCCTCCGTTTGTGGGGAAGGGCTGCTGACCTCCTTTATGGCTATTCACAGTTCCTGCTGCAAAGTGGCAAGGTGAATACTTACGACAAAGAATGCGGGAAAAATGGGAGCAGGGAGATATAACTTACCCAGCTTGGAGGATTGTACATGGAGAATCCATCTCGTGGCTTGATGCGGGTGAACTCCTCCTCCTCACCCTTGAACAGTTCGGACAGAATCTTCGCTAGAGTGGCAGCATTGTCCGGACCCTTACGCCCGCAGCGGGTGGCATCATCCGCCCCGTTATAACACCATAAGGGGTGCCCACGATATTGAAGTGGCTGCACTCCCCGCATTATGCAAATCGACATAACTTCAATTATTGTAAATCCTGATCGAGCCACTGCTTTGATCCGGTTCATCACATAAAGGACTTCTCCGTTGTCTTCTGCCTGGGGGCTCCCTGGGCGCCAACTTCGGTGTTTCTTCAGAGGAGCATTGTTGAACTCAGGAAGACCCCGCCAAACAGGGTCCGGAAGGGGGACGTCCTCCATGTAGAACCATTCTGAAGGCCGGTCTTTGGACGGCTTCTTCGGGGTACCGGACAGGTATCCGGTATCGGCGAAGCGCCATATTTCGGCTCCGCCCACTTGATAAAGTGATTCCCTCTGTGCGCGAGGGACAAGGCAGAATAGCCTTTTCCACAACTCGAAGTGAGCCTCGCAGCCCAGGAACAACTTGCAGAGAGCAACATACCCGGCGATATGTAGAATGGAGGCAGGGGTGAGATTGTGTAATTGGAGGTTGTAGAACTCCAGGAGCCCATGGAGGAACAGATGAATTGGAAATACGAGTCCCCTTAGTAAATAAGGAACAAGGCAGACCCATTCTCCCATGGAGGGACAAGGAAGGCTCTCCGCTTGTGCTCCGCCATTGTAGGTGGCGAGCCCGGCTCGAACGGGCACCATATACGCCGGAGGGAGAAATCCCTTAGTCTGCAGCTCGACTAATCGACTGTGCAGGACTGAACACCGCTCCCAATCACCGGGCTTAGGGCTATGGGGGTGGGAGGAGGAGTTGTGGAGGTCGGCCATGCTGGAATGGATCTTTCCGAAGCATGCTCTGATGAATTCTCGCTGGGGGAGGATGATATGGATCGGATCTAAGAATCCCCATCCCTTTAATAGACAATTTATTTATTTGGCTAGGGGGCGAATGTAAAAACGCCCTGGCACCTCGTATTCATTCGACGCGTGGGAGATAGCCCTTATTGGGCAGAGAAGTCGAGAGGTTCAACATTTATGGAGCCGGACACTGCATACGAACACTTGAAAGTTGGAGAAGAACCCGCCTTGCAATGCGAAGACAACACTACGCGCCGGACTCATCGTCACTGAAGCCTGGTTCGGGGGCTACTGAGGTAGTCCTGGATTAGGGGGTCTCTGGACAGCCGGACTATATCCTTTGGCCAGACTGTTGGACTATGAAGATACAAGATTGAAGACTTCGTCTCGTGTCCGGATGGGACTCTACTTGGCGTGGAAGGCAAGCTAGGCAATACGGATATGTGTATCTCCTCCTTTGTAACCGACCTTGTGTAACCCTAGCCCTCTCGGTGTCTATATAAACCAGAGGGTTTTAGTCCGTAGGACAACAAACAATCATACCATAGGCTAGCTTCTAGGGTTTAGCCTCTCCGATCTCGTGGTAGATCTACTCTTGTACTACCCATATCATCAATATTAATCAAGCAAGACGTAGGGTTTTACCTCCATCAAGAGGGCCCGAACCTGAGTAAAACTTCATGTCCCCTGCCTCCTGTTACCATCTGCCTAGACGCATAGTTCGGGACCCCCTACCCGAGATTCACCGGTTTTGAAACCGACAATTGCCGTGTCCTATTCCTGCGTTTTGAAAATCCTGCAAATCAAACAGGTCCTGAGTTGGTGATGATGTTGTGCCTCCCATCTGTCACCAATAGCCGTCGGATCTAGATCTGACGCATACAAACCAAGCTTCTCCATTTTTGCAAAAAGATACCCGCACTTGTTCCCTATTTACAAACAACTCCTTGTCTCTCACAATCAACCTTATCTCCTCCCCACCACATCTAGAAGGCCGTGGAAAAATCTGGCGCGATGGCCGCTGCCGGAGCCGTCCACCCCCAATCTTGGTGTTCCGTGCAATGCACGGACATCTAGGCATGGGAAATTATGTCGAACAGGGCTAGTTGTAAGTAGGCTATCTCTACAGCCATGATGATAGTGACTGCAGATGGTGAGGCTGACTATGGTATGACGAACACGGCGCCTATACTCAGGTGTCATCTCCGGCGCAGGGTCTTGTCACTTCACTGTGAGGAGCAGCACGTAATAATTTGGCCAATGGGTAGTACAGTGCTAGTACTCCTACTACTACATTGGTAGTACTACTACTAGTACTAGTAGCACCACCGTCTGGATTTAGAAGTACTACCACGTCCATATGGATTTTAGTATTTGACTAGCAATATCTAGTAATGCATGTCACAAAAAATGTACTACTCCCTCTGTAAATAAATACATGGTGTTTTATTCCTATCGGCGAGAGAACTTAATGTTTTTTTGCTAACTAGAGTACTAATAGGATTACATGCAATGAACTAAACACTGCATGTCATGTTTGGTAGTCTCAAGTCATTCAAAGCATGCACGGCCCACATCTCTCATTGGTTGATATGTCACAAAATAAGAAACAAGGAGAGAGTTAATGCACCGTGCCTAAGTATTTTGGGATTATTTGGTTTTTGTAAGGTGACTTACACAACATTTTTGTTTACATGCATTAACATTTTATTAGTTAAATCAAAGGTCAAAACTTGGCACAAAAAGCAAAGGGGACCAATAAACCAGTAACCATCAAACTTCTCTCGTTTGGCCCCAACTAGAGGTCCGGTGAGATGACTATACTGCACCGGCACGGAGGGGGACGCAACTTCATTGACTTACGGCAACTGCCTTTGGGTGAATGACACGTGGGCCCAGGGGGTGGCTGGCCCACCTATCATACAGCCAAAGTCAGGTGCAGTAGAGGGCCGAGGAGTAGTACGAAATCCTATGCACCTACGCACGCTAACCAAGGGCAAGAGTGATCACTCGAATCGCAAGATCAGTTGACTAGAAGCTAAGCTAGACCCATGGAGGCGATGAGCGTGAGCATCAGCCGTCTGTGCCAGATGGTCCATGACGCCGGCCTGCGGCCCGGCACCGAGGAACGTCTCCAGGTAGTATTGCTTGAGGCCGCCAGGGCGAGGGGCCGCTTGGACGACAGCTTCATCTCCTTGTTCGACGAGGTCCTCGTCGGTTTCCTCGACGAGTTCACTGTCGTCAAGAAGCTTGCGGACGACTTTGACGTAAGCCTCCAGCCGACGCGCCCAGGCTCTACGATGCCCTCCACCCTCAACGGCCACTATGGTGACAACCTCTTCGACGCACTGGTGGCCCTGCGACTTCCCACCATCGCGCCGGAGAATGTCCACCTCGAGGTCGCGCTCGCCGCGCAGTGCCTGGCGCAGCAAGACACCATCACATAATCACCCACGTCTACACGCAAATCATCCACAAGGACTACTACATGCAAGAGGAGGACGATAGGACGCTGGCCTTCTTGGACCACAGGGCAACCTTGGACGACACTGTTTAGAAGCACGTTGAGCTCGCCGCCAACGCCGCTGCTCCTCACACGTCGGTTGGTGATCTGGCGCACTAGGGCGTGAGGATGTCGTTGATGGACCCGTATGTATTTTTATCTTTCCGTCAAATCCATGTAGTAGTATATGATACTACAGTAATTATCTTACCTTTCGCATCAACTTCATAATTTTCATACGTACTCCATGCATGAACGGCGCCAGAACCAAACTTCTCATTATTCTAGGCAAAATCGTTATTTTCTATCTATCGGTCGCGCCATGGAGCAGAACCAAATTTTACAAGTTACGAGTTCAAAAGGAAAAGGCTGCCGTGTTCCCGTCGCACCCCCACACGGTTGGTCCGGCACGCCGCTCAAGCGGGAATGCATGTGGTGTTGCATTTTCACTTACAAGTGGGACCGCAGTTGAGCAAACCGACTATCGGCAAACCCCCACCCCGCCCACCGTGCAATGGCTGAGAAAACAGGAGGGAGAAGAGATGGCTGTAGCACGGACTCCAAGAAAATTGGTGTCGGTTGGGACTCGTGTGGATGGCGTGTGCCGTACTGCTAGACGTGAATGCTAGTTATGGCCCATGCCAACCCACTATATCGAGCCTATATCGAGGTACGTCGAACAAATTTCCTGCAGTCCGTGCTCAGCCCTCCTCTATCGCTCTTCTCAGCCAGCCAGCGGACGCACGGAGCCCATTGTCTGTTTGCTCACATGCGGCCCCACATGTCAGTGAAAACGCAAGAGGACCCACTGAACCTGCATATCTTTCACCTCGACGAGCAGGTGATGAAAAACAAATCCAATAAAGATCTTCGGTGGCCGCTTTTGGAATTACTCAAGAGTAGTAAGATTCTATTTACAGTTTAATCCAAGATGCACATCTCATGGCTTCAACTACCACTCTATTTTCTTTCATGATACGACCTGGATGCTGGATGTCCCACGTGTTGGCAAAAGGATGAAGAACCCGACCAAATCTTCAGTTGTGCTCTCGGATTAGACTAGTTGTGCTAACTTAAAAAAATTATTGTGTACTCCCTCCATTCCAAAATACTTGACTTCCATTTGTCCACAAATGGATGTAGCTATATACTAAAACATGTCTAGATACATTTATATTTTGACAAATAGAAGGCATGTATTGTGCAATGGAGGGAGTAGAATGGATGCAAGTTTTTGTATTGGGAAGAAGAGTACATCCATATATTGATAGAGCGCAATTTAGTAAATGTTCTATCACTTTTAGCTAGCACAGAGGCTAGAGATGTGATTAGTGCACTTGTTGATACTCCTACTAGAATAGAGGCTAGACATGAGACTAGATGCGAGGAAGCAATGTCTACTTCTTTACACTCGAAGAAGAAAGAAGCACGCAAGATCGAGCCTCCGCGGATCAACAATGAATGCATCGAGAAGGCACTAATCCAACTTACAGGAGTAGTAAAATATTTCTTGTGGTTCTTGTATTCTTTGGTCTTGCTTTTCTAGTCAAAATTATCGTTGGAGTTCGTGCAAAACGGAGGTCCGTTTGGGGTCGTGCGTTGGAGTTGGCCTTACAAGTGGGACCGCAGTTAAGGAAACCGACTATCGGCAAACCCCCACCTCGCCCGTCGCGCGATGGCTGAAGTTAGAGAAACAACGAGGTTGAAGAGATTGCTCTAGCATGGACTCCAAGAAATAATATGGTGTCAGATGGATGTCGTGGTGGTGGCGTCTGCCGTACTCCTGGACGTGAATGCTTGTTTTGGCCCATGCCACCCTACTACTCCTAATACTTACTCCTACTATATAGTACTAGTATCGAGGATTCGAGGTGCTGGTTACGTACAGCGAACACATTAACATATGGCTACAGTAAAAACACCCGCCCGATGTGCGAAGCATGTGAAGCTAGTACAAATAGTGTACTACTATTGTTGATTGGCCTCATCCGATAACCTGTTGCAATGCACGTACAATTATGTATTCGGAAAAATATTTTTTTGCCTCGTCGCACCACTCACTCAGAGAAGCGACTCGAAAGCCATTCATAAATTTAGTAAGTTTATCACAGGTATATCATTTTATTACATACAACAGGTCATCAACCCACATCGACAACGAGGATACATTATAAATACTAAAGTTTTCACCACACAACAAATAACAAGCAATGAAATGAACTTCAACTCAACCATTCCTCAGCGTTGGAAACGCTTGCTTTGAACCACAAGTGATTCTCTGGGACGGGCCATCGATTGTCGATCTGGAAACCAACGCAGGACTGATCATCCTGGCTGAAGCGGCCTACTATATCAGTACCAGGGTAGGGAACCACCCAAATGTCTGAGGTGTAGACACAATTGCTTCTCATAAATGGTACTAATAACGGTGTGTCAACAGCAGTTGGATTGTCTTTCACCATCATCGGATAGTTTTGTCTAAGGAAGAACGAGTTTTCTCCAAGACTATCAATTATGTACCAGGGAGAAGGAGTTGTCGCTAGCACACTAGTGTTGTCGGGTGGTAGGTGCGACATATGCCAACGGGTGGCTTATCATTATGGGAGCCAGTAAGACATCGCTGGTGCCTGGAAACGGGATGAGGCGAAGACATGCACGCCGGCGAATCTTACCCAGCTTCGGGGCTCTCCGTGGAGATAACACCCCTACTGCTGCTCTGCGGGGTCTCCGCATGATCACTAGATGGACAAGTAGCTACACAATGCTCCTTGAGCTGTTCGGTGGGAGGAGGAAGAAGGGCACGGCTAGCTTGCTTCTTCTCCTTGTATGGTGTCTAAGACTAGCTGGGGGTCCAACCCTTTGCATGGGTGCCCCGGGGGGTTTATATAGGCCTACCCCCCGGGGGTACAATGGTAATCCGACTGGGCACGGGGCCCAGCCGTCTGTGACTGCGCTCGCCGGCTTCTGCGCCGGCTGCTGGGGCCCGCCGACTGGTGGGTCCCGCCGGCTGCCGGCCCCTTGGTCAACAGGCAGGCCCCACCGTCCAGGGCCTGGTCGGCGGCTGGTTACTGTCACTCCATCTTGGTGACGTGGGCTTCGTCGTGGTAGGCGTGGCTACAGTGCCGCCGCCCGGCGGGCGATAGCTGTACCCTCACCGCGTCTTATCTCCTTAGTGGGGCGTCTCCTTTGAGGGAGGCGGCGAGCCGGCTACAGGGAGCCGGCTCTGTCTTGGGCCGACTAAGGGAGGCATGGCCTCCTTCGGGAGTCTCTCTTCCCAAAGGGGCCCACCGCCCGTGGGCCGTGCTGGCAGCCCGTCGTGGATGACTTCAGGGTCAACGTGGCAACAGTGCTGCGCCGGACGGGTCATGGCCGCCCGTATGGCGTACTGTGCCAGGCATGCTCCGGGATTCGGGGGTGGTAGGCTTTACTGTAGCCGCACCCCGTCTCATCGCCGCTAGGTGGATGCAAACTTTGAGGGTACGGTCTCGACCGCTTTATGGGAGCCGGCTTCTTGGAGTCGGCCTCCTCGCGGACGGCTTCTCGAAGTCGGCCCTCCCATGGCTTTCTTCATGAGGGCTGAAGTCGGGCCGCCTTCCAAAAGCCGGCCTGGGTGACAGTCAGCAAGGGAAAGGCGGCCCCGTGTCTGGGTTTCTCGAGAGCCGGACGGGCTCGTAATTTTTTCAGAAGGGCCAGGGGAAGCTGGCTAGGCTACCCATGGCTATTTACTCCGACAGTAGTCCCCGAAGCTGATCGAGCTTCAAGGCGGACAAAGGGACGAGAAGCTTGGTCAGCTTCCTACCCTGAAGAGCCGGCTTTGCTGGTGTATGCCGATTTCGGGGAGCCCTGCGTCTTGCAGGCGGGAGAGTGGTCGACCCTCGTGCTGACCGCGGGCCCTCCCGCGGGCCACGTGGCAGCGGGATCCTGCCAGCGCACGGGCGCGACGGGACGCCGCCGCAGGCCCGGGCCCGCCACTCCTAGGCCTCGGCCCGAGCGCTGATCTTCTGCAGCCCAGGTGGACCGCTCGCCTTCCCGTGGCGAATTTATTTCGCCGTTAGGGCGCAATAAGCGCGGGATGTGGGGGAGTGGGCACGATCGACCCCCACGCTTCCCCACGCCGCGCCTCCTCGGCTCCGCCACGCGAGCCTATAAGTAGGAGGAGGAGGGGGAGAGACAGAGGTTCGCACGTTGTCTCTCGCTCCACCCCTCCTCATCCTCCTTTCTTCCTCTCGTTGCCGCCGCAACCTCCCGTCTCAGCGCCGCCGTGCCGCCACATCGTCTTGCTCCCATGGCGCTGTCGAGCTCGTGGGACGGCTCCAACGTTCATGAGGACCACGTTGAGTTCCTCCGCCAGACTCGACGCCTGCCCGACGCCAACCTCGTGCGGGTCCACCTGGCGCCGGAGACGGAGGTCTCGCCGGCACCGGAGGAGGGCGAGCGGGTCATCTTCCGCTCGCACTTCCTGCGCGGCTTCGGCCTTCCAGCGAGCGGATTTCTGCGCTCCTTCCTCGAGTTCTACAACCTTCAGCCGCATCACCTCACGCCCAATGCGGTGATGCTGCTGTCGGCCTTCGTCTCCCTCTGCGAAGGTTTCTTGGGGCTGCTCCCCACGCTGGAGCTCTGGGGGGAATTCTTCCAGAGCAAACTCGGCACCGTCGTCGCAGGCGTGCCCGCCCCCTGCGGGGCCTTCATCGCCATCAGGAGGGCGGGCGAGAACAACCCGTTCCCGCCCATTCCCCTGATCCAGTCGGTGAAGATCTGGCAGAAGTCGTACTTCTACGTGAAGAACGTCGCCGAGCAAGGAGACCACGTCAACCTGCCGGCTTACATAGCCGGCCCGCCGGCTGGGAGGCAGCCCTCATGGAGTTTCCGGTCCCGGTCACTGTCTTAGGCCGGGAACGCTGCCGTCTCCCGGCTTCGGGTGATGATCCAGTCAGAAGGCCTGAGCGGGGCCGACTTGGTGGCTGCCTTTGTAGAGCGCCGGATATCTCTTCTCCAAAGCTGGCCCCACATGATGTGTCAGATGAGCGGCCGCTTCGACCCAAGCCGGCTGAGCACCAGGGAGATGCCTCATGCGGAGGTGTCGTACATGGTGAATTATATTTCCAATTGCAAGCTCGCCGAGGACTGGCGATACGGCAAGGCGCCGTATTCTCGCGCCAACCCTCCGCCCGTGGTAAGCTTTCCTCTCTTTCTTCTTTTCGTTGGTAGCCAGCTTTATGATGGCCGACTTCTGATTGGTCGGTAATTCTTAGCAGAATCCCCTTCTCCCGCCGACGACCGGGGCAACGGGGATAGAACGCCAGTACGCCCCCGACCGCACGGCGGACGACATTGACGACCCGGATTTGGGGGCGGCCGCCATGGAAGACGCCGTCGTGGGGGACGACGCCGAGCCCGGGGGCTCAAGGCTTACCGCCAGCTTCGAGGACTGGCCGGATGATGCTGAAGCCGAAGTCGCCCCGCGTCGCCAGCCGGCGGCCGACCATCAGGGCGCGGGCTCGTCCATCGTGCCGGCTGCCGGCGACGGCGCACAGAAGCGCCGGGCCGCTTCAGGCCTCTTTGGCAGTCGGCTGAAGAAGTCCAAAGCCTCCGCCGCGGTGACCAAACGAGATGAGGAGGCCGCGAAAGCGGCCCGCTTCCGCAAGGCGGTGAAGCAGCCTCAGGCGGTCTCAGCGTAAGTCGTCGAATGCTTGGACGTATTTTGCTTTTCATCGCTCTCTCTTGCTCGATCATTCTCCCTAAACTTTTCCCGCTCGTTGGACAGGGCGCCGCTTTCCCTTGAGCGGGGTCCGGGCGGCTCCGTAGTTGGGCCGGCTGGAGGGTCTTCGGGCTCCCGCCGCGTGGACCCCCATGCCGACCTCAGGGAGGCCACAGAGCGGAACGCCCGTGAGGCGCGGGAGGAGTGTGAGGCGGCGGAGAAGGTGGCCGCCCAGGCGGCGAGGGAGCAGGCCGACGCGGCAGCCAAGGCCCAGGCGGAGGCGGTGACCGTGGGAACGGAGGCGGAGGGTTCGCGCAACCAGCCTCCGCTGCTCGCCATTCCCCTCCGAGCCGTGGCCCCTGACGCCCCATTGCCCTTGGCGGAGGAAATCGTCCAAGACCCGCCGCTGATGGAGAGGGGGGAGGACCCCGTGGTCTTTGCGGGGAGAGCGCCGCCGGCAGCGCCAACTGGGGCGGGTCAAGGCGGCGAGTCGTCAGCGGCGCCAGAGGAGCCGGCCGGGGGTGAGCCGGAGGGCGGAGCCGGCCTCGAGGTGCAGCCGGTGACGCGTCGGCGCGCAGGGGGAGGCGCCGCTCCACCAGAGTCGCGCTGAGTCGCGGGCGCAGGCCAGTCAGCGGAGGATCTGGAGGCGGCCAGCACCGCCACGTCCGAGTGGACTCCCAGCGGGGGGACTGGCGAGCTGAATGTGGCGGCTCAAGGGGTCCGGAGCCGGCTTCAAGCTCAAGCCGCCCTGCTGCAGCAGTTCACCCAGGAGTTCCTGTCGACGCGAGCCGCCATCCGGGTGAGTCCTTCATTCTTGGCCGCTTTGATCTCTTGATTTCTTCCGTGGGGGCGCGTCAGCGCACCCACTGGGTGTAGTCCCTGAGATTCGGGCCGACTGCTGCGCAGTCGGGTCGGATCTTCCCTGACGACTTTTTCCTTATTGGTTTTTCTTTTTCTTTGTCTTCAAGGGCCAATGCCGACTTGAGGAAGGGGCTCGGCGAAGCGCAAGCCGCCCTTCGTACCAAGGATGCTGAGTACGCAGCCTTTGTCCAGGAGCGTGACCGCCTGGCCAAGCAGCTAGCTGACCAAGAGAAGAGCAACAAGGCGGCCCTGCAGAAAGCGCAGGATAGCGAGGCCGCCCTGAAGGCAGAGTTTGAGACCGGGGCGGCGAGCTGGGCTGAGACCCGGCGAGGGTTGGATGAAGGCTTCGGCAGCATCGATGACTTGATCGACGGTAAGCCGCCTTCCTCTCCCCTCTCCTGCCCCTTGCCGCCTGGTTCTTGGCCTAACTTGAGCTGCTGCCTATTTTCTTGTGCCGAGTACTTTCCCGGCTACGCCACCTTCGCCGCCCAAACCATCGAGGCCCCTCGCGAGGCGCGCTGTCAGGCGGGGGTCAACATTGCGCCGGACGTGAACCGGACGCTTGAGGAGCAGCTCTTGGCTGTCCAAGCGCGGCTGCAGCCGGCCCACCGGATGCTTCATCGTCTCCAACGTGCCGGGGCACAGGTGCTGGCCGCCCTCTGGCCCGACGAGACGATCCCGCGCACCCCAAGCCGGACTGCCGACTGGCTGGAGGTCGTAGTCGGTCGCTTTGAAGCTTGGAAGGCATTGTCAGCCCGTCTTGGAGCCGGGCGGGCGTTGGAGTTCGTTCAAGCTTGGTACCCAGGGCTGAGCCTGGACCAGCTGCGCACTTGGCGGATGGAGGCTGACGCGGAGCTGGAGGAGGTGAGGCCGACTATCGCCCAGCGTGCTTCGACGATCGCCGAGTGCACCGACATCAGCGTTTTTGCACCCGAAATCGATGATGATGGTGTTGCCCAGCCGTAGGAGTGGTTTGGGCTGAACCCGGCGGTGGGTGAGGACTCGGCAGAGGAGATCGCCTCCAGCGACGAGGGCGAGGATGACGAAGAGGAGGACGGTGAAGACGTCGAGCCGGCTGGTGGAACAACCGGCCGACCTCAGGCCGACCGTGCCTCCAGCAACGAGGCGCATGGAAGCGCGCCCTCTGCGGGAGGCGGTGATCAAGCCGAGGTTCGCCAGCCGGCCGCTCCTTCAGCCGGCACAACCGTCTCTGCCAACCAGCCCGGCTCGTCGGTCGCTCCGCCAGCTTGACCTGCCGTCCTTATTTTTCCTGCTTGTTGTCTTTTGAACAATCTTTATTAAGTTTTTGCAGTTCCACCCACTGGGGGTGTATCCAAACTATGTTGAATGCTGGCCTCTTGGAGGTCTTTTATGTAAATATTATTATGTGCATGTTTGGTTTCCATTCGCGTATGCTTTTTATCCTTAGGCTTTTTCCTTTGCCGCCTTCCCTCTTTGGGGAGGCAAGTACTCGAGCTTTCTTGGATTGAAGTGAAGTGAATGGGAACCGGCCGGCCGGCTACTCTGGCAGCCGGTCGGCGGTGGGAGAAGAATCGGCTTTTGTTATATTAGTCCGTTAGTCCCTAGCCGTTTTTCGTGTGAGCACCCGTTCCTGCCCTTAACTCTTGACAGCTGGACAGCCGGTTCTTCGAACTGCGACTTTTGGCAAGAGAAGGCTTGGGAGCCGGCACACTACTTGTCTGACTGCGGGTAGGACTTCTAATATTACTTCAGTTGGCCAGTCCCCGGGCCGACTAGTCGAACCCGGTGCCGGACAGAACAAGTACATGAAATGACAAGGTCATAAGCATGATACTTTTCATTCATCGATAAGAGATGGCAGTCCCCGAGCCCTCCTCGGGGGGCCTATTGTCTCGTACTTAATACAAAAGTTAGCGTGATACATACTGCATTTCAACTGTAAAATCTTCGAAGGAGGTTGGCGTTCCATGGTCGTTCCGACTCCTTGCCGGAGTCATCTCTCTTGCGTGCCTTCGGCTTCTGCGCGTCGATCAGGTAGTAGGAGTCGTTGCCTAGAGCTCTACTGATGACGAAGGGGCCTTCCCAAGGGGCCGAGAGCTTGTGCTGGCCGGCTGTTCGCTGGATCAGCCGGAGCACAAGATCGCCTTTTTGGAAAGATCTTGGCCTGACCTTCCGACTGTGGTAGCGGCGCAAACCCTGCTGGTAGATGGCAGACCGGCTGAGGGCTAACAGCCGGCTTTCTTCCAGCAGGTCGACGCCGTCTTCTCGTGCTTCCTTGGCCTCCGCTTCCGTGTACATGGTTACCCGAGGTGAGTCGAACTTGATGTCAGTTGGGATGACCGCCTCGGCACCATACACAAGGAAGAAAGGGGTTAAGCCGGTTGACTTGTTTGGTGTAGTGCGCAGACTCCAGAGGACAGCCGGCAGCTCACCGAGCCAACAGCCGGCTGAACGCTCCAGAGGTACGACCAGTCGGGGCTTGATGCCGGAGAGGATGAGACCGTTGGCTCGCTCGACCTGGCCGTTTGACTGCGGGTGGTCGACGGATGCTAAGTCCAGCCGGATACCTTGGGCTGCGCAGAAACGTGCCAAGGCTCCTTTGGCAAAATTTGTGCCATTGTCGGTGATGATGCTGTGTGGCACGCCGTACCGAGTTGTTATGTCTGCGATGAATGTCACAGCAGTCGGCCCATTCAGCTTCTTGATCGGCTTTGCCTCAATCCACTTGGTGAATTTGTCCACGGCGACGAGCAAATGCGTCATGCCGCCGCGCGCCGTCTTGAATGGGCCCACCATGTCCAATCCCCAAATGGTGAAGGGCCAGGTGAGGGGAATGGTCTTGAGTGCCGAAGCCGGCATGTGTTGCTTTGAGCTAAAGAGTTGGCACCCTTTGCAATATTTGACTAATTCTTTGGCGTCATCCAAAGCGGTCGGCCAGAAGAAACCCTGGCGGAAAGCTTTGGCGACGAGTGATCTTGAAGCCGCATGGTGGCCGCATTCTCCTTGGTGAATGTCTCTGAGGATTGCAATGCCCTTCTCTTGCTCGACACACTGTTGGAGGACTCCAGTGGCACTGCGCTTGACGAGTTCTCTGTTGACGATTGTGTATGCTGCGGCTCGACGTTGGACTTGTCTTGCCTCTGTGTCATCAGCCGGCAAATCTTGGTTTACTAGGAAGTTGAGGATGGACTGAGCCCATGACGGAGCCGCGACTTCTTCTACTGCCACTAGGGTGGGCGGGCTGGGTGGTGAAATGCTGGAGTAGGCCGCCGGCTGTTGTGCTGGTGCAGTCCCCGGGCCGGCTACTGCAGTCCCCGAGCTGGGTGTGGCAGTCCCCGAGCCGGTTGCCGAAGTCCCCAGGCCGACTACTGAAGTCCCGGATTTGCCTCCTTGGTTCTTCGAGCCGAACCCGGCCGTGTCGGGGTCAGGCGGTACGAAGATGGAATCGGACTCTGGAGACGGCTTGATGGACGGCTTGAGGAGGCGTTGTAGAGCGACGCCGGTTGGTATTGCTTGCCGAGTGGAGCCTATTCGAGCCAGGGCATTGGCTGGCTCGTTGTCGGCTCACGGTACGTGGAGGAACTCGCATCCTTCAAAGTGTCCGCTGAGTTGTTGGACCAGGAAGCGGTAGCTTGCCATATTTGTGTCCTTGGCGTCCCAGTCGCCGGATGATTGCTGAACCACCAAGTCTGAGTCGCCATAACATAGGATCCGGCGAATGCCGAGTTCTTTGGCAAGCCGGAGCCCGTGTATGAGCGCCTCGTACTCGGCCACGTTGTTGGAGGCGGCAAAGTGAATCTGCAGCGTGTATCTGAGCTTGTCGCCTTTGGGAGAGGTAAGGACGACGCCGGCTCCCAAGCCGGTGCGCATCTTGGACCCGTCAAAGTGCATGCGCCAATGGGTGGAGTCGGGAGCCGGCGGTAGGTACTGGGTCTCGGCCCAGTCGACGAGGAAGTCGGCCAGTGCTTGGGACTTGATGGCGGTGCGGGGTTGGTAGAAGATTGTGTAAGGGGCCAGCTCGATGGCCCATTTCGCCACCCGACCGGATGCGTCCCGGCTGCCTATGATCTCGGCCAGCGGGGCGGTGCATATGACTGTGATGGGATGCTCTTGAAAGTAGGGCTTCAGCTTCTTAGCGGTGAAGTACACGCCGTAACACATCTTCTGGTAGTGCGGGTAGTTCTACTTTGAAGCGGACAGCACCTCGCTCAAATAATACACCGGCCTCTGGACCGGCTAGGCTCGGCCTTCTTCTGGGCGTTGGACTACGATGACGGTGCTGACCACCTGGCTGGTGGCGGCAATGTAGAGGAGCATGGGCTCTTTCTCAGTCAGCGCCGCTAGGACGGGCGGCGTGGCCAGCATCTTCTTCAGCTCGTGAAAAGCTTGCTTGGCCTGGTCGTTCCACTCGAAGTGAGTGCTCTTCTTCATGAGGCGGTAGAGGGGGAGAGCTTTCTCTCCGAGCCGGCTGATGAAGCGGTTCAAGGAGGCCAAGCATCCGGTGAACTTTTGGATGTCTCGAAGCTTGGTGGGGATCGCCATTCTCTCGATGGCCTTGATCTTCACCGGGTTGCATTCGATGCCGCGTTCGGAGACCAGGAAGCCTAGGAGCTGGCCGGCTGGCACTCCGAACACGCATTTCTCGGGATTGAGTTTGATTTGGAATCGGCGTAGGTTCTCAAACGTTTCTTTGAGGTCTTCCAGCAAGGTGCTGCGCTTCTCCGTCTTCACCACAATGTCATCTACGTAGACGTGGGCATTCCTGCCGAGCTGCTTGAGGAGGCACTTCTGCATGCAATGCTGAAAAGTTGCACCGCCATTTCTTAAGCTGAATGTCATAGTCAGGTAGTAGAAGGCTCCAAATGGCGTGATGAAGGCGGTCGTCCGGATCTAGCTTTATCTGGTGATATCCTGAGTAAGCATCCAAGAAACTCAACAGCTCGCATCCGGCCGTGGAGTCTATCACTTGGTCAATCCTTGGCAGGGCAAAGGGATCTTTAGGGCAGGCCTTGTTGAGGCTCATGTAGTCTATACACATGCGCCACTTGTTGTTTTTCTTTAGCACGAGGACCGGGTTGGTGAGCCACTCTGGAAAGAAAACTTCCATAATGAAGCCGGCTGCCAGAAGACGGGCTATCTCCTCTCCCACAATCCTGCGTTTCTCCTCCGACAGTCGGCGAAGGGGTTGTTTGACTGGCTTTGCGTCTTCTCGGACGTGTAGTTTGTGCTTGGCGAATTTCCTCGGAACACCCGGCATGTACTTGGGGGACCATGCAAAGATGTCCCGATTCTCATGGAGGAAATCGGCGAGCTCGCCTTCCTATTTGCTGTTCAGGTTTGCCCCGATGACGGCAAACCTCTTTGGGTGCTCGGGGTCAAGAGGTATATTCTTCGTCTCCTTGGCCGGCTGGAAAGATCCTTGGGCATCATGCTCCTTGGGATCGGGGGACACGGCCGATTGCTTGCCAGCTATGGCCACGACTCGGTCCAACATCTTCTTTTCTTCGGCAATCACAAGGGACTCGGCCAGCCGGCTGCTGGCTGCCGCGCACTCAGACTTCTTGTAATCGCCGACTACGGTGATGACGCCTTTGGTGCTTGGTATCTTCATCTTGAGGTATGCATAGTGGGGAACCGCCATAAATTTGGCCAAGGCAGGTCGACCAAGCAATGCATGGTAAGGGCTCTCCAGGTCCACCACTTCAAACCAGATCGCTTCCCGGCGGAAATGCTCCTTGTCCCCAAAAAGTACATCAATCTTGATCTTGCCAATGGGGGCGCACAACAGGCCGGGTACGATGCCATGGAACACTGTCCGAGTAGGCATGAGTTGCTTCGTCTTGACATTCAGCTTCTCCAGGGTGTCATGGTACAGGATGTTGATGCTGCTCCCGTCGTCTATCAGCACGCGGGAGAAGCAGGCAGCGCGTCTTTCCGTCGTGAGGGTGGCTTCCAGGACCAACGCATAAGAGCCGGGAGACGGCATCACCTCTGGATGGTCGGCTCGGCTCCAGCTGATGGGTTTCTCTGACCAATGCATGTGTCCGGCGGGGTTGGCAGCAACCACGCTGACTTCCTGGTGCTCTCGGCGTTTGCTGCGCCGGTCTTCGGGCTGGCTTGTAAAGATGATGTAGGTCGCTTGCTCGTCGGGGAATTCGTCGCGCACGGCTCCGACTGCGGGCCGAGCGGCCGGGGGCGGCGGAGCCGGAGGCTGCGGGCCGGCAGGCGGAGGCGGCGCGAGCCCCTTGCCTTTGGAGATTCGGGTGAGCCAATGGCACTTCCGGGTTGTGTGGTTGGACGGCTTCGCGCCGCTATGGAACTTGCACGGGGCGTCGAGAGTTTGCTCGTAGGAGAAGGCCGGCTGCCAAGCCGGTCGGCCGCCCTTGGGTTTCTTGGGCGCGGGCCGCCCTTCGGGCGGCACGTCTTCAACTGTGGCCACCTGCCGACTAGTGGGAGGCGGCGCGGGGCCCTTGCGCTTGTGGTCGTTCAGGTGTGGGCGTCGGCCGGAATCCCCAGCCGGCGTCTTGGGCGCCGGGTTGAGTACTTTGCCGGAGGCATCTACCCGAAGCTCGGTCTTCATCGAAGAGTCGGCGGTGGCGTATTTGTCGGCTATGTCCAGAAGCTCGTCGAGGGTAGTCGGCTCGTCGCAGAGGAGCTTGTGCTTGAGGAGGGTACCTTCTCGGCACCCGGCAGTGAAATATTCGATGGCTTGCACCTCGTGCACCCCCTCACAAGAATTGCGGAGCTCGGCCCAACGCGTGAGGTAGTCGCGAGTGGACTCGGCGGGGCCTTGTATGCACAAGGAGAGCTGTCTGGGCTTGGGGGCCCGCTTGTAGGTGCTGGTGAAGTTGCGGATGAAGGCTTCCGTCAAGTCTAGCCAGCTGTTGATGCTGCATGCTTTGAGGCTGTTGAGCCAAGTTCGCACCGTGCCTTGCAGCATGAGGGGCACGTACTTCACGGCAACGCGCCGGTTGCCGTTGGCTATGCTAACCACTGTGGAGTAGTCGATCAACCAATCTTTCGGCTTCATGGAACCGTTGTACTTAGGCGTGTCTCTTGGAAGCGAGAACCCTTTGGGGAAGGGCTCGTCGCGGATGCGGGGGCTGAAGCAAGGCGGACCGACATCGTCTTCTTCCAGCGCCAGGGATCGCGCCAGGCGGTCGATCCGATGGCGGGCGTCGTTCTCGCCGACTCCTTCGCGGTGACCTAGTCGGCCGCTGAGAGTCGGGTGCGCCACTGGCGGCGGGGTGGGATATCTCTCTCCACGGGGTCGAGGCGGAGGCGGGTTGCCCCGCCATTCCATGGCTCGGGGATGGCCGTCCGCGTCTCGCTCGATGGAGATTCGGGTCCGGCTTCGGCTGGAAGCCGGCTCTCTCTCGCGCCGCACGCGGGTGTTGCTCGTAGACGGTGTCCGGGACGTCGCGCCGTGATCTCGGCGCGGGGGAGGGCTTCCCGCGTGGGCATCGACTTCATGCCGCTGCGCGGCTGCATCGATCAGCTGCTGGATGCGTCGGGTCATGTGGGGGAGCTCTTTGGCCCCCAGTCCGTCTAGCTCGTCTATGGCCGCCTGGGCGGCGCGCAGGTTCTCGAGTGGAGTGGCGTAGACTGGGCGGTCGACTCCTAACGTGTCGGCGATGACGGCACCGTGTTGCTTGACAATGCCGACCCGGCTTGGCCCGCCCGGGGCCGGCGTGTCGAAGGCGGCGCGGTCAGCTTCGCGCTGGTAGGCCTTAGTGAGGCGTCTCATGGAAGCCAGCCTCCGGCCCTCTGCGAGGAGGGCGAGGCAGCGCGCCTCCAGTGCTTCGTCGTCGGCATCAGTCGGGAGGGGGGTGGACAAGTCGTGGGCCGCCGCGTGCGGGGCGTCGTGGGCGCTCTCGTCGGCCGGGCCGCCGTGGCCGACAACCATCACTTCGGTGGTGACAGCGTCGCAGCCGTCGGCTCGAGGAAGCAGGTCATTGTAGATCGTGACGTCGGTGGGGAAGGTGTCGAAGGAGGCCGTGTCGGAGTCGACAGGCATCGGCTCGGTGGAGCCAACCGACTCCAGATCCACAGCGGGCTCGCTGGAGACATGGAGCTGGCCGAGGAGGTTGGCGAGGTGGTCGGTGCCTGCATCGGAGGCGAGCTCGTCGGAGATGAGGGTTTCGTCGAGGAGATCGGCGAGGCTGCTCGCCGCACAGATGCTGGTGACGCCTTGCAGCGCGTCGTGGCAAGCGCCATCGGGCGTGCCGGGCTGGCTACGCTCACTGGGGAGGAAGAGGGTTCCCGTCCAGAACAGGTCTCCGGACGACGGTGCACAAGGCCCCACGGTGGGCGCCAAATGTCGGGTGGTAGGTGCGACATATGCCAACGGGTGGCTTATCATTGTGGGAGCCAGTAAGACATCGCCGGTGCCTGGAAACGGGATGAGACGAAGACATGCACGCCGGCGAATCTTACCCAGCTTCGGGGCTCTCTGTGGAGATAACACCCCTACTGCTGCTCTGCGGGGTCTCCGCATGATCACTAGATGGACAAGTAGCTACACAATGCTCCTTGAGCTGTTCGGTGGGAGGAGGAAGAAGGGCACGGCTAGCTTGCTTCTTCTCCTTGTATGGTGTCTAAGACTAGCTGGGGGTCCAACCCTTTGCATGGGTGCCCCGGGGGGTTTATATAGACCTACCCCCCGGGGGTACAATGGTAATCCGACTGGGCGTGGGGCCCAGCCGTCTGTGACTGCGCTCGCCGGCTTCTGCGCCGGCTGCTGGGGCCCGCCGACTGGTGGGTCCCGCCGGCTACCGGCCCCTTGGTCGACAGGCAGGCCCCACCGTCCAGGGCCTGGTCGGCGGCTAGTTATTGTCGCTCCATCTTGGTGACGTGGGCTTCGTCGTGGTAGGCGTGGCTACAGTGCCGCCGCCCGGCGGGCGATCGCTGTAGCCTCACCGTGTCTTATCTCCTTAGTGGGGCGTCTCCTTCGAGGGAGGCGGCGAGCCGGCTACGGGGAGCCGGCTCTGTCTTGGGCCGACTAAGGGAGGCATGGCCGCCTTCGGGAGTCTCTCTGCCCAAAGGGGCCCACCGCCCGTGGGCCGCGCTGGCAGCCCGTTGTGGATGACATCAGGGTCAACGTGGCAACAGTGCCGCGCCGGACGGGTCATGGCCACCCGTACGGCGTACTGTGCCAGGCGTGCTCCGGGATTCGGGGGTGGCGGGCTTTACTGTAGCTGCGCCCCGTCTCATCGCCGCTAGGTGGATGCAAACTTTGAGGGTACGGTCTCGACCGCTTTATGGGAGCCGGCTTCTTGGAGTCGGCCTCCTCGCGGCCGGCTCCTCGAAGTCGGCCCTCCCATGGATTTCTTCATGAGGGCTGAAGTCGGGCCGCCTTTCGAAAGCCGGCCTGGGTGACAGCCAGCAAGGGGAAGGCGGCCCCGTGTCTAGGTTTCTCGAGAGCCGGACGGGCTCGTAATTTTTTCAGAAGGGCCAGGGGAAGCCGGCTAGGTTACCCATGGCTATTTACTCCGACAAGTATCCATCCCGAATACCATGCAACGGGTGTTGGAATAGGTCCGGAGAGTGCGACCATGGGAGACTACACCTGCTTCCTTAGCAGTAACATCATCAGTGAGCTGTATACACACAAGAAGAGGTGATCCATCGGAATTAGTTGCCAGGTGCCACAGAGTATATGGGCGCTGCTTGTCCTCATGCTCGTGATCATCACCATCGTCATCTCCCCCTTGGTTATAAATTTTTCAAGTATAGGTGGTGGGATGTTCACAGGACCTTGGAAACACAAGAAGAAGGTTAATTAGTAAAGGGAAACTTGCTAACGCGCATGCATGTGGATGAAACAACTATAATTACGGTGGAAGACAAACGTACCGATACTACGAGGATCCCATGCAAAAACAGTGCCACGAGTGGTGGCAGCAAACACAAGGCCCTCGTATTGAATTGCATCACAGTACTCATCCATGTACAGAAACTGATTTTTGAGCAATATCCATCGAGTCAAACCACCAAGGACGGCAACAAGCTTGTCGAAGATAGCAACAACTTGATAGTTGTTGTAATTCCAAGAGCGGTTGGGAACTCGACAAATTGCTATCTTCCGTAGAAGACAGTACCATGATCGTATTTGAACGTGCGTACAATACCGGTGTGCTCAACCTTTGGGCAGTCTGCTGAGATTTTTGGAAGTGGAACCCGGTCACGAGTGTACACATTCACAATTTCCCACTCGCAGTTGGACCCAATGTAAACAACCCAATCTCCATTTGCGCCCGCCCAAGACTTGCCCTCAAGCGATGGCATCTTAACATCATATGTATTATTATCAAGTGGCATCAACTTGCACAGGGCGAGGCCTCCATCATGCCGGCGCTAGTCATCAGGGTCACGGTGAAGAAGATAGGGGAGATCAAACCGCACCTTGACTCTTGGGTTCCTTGTAATGATGTTATTAGTTGAGTCGAGAATGGGCTTGAACGAACCTGCCATGCTAGCCGAGGTGATGACGTCGCACCGATCAATGAGTTCCTCCACCACGTCATCTTTCAGATCGGGGCAAGAATAACGGGGTCATTTCCGGCCTGTTCCCTCCATGGAGAAGACGATCGAACAATGGCAGAAGAAAGGGTGAAGGGCTGAAGGAAAATGGAGGAGGGAGAGGAAGAGCGTGCGACAGCAGTTCCAAATCGAGAGGGAAAGGCAAAGAGTCGGTGGATGGTTGCGAGTTTGCCACGATTCACGAAGAGGCGCCCCGGCCTACACGTCCATTTGGAAATACTCCTACTACTCATCGTCGTCTCACTGATATGTTGGAACGGGACCACATGTCAACGAAACATGGTGTGTAATTTCTCGTGCAAAATGCGATCTGGCCGCGTTGGCCCGAGGTGCCGCATTAGTTATCGACCTTTATTTTTTTTATGGCATGCCGATCAGTTTTGAAGCACAACTAACTGGTACTGTACGTAGAGAAAATATAAACTACTCTACCACTACTCCACCTCTAGTACTAGTAGTATAAAAAAGATATATAGGCTGGAGCTTCAGCGCTTTCTTGCTAAGGGCTGCCCACTTGCTTCTCACACTACCAACCTCTCTCCAGATCTAAAAAAGACGGCCCCTCTCTCCCTCCTCACCGGTGGTCACAGATCTGCCGGGGAAGAAAAGGACGTGCAGCGTTGACGCACTCGTCGTTGGTGAGCGAGGTCATGCACTGACGACAAGGCCGTCCTCTCAGACCTAGCGCCCGCGCGGGATGGACTCCGTCCCCAAGCTCGCTGCTGTAGTGTGTGCGGCGGACGACAACCACGAGCGAAGCCACTTCCCGCCGACCCTCAGATATGCTACCTCTTTTCGAACCATAACCTTGTTCTATTGCCCCATCTGCCACGTCGTTGCATGTGGATCTTCTTCCACTCCACCATCTTCCCAATTTGCTATCCTCTGCTCTGCTGGCCACGCAGACGAAAACCATAATTTGCACTATTAAAGGAAACCCTACTTCATGCAGACTAATCCATGTCTGGGTTGAATAAGGAAAGGAAGGGAGACTGTACTGTCCAAGAGAGTAGGCATCGAACCCACATCTAGGTTGAAAAGGGGAAAATCAGTAGCTAAGGAACGAGTCTCGTGTCTCTTGGTTGAAGAAGGGTAGAAAGGCATGACAACGCAATAGAGAATGACCAGGTCGATCGGTTTGTTGTCCTCGCATAGGAAAAAGGTGGCTAAAGAGAACAAAAATGGGACGTAATCCACATATGCTGCCCGGATATTTGTTGCTCTGGGCAACCAAACCTCCCTCACCACTCTGCGTCCGTGGAGGTACGTCATACTGGTGCGCCCACTGTCTGAATGGGCCTCCCATGCTCTTATTGCCACTTTTTTTGCTGTTAGTATAACGCCAGCAGTCAAGTCAAGCAATGCTACTGCTAAAGTGATGCCACATTTAACTAATGCCGCTCTCAGTCTAATGCCACCGATAAATTTAAGCAATGCCAATTAATGTCACTGGATTATTTCAGGGTTAGCTGTTGATTGTGGATGTATTAAAGATTTTTCAGCTAAGGCATTCTAATGCTATTGCACAACCAGTATACCAACGATGAAACTTGTTACTACCTTTAGATTTTTGCACTGTTAATGCTTATAGATTACATACCTCACTTTAATTAGATAAGTTAATTTTTTTGTACAGTGTCACCAAAATGCCAAGGCCCTGATGTCATTTTATTTTGGTTAAACTGCACATACAATTATGAAGACAAGAGGAAAGGTCAAGAGTGGGCACCTCCTCCTCCGGCTATTCTCTTGATTCGTTCGATCAAGTTTTTATGTTTGATCGATTATCAAGATTGGGATAGCAATTTTTAAGCCCCCCCCCCCCGAGTTCGAAATGATATTTACCTTGGAGGTACATGGTTTGCAATTTTTTTATACTGTCATTAGTTAATAATGCTAGTTACCTTCAGGCTTTTGTATTTGGTTTAATGGTCATGCACAACTAGTATACCAATGCTGAAACTTGTTACCTTTACATTTTGTATTGTTAATTCTTATAAAAACCTTCCAGTGCTAGACTTTATTGAAATCTGTTTAGTAAAACCATTGTATTGTACCCTGTAATAAACTAACTACTCTACTATTGCACTAGCCGCTGAATTAGTGTATATTTGTAGTATTCAAATGGTGTTGCATTAGCGTATGGGCATAAATAAAGTGTGGCAAGCTTTCCCAGATATGTGCTCAAGAAATCTACTACCTGTTTTTAGAAATACTAGGCGCTTGGGTACTTTAAATTGAACCGCTAAAATGTCTTATATTAAGGAACAAAGGGTGTAGAGTTCACTCAAATTATCCCAGTAAAGCTAGTCACACCTTTGTTAAAATTAATGTTCATTATGTTATCAGAGGAGGTCTGTATGTTTGTCTCTAATGCCTGTCGACTACATACCTGACATCATGATATAATGTTAAGTCATTTCCTTTTGTACAGTGTCACTGAATTGTCAAGGCGGTGATGGCATTTTATTTTAGTAGAACTGCACAAAATTTTCTTAAAAGAAGAGGAAAGGTCAGGAATGGCTCAGTTTTTCAGAAAAAACTATATATGCCTTCCTGACATCAGCCGATGTTGCTTTATTTATTCCTTCAAACAGGTGGTTAGAAACAGTCTTGCTACCTTTTCCCATTAAGAAATTGGAATGCTTATATTTGTGAGTCTATGCTTCAACTAGTGCCACTTTTAGAGTAATCACACTTTCAATATCTATGCAAACAGGGATGCTCGATTTTAGTGGAACTGCACAAAAAGTCCAACTGGTTCAACATTAGGAGCATGTTTTTTTCCAAACCTTTATATCCAATTGGTGGCACTATGGGTTGTTCTTTATGAAGGTACATGGTTTGCTACTATCTTGCTACTCTTTTTGTACTGTCATTAGATAGTAATACTAGTGGTTTGCATGTGAATTTATTGGCAGGGTGGACCTACATTGGAGGTGCAGGACAAGATTCAGTGATTGGATGCTCAATTTCGGTTGTATCGATTTCACCTCTTCCATCACTGCGAACATGGATATCCTTGGTCTGATGAAGAATAGGCGCTATATTTCTGCTCCGAACCAGCAAATCAATTCAATATGAAATTGTCCAGCAAAACATAACTGTATCAGATTGTCCAGTGCAGAACATGATAGATGCTAAGCAGAAGAGACATGTTTAAACTAAAAATACAAGGTGTGTTATATGTTTACTAGCTGCTTGATATTTGTGCAGACATAGATGTCTGCCCGTTGCTATTTGGCAAACAAACAAAGTGTCCGCAATTTTGGTTGAACTTCACAAGAGAATAGTATAGTCACTTCATGCAGTGCCATTTGAAAATAGACACAGAAAGATTGGATAGTCACTTCATGGACTGCAGAAAAGTAGTACTGTACTATTTATTGGCCAACACTAGGTGCTTCATTGCTTTGGTCTAATTATACAATGGGCATCATTTTGCCTAAGTTAAAGTTTGTATTCCGAAAATAGTCTCGCGGTGTGATCGAGAGAAGACCAAATCATATTGCAGTGGATGTTCCTCCATCATGTGTGGTTCATTCTCATGGTTCTAGCTATTGGTGAAACCACTTACGTTTGCAAGAGGAATTGTAGACTTCACAAACAAATTTGTCAGTCAGTCTGTACTGAATGTTGGCCAAGAGAAGCATCCATGTTAGTAGGAAGAACAGATGTTTTTTCTAGATCTTTGCTTTCGGAGCTACATATTTGTATATGATCTATGAATCATTGAGATGCATTAACATGTTGATCTCATGTATGGGAATCGTACTAGTTAGTTTTAGTTGCGACGCAAGATCCGATGTGGCTGATCTTTGCTTTTGGAGCTACATATTTGTATATGATCTGTGAATCATTGAGATGCATTAACTGTTACTTATTTCTGTTCGCTCAGTCTTTACAAGTTACTGATCGATCACCAGCTAGCCTACAAATGCGCTCCTGGCAGTTTTATTTGCGACCCAAGATGCGAAGTGGCAGTTTTTTGAATAAAAATGCCTACCTCTGAAGAAACCGAGAAGCTACACTATCGATCCTACACGGATAAAAATGCCTACCTCTGAAGAAACTGACAACCTACACTATCGATCCTACACGGATAAATAGTGGATCACGCACGTACTACCTTCTTTCCGGTTTGCAGGGCTCAATTCAAGAAACGACCTACTCGATCCTACACGAATAAATAGCGGATCACGCACGTACTAGTACCTCCTTTCCGGTTTGCAGGGCGTAATTCAAACCTCTCACCAACCAAGGTACTCCCTCCATCCGGGTTTATTAGTCCCGTGAGCAAAGCAGCAAGACCAAGGCATGGCAATAATTAACGGCATGCAGAAGTTTAAGCCTAATTAATTCCAGTGATTTAAGTGGCTGCATGCGTGCCCTCGGCTGCGACTCGTTGCATGCTGCTTCGCGTACTGCCTGCGAGCGATTTTGAGTGCCTGCATGCAGCCGACCGTAATTAAGGCAGCTAACTGATGCGAAAAAAGATACGCTTTAATTGTTGCGGGCTTTTAAAATCCGTGGAATCATTATTGACAAGGAGGGAGATGATTTGAGTGCACTCGTTTGACCGCCATGCCGGCGTGCGACCCAGACGGGATGGGACGACCCAGAGGCATTCTATCTGTCTTTAGATAGCAATGCGGAGATAGAGGAGTTGTTGGAGCGCGACCGCATGGCGGAGGAGCAGGAGCTGTTGGAGCGCGACCGCCTGGCGGACGAGCAGCGTATCACCGATTTGCGCCGCCAGCGGGACATGGAGCAGCAGCGCACCGACGCTCTGAGTCGCGAGCAGAGTGCCCGCAACTGGGCCGACTACGTGGAGGCCGGCGCCCGGCAAATAGCCCTGGAGGCTATCGGGCACGCACGCGTTCGCCACGCTGATTTTTACTACCAGCTCGTCAAGTGCGTTTCCCGCTTGGAAGCCGAAGCTTTGGTGGACCACGCCGACATGGAAAGGGCCAACGCACGCGAGCAATGCGCCCTATCGCACCTCTTGCAAGTCCGAGGCGAGGCGCACGACGCTGGTGCCGGCGTTTAGCGTGTACCATAGATGGCGGCCGGCATCGCCTAGTTAGCTAAGAGTAAGTTAGTACTTGTACGCTACTAGAGTATTAGTGGGAGTAGATAGTTAACTTGGCTATGATGGTTGTCAACGTGGAAGTTCAGTACTCTATATGTGGATCAGACATGTTACTTTGCTCTGAATTTTAAATTTCCGTTTGAACGTACGGAATGGGCTGTTATTTTTTTAATGGGTTGTATTTGTCCTCCACGGGTTTAGAGGCTGACTTGTGGGCCTAGCAAGTTGATGCGTACACAATCAGGAGATGATTGTACGTGGAGAGGATGACAGCAGGGACCCGCCAAGGTCATGGCAGTACGCAAGCAAGTGCCTCCTTATTTCAATCCAATAAAAAATGGCTCCTCCTAGTGGATTTCTGACATCTGGGTCCCATGCCATTGTCAACATAGTCAATAAACGAGAGAATTGCACAACGAGCGGCTGACACCAGGGACCCAGCAGCTCGCCCAGTTATTTTTGTTTTGGGTTAATTTGATAAATGCCACTCCAAATCAGGTGTATCCGAGAAATGCCACTGCAATTTCCAAACTTTGAAAAATGCCATTTCATGCCATTTCTAGTGGCATTTTTCGAAGTTTGGAGTGGCGTTTTTCAAAGTTTGCAAACTGGAGTGGCGTTTTTCAAAGTTTGCAAAAATTGAAGTGGCATTTTTCAAAGTTTGGAAATTGCAGTGGCATTTTTATGAATCGCCATAATTGGAGTGGCATTTATCTAATTTGTTTTTGAGACGGAAGCAGGGTGTCAACTGGGCTGTGCGGGACACTCTGGCCTGTCTAGACAGCCTTTTATTTTATGTTTACCACAGACCAGCCCAGTAGTTTTTTTTTCTTTCTGAAAATGGCTAGCCCAGTTTTTTTTGATTTGTCAAGTAAGTCGCTTCATCAGGCCTGTTGGGCTGCAAATCTTTCAAGACGAGGAGAGCTTCATTCGGCTGGCCGAGAAATTGGCCTATCAGTAATGAGAAATGGGCTGTACATTTTTAAAACACATCAAACCGGCAATTAGTTTCAAATATCTTTTTTTATTTTGAGATTTTAAATTGCATTGATTTTTATGCGTGGACAATTTATTGGATTTTATATTGATATACATTTATTTTTAAAATCAGTCTGAATGTGACTAGAAATTTCGGGATTAAAAACAGTTCAGACCGCACCGACATATGCAAAATTTCGTATAACTTTTTAACCGTGGCCACAATATGGGATGTAATGCTAACAAAATAAATATGGGCTCCAAAAAACCCGTAAGTATTAGCAAATGGGCTGTAAATTATTTGAAATAATGGCAGATGGGATGTATGCTGTTTTTCACAGATTTGAGGCTTTCCACAGATGGCTTGTATACTGTTGGATGTCCATCCAATGGCCGTCATGCTTCTTCAATCTCTGCTCTTCCTGATCCAGCCGCTCAAACAAGCACCGGCAGGACTGCTTGCTCCCTCCTCCCCACGGCCGGCTGTGCTGCTGCGCAAGCCTCACCGCCCCACCGTACTCCCATCGCTGGCCTAGCCATCCCTCTACTCACCCACACCTGCTATTATTCTCCGGCAACAGCAGACGAACCAGTAAACCCTCGTACAGTCATACTCCCCTCCGCGTGGGAAACAAAAACAACTGCCGAGTCTTCCCTGCCTCCGTGTCGTTCCCTTCCTAGGCCTCGTCGTCGTCCACCGCCCTGGTGCTCTCGGTGTGCCGTGGTCAACGTGGTCAACGACCGACATGCATCTGAAGTGGACTGTACGTGGAGAGGCTGACAACTGGGTCCATGGCCGCAAGCAAGGAAATGCCTCCTTATTACGCGCAAAATAATTATTACTCCACCTGACATCTGGGACCCACCGAAAGGGCCTCTGTATTTCGCTAAAAAAACATTATCGCCGCTGACAGCTCGGACCCACCAGCTATATCTTCGCACGCAAGGAAGTGCCTCCTTATTACGCACAAAAAAATGAATACTCCCCCTGCTAGTTGGGACCCAGTATAGTGGTCCTACTAAGTTGACGGGGACGAAGGGCTTTGTCAACTTAGTCAATATGCACGATTCTAGCTCAACTTACCGTACGATGTCCATCCACCGGCCGTAGTGCTTCTTCAACCTCTGGTCTTCTTGCTCCAGCCGCCCAAAGAAGCGTCGGTCGTGCCGCCTGCTCCTGCCTCCCGTGGCCGGCTGTCCTGCCGTGGAGGCCTCACTGCCCCCATACTACTCCCACCACTGGCCAGGCCATCCGTCGACTCCACTCACCCACACCCCCTGTTATTCTACGGCGACAGCAACGCAGCCAAACCAGTGAACCCTCGTACTCTTCTCCGTGTGGGCATCCACTACCGCGTCTTCCCCGGCTCCGCGTCGTCCCCTTCCTAGGCCTCGCCATCATCCACCGTCGTGGTGCTCTCGGCACGGCGTGGTCAATGTGGTCAACGACCGAATTCCATCGGAAGAATACTGTATGTGGAGAGGCTGACAGCTGGGTCCACGGCAGCCGCAAGGAAGTGCCTCCTTATTACGCGGAAAATAATTATTCCTCCACCTGCCAGCAGGGACCCACCGGACGCCCACCAGTATTTCGAAAAAAAAATGTTTGCCCCTGACTGCTGGGACCCACCCGACGGGCCATCGTACTTCACGAAAAAAACGTTCCCCCTGCTGTCAGCTCGGACCCACCGGAAGTGCCTCCTTATTACGCATAAAAAAATGAATACCCCCTGCTAGCTGGGACCCACCTTGGTGGGAGGCTGACTTGTGGGCCTACTAAGTTGACGGGGACGGAGGGCTTTGTCAACTTAGTCAATATAAACGATTCTAGCTCTAGTGACCGTACGATGTCCATCCAACAGCCGTAGTGCTTCTTCAACCTCAGGTCTTCTTGCTCCAGCCGCCCAAAACAGCGTTGGTCGTGCCGCATGCTCCTGCCGCCCGTGGCCGGATGTGCTGCCGCGGAGGCCTCACCGCCCCCTACTATTCCCACCGCTGGCCAGGCCCTGCGGCGACGGTAGCCGCACACCGCAGCCGAACCAGTGAACCCTCGTACTCCTCTCCGCACGGGCTTGCACTGTCGCGTCTTCCCCGGCTCCACGCCGTCCGCTTCCTAGGCCTCGCCGTCGTCCACCGCCCTGGTGCTCGACGCGGCGTGGTCAACGTGGTCAAGGAACGACTTCCATCGGATGTGGACTGTACGTGGAGAGGCTGACAGCTGGGTCCACGGCCGCAGCAAGGAAGTGCCTCCTTATTACGCTGAAAATAATGATTCCTCCACCTGATAGCTGGGACCCACTGGACGGGCCACTGTATTTCACGAAAAAAATGTTTCCCCCTGACTG
Organism: Triticum urartu; assembly: GCF_003073215.2. Lineage (NCBI taxonomy): Eukaryota > Viridiplantae > Streptophyta > Magnoliopsida > Poales > Poaceae > Triticum > Triticum urartu. Next base: position 70,286,012 of record NC_053023.1, on the reverse strand, counting down.
CCGGGACCCACCAGCTACATCTTCGCATGTAAGGAAGTGCATCCGGGCAAAAAAACAATTCGCCCCCTGACTGCTAGGACCCACCAGCTACATCTTCGCACGCAAGGAAGTGCGTCCGGGCAAAAAAATGATTCGCCCCCCTGACTGCTGGGACCCACCAGCTACATCTTCACACGCAAGGAAGTGCCTGATAGTCAGGACCCACCTGGTCGAAGCGTACGTAGCGTTGTCATTCTGGTCGCGAACGTGTACGTACATATATACTGGTGGATGTAGAGGCGCACACGTGTCGTAGTAGAGGCGCGCACGTAGCATGTACACGTACGTACAGCGGCCAGGGTGCAAGAAAGAAAATATGGCCATGTATGTGTACATATGGGCGGGGTCTCGAACGCCTACTCGCGCATACATACGGCGAGCGTGCACATGGCTGGGTCGGAACGGAGAAACAACGCCGTCGTCGTGTTCATGGGGAGGCAACGGAATGCGTAGTGTTCATGGGGAGGCAACGGAATGCGTCGTGTTCATCGGGAGGCAACGGAACACGTGGGAGCCAACCGGCTGGGTCAGAACGGAATGCGTGGTCGTGTTCATCAGGAGGGTTTGGACAGAACAGGCGATGGAAATGAGGCCTGGCGTACCGCAAAACGGAGGAAACGGACCTCCTACGTTCAGAACGGGGTCATGTTGATCGGGAGGGGTTTGGCGTACCGCAAAACGGAGGAAACGGACCTCCTACGGTCGAAACGGGGGTCCTATTGATCGGGAGGGGTGTGGCGTACCGCAAAATGGGGGAAACAGACCTCCTACGGTCGAAACGGGGGTCCTGTTGAATGGGAGGGGTGTGGCGTACCGCAAAACGGACGAAACGGACCTCCTACGGTCGAAACGGGGGTCTTGTTCATCGGGAGGGGTGTGGCGTACCACAAAGCAGGACTCCACGAGATACTGTTCATCTCCACCGTCGACCTCCTCCAGCCTCCATGGGCTCCTGTTCATCCAGCCTCCACCGCACGCTACTCCACCGGCTACTGTTCAACCACCCCTCCACGGGCACCCCTCCACCGTCTACTGTTCATCCAGCCCTCCACACCACGGGGTCCTGTTCAACCACCCCTCCACGGGCACCCCTCCACCGTCTACTATTCATCCAGCCCTCCACCACACCACGGGGTCCTGTTCATCTAGAGGCAACGCCACCGCTCACTGTTCATCCAACCCCCCCCCCCCTCGCAACGCTCACTATTCATCCAATCGATCCGCTTCATTTAGCAGCAGTAGCGAAGGAATCGCTCGATCGGGTTCAGTTAACAGCCATCGATTGATCGCTCGGGTTCAGTAACGCGTAGCCTGCAATGCAATCGCACGGGTTCAGTTAGAGCCCAACGCCTCGCTCGGGTTCAGTTAGAGCCAATGCCTCGCACACACGCGTGTACGTGTACGAGTGAAACGCGCATCGCTTGGCCCCCGACCTCCCACCGTAACCGGGAACTCCCCGAAATTTTCCTCCCCCTCACTTCTACCACGGTTTTTTCCGTCATGGACAGCCCAAAGAATGTCATGCAGCTGCGTCTCCGGCCCGCCCAGGACGAATAGCCCATTTTCTGCCACGATTTTTTGTCATAGAAGTAGGAGCCCACCACTTCTATGATGATACCGGGTTTTGTCACAATTATCGTCATAGAAGTGTCATATGCATGACAGGAAAAAAATCGTTCGACCCAAAATGTCACGGATGTGTCTTTTTTGTAGTGACAACGGGTGCAAAACAGTTGCACACGCGGAATACTCAGGTTAAACTTGACGAGCCTAGCATATAACAGATATGGCCTCGAAACACTAAGACCGAAAGGTCGAGCGTGAATCATATAGTAAATATGATCAACATAGTGATGTTCACCATTGAAACTAGTCCATCTCACGTGATGATCGGACATGGTTTAGTTGATATGGATCATGTGATCACTTAGAGGATTAGAGGGATGTCTATCTAACTGGGAGTTCTTAAGTAATTTGATTAATTGAACTTAAATTTATCATGAACTTAGTCCTGGTAGTATTAGCATATCTATGTTGTAGATCAATAGCTCGCGTTTAGCTCCCCTGTTTTATTCTTGATATGTTCCTAGAGAAAACTAAGTTGAAAGATGTTAGTAGCAATGATGCAGATTGGATCCGTTATCTGAGGTTTATCCTTATTCCTGCACAGACGAATTATGTCCTTGATGCACCGCTAGGTGACAAACCTATTGCAGGAGCAAATGCAGATGTTATGAATGTTTGGCTAGCTCAATATGATGACTACTTGATAGTTTAGTGCACCATGCTTAAACGGCTTAGAATCGGGACTTCAAAGACGTTTTGAACGTCATGGACCATATGAGATGTTCCAGGAGTTGAAGTTAATATTTCAAGCAATACCCGAGTTGAGAGATATGAAGTCTCCAACAAGTTCTATAGCTAAAAGATGGAGGAGAATAGCTCAAGCAGTGAGCATGCGCTCAGATTTTCTGGGTACTACAATCGCTTGAATCAAGTGGGAGTTAATCTTCCAGATAAAATAGTGATTGACAGAATTCTCTAGTCACCATCACCAAGTTTGTAGAACTTTGTGATGAACTATAATATGCAAGGGATAATGGAAACGATTCCCCAGCTCTTCGTGATCCTAAAATCGATGAAGGTAGAAATCAAGAAAAACATCAAGTGTTGATGGTAAACAAAACCACTAGTTTCAAGTAAAGGGACAAAGGGAAGAAAGGGGAACTTCAAGAAGAATGGCAAGCAAGTTTCTGCTCAAGTGAAAAAAAACAAGTTTGGACCTAAGCCTGAAACTGAGTGCTTCTACTACAAAGGAACTGGTCACTGGAAGCGGAACTACCCAAGTAATTGGCGGATAAGAAGGATGGCAAAGTGAATATAGGTATATTTGATATACATGTTATTGATGTGTACTTTACTATTGTTTATAGCACCCCTCAGTATTTGATACTAGTTCTGTCGCTAAGAATAGTAACTCAAAACGGGAGTTGCAGAAAGAATAGAGACTAGTTAAGGGTGAAGTGACGATGTGTATTGGAAATGGTTCCAAAATTGATATGATCATCATTGCACACTCCCTATACTTTCGGGATTAGTGTTAAACCTAAAATAAATGTTATTTAGTGTTTGCGTTGAGCATGAATATGATTGGATCATGTTTATTGCAATACAGTTATTCATGTAAGTTAGAGAATAATTTTTGTTCTGTTTACATGAATAAAACCTTCTATGGTCATACACCCAATGAAAATGGTTTGTTGGATCTCGATCGTGGTGATACACATTTTCATAATATTGAAGCCAAAAGATGCAAAGTTAATAATGATAGTGCAACTTATTTGTGGCACTACCGTTTAGGTCATATTGGTGTAAAGCGCATGAAGAAAATCCATGCTGAAGGGCTTTTGGAATCACTTGATTATGAATCAGTTGATGCTTGCGAACCATGCCTCATGGGCAAGATGACTAAGACTCCGTTCTCTAGAACAATGGAGCAATCAACAGATTTGTTGGAAATCATACATACTGATGTATGTGGTCCCATGAATATTGAGGCTCGCGGCAGGTATCATTATTTTCTGATCTTCACAGATGATTTGAGCAGATATGAGTATATCTACTTGATGAAACACAAGTCTGAAACATTTGAAAAGTTCAAAGAATTTCAGAGTGAAGTGGAGAATCATCGTAACAAAATAAAAGTTTCTACGATATGATCGCAGAAGTAAAATATTTGGGTTACGAGTTTGGCCTTCAGTTAAAACAATGTGAAATAGTTTCACTACTCACGCCACCTGGAACACCACAGTGTAATGGTGTGTCCAAACGTCGTAACCGTACTTTATTAGATGGTGCGATCTATGATGTCTATTACCGATTTACCACTATCGTTTTGGGGTTATGCATTAGAGACAGTTACATTCACGTTAAATAGGGCACCATCTAAATCTGTTGAGACGACACCGTATGAACTATGGTTTGGCAAGAAACCTAAGCTGTTGTTTCTTAAAGTTTGAGGTTGCAATGCTTATGTGAAAAAGTTTCAACCTGATAAGCTCAAACCCAAATCGGAGAAGTGCGTCTTCATAGGATACCCAAAATAAAATGTTGGGTACACCTTCTATCGCAGATCTGAAGGCAAGATATTCATTGCTGAGAATGGATCCTTTCTAGAGAAGGAGTTTCTCTCGAAAGAAGTGAGTGGGAGGAAAGTAGAACTTGATAAGGTAACTGTACCTGCTCCCTTATTGGAAAGTAGTTCATCACAGAAATCTGTTCCTGTGACTACTACACCAATTAGTGAGGAAGCTAATGATGATGATCATGTAACTTCAGATCAAGTTACTACCGAACCTCGTAGGTAAACCAGAGTGACATCCGCACCAGAGTGGTATGGTAATCCTGTTCTGGAGGTCATGTTACTTGACCATGACGAACCTACGAACTATGAGGAAGCGATGATGAGCCCAGATTCCACGAAATGGCTTGAGGCCATGAAATCTGAGATGAGATCCATGTATGAGAACAAAGTATGGACTTTGATTGACTTGCCCAATGATCGGCGAGCCATTGAGATTAAATGGATCTTCAAGAGGAAGACGGACGCTGATAGTAGTGTTACTATCTACAAAGCTAGAATTGTTGTAAAAAGGTTTTCGACAAGTTCAAGGTGTTGACTACGATGAGAGTTTCTCACTCGTATCTATGCTTAAGTCTGTCTGAATCATGTTAGCAATTGCCGCATTTTATGAAATCTGGCAAATGGATAAACAAAACTGCATTCCTTAATGGATTTATTAAAGAAGAGTTGTATATGATGCAACCAGAAGGTTTTGTCAATCCTAAAGGTGCTAACAAAATATGCAAGCTCCAGCAATCCATCTATGGACTGGTGCAAGCATCTCGGAGTTGGAATATACGCTTTGATAAGTTGATCAAAGCATATAGTTTTATACAGACTTGCGGTGAAGCCTGTATTTACAAGAAAGTGAGTGGGAGCACTACATTATTTCTGATAAGTATATGTGAATGACATATTGTTGATCCTAGATAATGTAGAATTATTCTGCAAAGCATAAAGGAATGTTTTAAAGGAGTTTTTCAAAGAAAGACCTCGGTGAAGCTTGATAAGTTTTTCAATGAGTACATACCTTTACAAGATTTTGAAGTAATTCAAAATGGAACAAGTCAAAGAAAGAGTTCTTGCCTGTGTAACAAGGTGTGAAACTGAGTAAGACTCAAAGTCCGACCATGGCAGAAGATAGAAAGAGAATGAAAGTCATTCCCTCTGCCTTGGCCATAGGTTCTATAAAATATGTCATGCTGTGTACTAGATCTATTGTATACCCTACATTGTTTTTGGCAAGGGAGTACAATAGTGATCAAGGAGTAGATCACTGGACAGCGGTCAAAATTATCCTTAGTGAAATAAGGATATGTTTCTCGATTATGGAAGTGACAAAAAGGTTCGTCGTAAAGGGTTACGTTGATCCAAATTTTGACACTGATCCAGATGACTCTAAGTCTCAATCTGGATACATATTGAAAGTGGGAGCAATTAGCTAGAGTAGCTCCATGCAGAGCATTGTTGACATAGAAATTTGCAAAATACATACGGATTTGAATGTGGCAGACCCGTTGACTAAACTTCTCTCACAAGCAAAACATGATCACACCTTAGTACTCTTTGGGTGTTAATCACATGGCGATGTGAACTAGATTACTGACTCTAGTAAACCCTTTGAGTGTTGGTCACATGGCGATGTGAACTATGGGTGTTAATCACATGGTAATGTGAACTATTAGTGTTAAATCACATGGCGATGTGAACTAGATTATTGACTCTAGTGCAAGTGGGAGACTGAAGGAAATATGCCCTAGAGGCAATAATAAAGTTATTACTTATTTCCTTAATTCATGATAAATGTTTATTATTCATGCTAGAATTGTATTAAACGGAAACATAATACTTGTGTGAATACATAGACAAACAGAGTGTCACTAGTATGCCTCTACTTGACTAGCTCGTTGATCAAAGATGGTTATGTTTCCTAGCCATTGACATGAGTTGTCATTTGATTAACGAGATCACATCATTAGGAAAATGATGTGATTGACTTGACCCATTCCGTTAGCTTAGCACTCGATCGTTTAGTATTCTGCTATTGCTTTCTTCATGACTTATACATGTTCCTATGACTATGAGATTATGCAACTCCCGTTTACCGGAGGAACACTTTGTGTGCTACCAAACATCACAACGTTACTGGGTGATTATAAAGGTGCTCTACAGGTGTCTCCAAAGGTACTTTATGGGTTGGCATATTTTGAGATTAGGATTTGTCACTCCGATTATCGGAGAGGTATCTCTGGGCCCACTCGGTAATGCACATCACTATAAGCCTTGCAAGCATTGCAACTAATGAGTTAGTTGCGGGATGATGTATTACGGAACGAGTAAAGAGACCTGAGCCTTGCAAGCATTGCAACTAATGAGTTAGTTGCGGGATGATGTATTACGGAACGAGTAAAGAGACTTGCCGGTAACAAGATTGAACTAGGTATTGAGATACCGACGATCGAATCTCGGGCAAGTAACATACCGATGACAAAGGGAACAACGTATGTTGTTAGGAGGTCTGACCGATAAAGATCTTCATAGAATATGTAGGATCCAATATGGGCATCGAGGTCCCGCTATTGGTTATTGACCAGAGAGGTGTCTCGGTCATGTCTACATAGTTCTCGAACTCGTAGAGTTTGCACGCTTAACGTTCGTTGACGGTATAGTACTATGAGTTATGTATGTTGGTGACCTAATGTTGTTCGGAGTTCCGGATAAGATCACGGACATGACGAGGAACTCCGGAATGGTCCGGAGATAAAGATTGATATATGGGATTGTAGTGTTTGGACTCCGGAAGGGTTATGGAATTCACCGGAAGGGGTTCTGGATGTTTCCCGAAATGTTTGGGTACAAGAACACTTTATTTGGGCCAAAGGGGAAAGCCCACAAGGTTTTTGGAAAGCGCAAAAGGAAGTTTTGCAGAGTCCAGGGGCCAGACGCCAGGGTCCCTGGCGTCTGGGTCCAGACGCCGGGAACCCTGGCGTCTGGCCCTGGAGTCCGAGAAGGACTCTTGCCTTCCGGGTGAAACCGACTTTGTGGAGGCTTTTACTCCAAGTTTCGACCCCAAGGCTCAACATATAAATAGAGGGGTAGGGCTAGCACCCAAGACACATCAAGAAACACCAAGCCGTTTGCCGGTAACCCCGTCCCCTCTAGTTTATCCTCTGTCATAGTTTTTGTAGTGCTTAGGCGAAGCCCTGCGGAGATTGTTCTTCACCAACACCGTCACCACACCGTCGTGATGCCGGAACTCATCTACTACTTCGCCCCTCTTGCTCGACCGAGAAGGTGAGGACATCACTGAGCCGAATGTGTGCAGAACTCGGAGGTGTCGTGTGTCGTGGGTTTGTCACGGCAGATGCCCTTGTGAAAGGACTTCATCGTGGACCCATCGCTACGGGTTAGCTTAAAGGGGTTAAATCGGACAAGGTACACGAGAGTTTTATACTAGTTCGGCCCCTTCCATGAAGGTAAAAGCCTACGCCTAGTTGTGATGGAATTGCAGGGGTTTCGATGACCAGGGAGCGAATCCTCTTTGCCTGGCTCTCGAGTTGTTGTGTGTTGTCCCTAAACCGCTGCCAGGTCGTCCCTTTATATACATAGGTGGGCGCCCCGGCTTACAGAGTCCCGAGGCCGGATCATCAAAGTGTACAACTTGGTCTCTATTCTTCCTACCTTACAATGCAAGGTACATGAGAAAGTCGGTTTACATCTACAGGCCTTCACCCGCCTTTAGGCCTTGGGCCTTCGTAAAGCGCCACCATCCTCACGTCTTTATGGGCTTCTATCTTCATAGAGTTAACCCGGCTACTCCTAGACGGTTTACATCCAGTAGCAATATCCCCAACATTAGGCCCCAGATTGATTTGAACTTCTTCATTTCAATCTTCAGGCTCCTCGATTCTCGCACATGTAACCTCTCCACTTACCTTATAAATAGGACCAAGGGTCATTTTCTTTTCCCCCTTCGTATCTTTGCTTCTTCTTCCTCCTCGCGACGCCCCTGCACCCGAGCGCCGCCACCGTCATCGAACTTCACCTCTGCATCACCAACAGTCGCTGCATCGACCTGGTCGCACCAGAGAGACGCGGCGCACCTCCGCTACCTCAACAGCTGCTGTAAGCCCTTCCTCCTTCCTCTGTAGATCCATTAGGGTTCATGCGGGTTCATGTTGCTCTCCTCATGTTCTTCGTCCACCCATAGATAGCAGAGCTCAATCTTGACGTGTTCCGCACCATAGTTATGGCACTCCTTATCTCGGCCATGTAAACCAAACCTTAAATACCTAACAACTTGATCTGAACCTTTTGTAAACTGCTTCAGGACCAAAACTTTTTAAGTCTCAATTTTTCCCTTTTTCCTGACTTACGGTAGATCCAAAATTTCAATGCAATCTTGTGAAACCTATTTCCCTCACTTAAGTATTTTTAGATCTGTACCCTTCACACCAATATAGGCGGTTTAACTTTTGAAATATGATAATCCGTTAGGTACCATTAGTTCCCTTTTAAACTGCCGAGTTATTTATACTCCGGTTTAACAATATGCATATACCTCTGCTTCGGTTCATTACCTTATCATGCATAAATACTCTATCGTTGGTTTACCAATTTCACATACTTGGATTCATTTTCCCTGTTGTACCTTATGCATCACCATTAATGAATCGTAAACCGGCATTATTTTCTTCCCAGCTTCTCACTTGCAATGGCCAAGCAGTTTTATTCCTGCAACTGGGTCCCCTCCCGGGTAACAGAGGAGCAACTGAACGGAATGGTCAAGATCGGTACCTTACCGAAGAAGAATGAAATCCGATGGCGAGTTCCTGGGCCGGAAAATCCTCCCACCCCTAAACAGGGTGAAGTAGTGGTGTTTGTTGATCACATAGGCCGTGGCTTTAAACTGCCCAAATCGAAGTTTTTTCGAGATGTACTTGCTAGCTTTCAGCTCCACCCTCAAGATATTGGACCCAACTCGGTATCCAATATTTGCAACTTTCAAGTCTTTTATAAAGCGTACCTTCAAGAAGAACCAACCGTCGAGCTGTTCCGGGATTTCTTCCATTTAAACCGTCGCACTGAGTTTGTAGACGGACCCAATACTGAACTTGGTGGCGTCTCAATTCAGAAAAGGAAAGAAGTTGAATTTCCTCATGCCAAACTTCACAGTCACTCAAAAGAGTGGAACCAAACTTGGTTCTATTGCAGAGACACTTCCCCTGAAGATGAGAACCCTCTGCCGGGTTATCGTGCTCACCGGCTCCCCAATACTCATCCACTGCCGCAACGTCTAAGTGCCCAGGAACGGGCCCCGTATGCCCCCCAACTCGCCAAGCTTAGAGCCTTTATGGCTAACGGTTTAATAGGTGTGGACTTTGTCCGTTGCTGGATATCTTGGAGTATCCTGCCATTAAGTCGCCGCACCGGTTTAATGTGTGAGTATACTCGTGACGTAGAAGACTCCCAACGCCATATCAATATTCAGCTAACAGATGAAGAAGTCACTGAGTCTGTGAAGAAAATGTTGAACGAACCGGAAGCTGTCTGCAGAAAGGCCGGGTTAAGTCCCTTTTACACGCAAAACAAACCACCCGCTGTAAGTATTGTCTATGCTTCTGCTTTACACCTGATATTTTTGTACTATGCAATCTTTAAATATCCTCTGGCCATCTTTAAACAGGGTGATGATCCGTTCTGGAAAAAGAAACCTCAAGAGAAAGCAGTGAAGCCTGCTCGTCCTAAAACAACAGCCGTTAAGAAAACCACCAAGAGGAAGGCACCTGCACCCATCGGTTTAGAGCTTCAAGACGATCCGGATGAACCGGAAGCAGAGGTAGAACTTGAATCACTTGGTTCATTTTTCATGCATCTCATTGACAATGATATTTATTAGGAGGACGTTGAAGGTAGCAAAGCTGACGATGTAGAGGAAATTACCCTTTCCTCCGGTTCAGATCCTCTGCCAACACAAAAAATCCGTCAAGCAGTCCGGAAAGAAAGATTTTCTCACCCTCTTGCTCACTTGGATCCAACATTTATTTTGAAGAAGCAGTAGAACGAGGCTCGCCGCACAACCCGACACAGCGGCCAAAAGGTTACTTCGATCGGTTTACCGGACACCCCGGTTCGAAAACGCCGATCTGAGGTCTCACCCACTTCTGACACTTCTTATCCCAAGGCAGGCTATTTTCGACAACCTCTTAATCCGTCCGATTCGAATTATCAGGCGACACCTCCTTCATCCTCTGGTGAGTCAACAGCAACACAACTCCCTCCTCTCAAAACCGTGGCTGGGTAAGTATTTCCATCCAACCTTTTGATGTTTCATACTTTATATGCTATGCTAACCTTTGTACCTTGTTCTGTTTAGAGCCAAAGCCAAACCCAGTAAGAAGGCTCGGGTGAATAACCCGCCCGAAGACCATTTGGTTATTGAACCAGAGCAAACTGCATAACTGGGCGGTCCAAATACTGAAGCCACATTTGATGAACTGCCACCTCAAGATCATAATGTTGATGAACAAACAAAAGTTGAGACTGCTGTGCCAAATGATGAACCGGCAAGTCCAATCTGGGATGATGACAGACCTTCCAGTCCAGTGAGGACTACTGACATTCCATCAACTCCAGAAAAGGCTGCTGGAGATAAAGAAGGTGAGGTTATCATTACCGGTATTAGCCACACCTCTCCTGGCCATCCTGTTATATTGGCGAAACATAGTGCCAAGGAAGAGCGTGCTGCCATGGAGAAAGGCAAATGGAGCACCGATTTATCAAGCTACGCCCGTCTCAGTGCCCAAGAACTCCACTCTGGTTTTCTAAACCGTCTTCACTCAAACCGTGACTATGAAGCCGGTTTGGTGAACATCATGAAGGAGAGCTATGAGGTATTTTCATCACTTTTCCTTTATTAAATCCAATTTGCAAATACCAAATCAAGTAGCCCCCAGGGGCCGGTTTATGATAGATATCATAAATTGGGACTTTGTAATATCTCAACCCTTCATATTTATGTTCCATATGTCAGGTTATCCTTTGAAATAAACCGGTACTTTATCGTTGTATTCCTATAGCTTTCCTCTGTGTAGTCCGCAAAGGCCGGTTTATCTTTCCAAGGTGAACCAGGATTTTAACCAATGCTCCAATTTGAACAAGTGTACATTAGCCCCCAAGTGTCAAGGATAATGCTTGCATTGTACTTGAGACTTGCAAAAAAATTGATGACAAAGCAAATAGGCATTAGCCCCCAAGTACAAAGTGCATAACTTGTTATACGCTTGGTACTTCAAATATATCCAGCCTGTTGATGATATATCTTGTCTTTGTAGGCCGAGCTGAGTAAGAAGGATGCTCAAACCGCTGACCTTCAGGAGAACATTAAATCTCAGCAAGCGGAGGCGTCCAAGGCCAAGGAAGAACTGACTAACGCCTTGGCAGCTATGGAGAAGCTGAAAGAAACCTTTAATAAAGAGCGTGCAGACTGGGAGACAGAGAAGGCCGGTTTAACAAAGAAGGCCGAAGATGCAGAAGCAGCCCTCAAGCCGGTGGCTGAAGAACTGACCGGGTTAAAATGGCAGATTAACGCCATGACCTCTGCTGTCTTTGGTGAGTATCTGCATATGAAGTTTTTCCAATCCATAACATCTTATCAAAGGCCGGTTTACTGATCCTTTACCATGACAGGGACCCGTATTACTCATCTGGGCTCCGACATGCGGATGAAGCTTAAAGCGGCCTATACTTTAATAGAACAGTTGTATTCTGGATCCCAGTGAGCCATTTGCACTGCAGCTTATAACAAGCCTCCTCCAACGCTGATAAAAGAAACCATCGAAAAGCTGGCCATGCTCCCTGCCCGGTTGGATGAACTGAAGAGATCAGCCGCAAGGTCAGGCGCGCTGACCGTGCTAATCCGGGCCAAGGCGTGGATTCCAGATCTTGAGCCGGTAGATATTGGCCAAGGCTACCCCAGCATGAAGGAAGATGGCACAAACTTCAACAATGATGATCTCTGAAGGCTGACAAAGGAAATGCGGCCCATAGCGAGTAAATTGGCGGATGACACAGATATATCTCATTATCAACCGGTTTACGATGTTGAGGGGAAAAGACAGCCCGCACCGATTCATGATGTAGAAGATCTTGTTCCGTCGATTCGTAAGCATACTTATGCCCCTGACATTGACCCTTCCAACCTTATTCACGAAGAAGCCGTTTTTCAAGCCTTAACTGGAATCGATTGGTCAACGATTGATTTCCAGCGACTGGGTAGGGATGAGGAGAATGCACCCGCTCAAGATGACCCTGAATCTTCAAGCCGTCCGGAGGAAGAATCTTAATCCGGAAGCCGGTTAATCATTTGCCAAATTTTGTTGAAACAATTATCCTGTGTGGGCACTAAAGTGCCTTGTAATAGGCTAGTGCAAATACTTATCTGCTTATGCCATCGAGCATACTTGTTTTGCTTTGACATTCATAACTCGCCATGCTTTTGGGGTCCATTATATGCATAATCCATAGTGGGTTTATTTAGCTTATTCCTGCAAAAAAATTGAAAGTATCCTAGCGGTTTACCGCTGGACGGGTCATGGTGCTCAAACATATACATAACCTGGATGCTGAACCAAGGCTGTAATATGTAGAAATAAAATAGATGATACCTGTGGTACATCTCGTTTGGCTTACCGACTGTTGTTATAACAAAAGTGATAACTCCAACCTGGAGTGTTGATGACTCCTTGCCTCCTTGTAGGTTCATACCGAAATCTTTCCGGGTGATGGTAAACACCGGTTTATGCATATAATTATGGTGACCTGTAGTCAAACCAGACCGGAGCAATATTATTACCGGATTAAAACTGACCATGTACTGACAACTTAGCGTTGAAAGCCATGTCGGGTTGTGATAAACACCGGTTTATCAGAAAATATTCATAAATCCCTTATCAAAAAGAGGTTAAAACATGCGCAACAAACACAAGGAAAAAATATGCAAGGCTTTTCATGGGCTGCCAGGCCCTAAATCGAGGCTTTTCATGGGCTGCCAGGCCGCTGAGTTAAACCATTTTTCAAAGCCTTTTAAGATGGACCTCAATCTTTAACCAATCATCATTTTAACTTTGACAAGTTCAGGGTCTATGAGATTGACTTGTCAAACGTTCGATGGGTCATACCAGGTTTACCTGGACAGAGTGGCTTACTTAAAAAGGCAGGATAACCCGGGGTTTTAGGTGAATACACTTGGCTTCCAAGCCTGGCTTGATAGCCTATTACAAGGGTGCAAGCTCGTTGCTCTTTGAGAAGCAAGGAGCCCCCAAGTAATATTTGAGATGTGCTCAGTGGGTACCTATGTTTGAGTTGTGCATTAAGCAACAAACTCTCTTTGGTTCCACATAATTTCCTTTTGGCTTTAAGCCTATCAAAAGGTGTAGCTATGGTGTAAATACAACCAAGCCCCTTAGTGATTTCCCTTTTTGGTTTTAAACCGATCAAGAGGTGTAGCTATGGTTCGAATACTACCAAGCCCCCTAGTGACTTCCTTTATATCTGTGTGGCTTTATAGGTTGGTTTAATAGAATTCCACTTTGTAAGTAGAATCCCCCATGTAACCACACACGATGTAAAAAAGAACAAAGACCCCGCTTTAGCTGAGGCTCCGGTTTATTATATAATATATACATTGTCATAAGTATGTACATAAGAAGAGCATGTGGCTCAAGTATAGTAAGGCCGAAGAAGAGCTATATTGCATGGCCTCTGGGTCTCCTCCTTCGATTTGCGTGAGTCTTTGTGCTCTCAAACCTCGAAAAGGTAGTATGACCCGTTGTGTGATAACCCACAAGTATAGGGGATCGCAACAGTTTTCGCGGGTAGAGTATTCAACCCAAATTTATTGATTCGACACAAGGGGAGCCAAAGAATATTCTCAAGTATTAGCAGCTGAGTTGTCAATTCAACCACACCTGGAAACTTAATATCTGCAGCAAAGTATTTAGTAGCAAAGTAATATGATAGTAGTGGTAACGGTAGCAAAAGGTAACAGTAGTAAAAGTAATGTTTTTGGTATTTTGTAGTGATGATAGCAATAGCAACGGAAAAGTAAATAAGCGAAGAACAATATATGGAAAGCTCATAGGCAATGGATCGGTGACGGAGAATTATGCTGGATGTGGTTCATCATGTAACAATCATAACATAGGGTGACACAGAACTAGCTCCAATTCATCAATGTAATGTAGGCATGTATTCCGAATATAGTCATACGTGCTTATGGAAAAGAACTTGCATGACATCTTTTGTCCTACCCTCCCGTGGCAGCGGGGTCCTAACGGAAACTAAGGGATATTAAGGCCTCCTTTTAATAGAGTACCGGAACAAAGCATTAGCACATAGTGAATACATGAACTCCTCAAACTATGGTCATCACCGGTAAGTATCCTGATTATTTTCACTTCGGGGTTAACGGATCATAACACATAATAGGTGACTATAGACGTGCAAGATAGGATCAAGAACTCTCATATATTGATGAAAACATAATAGGTTCAGATCTGAAATCATGGCACTCGGGCCCTAGGGACAAGCATTAAGCATAGCAAAGTCATAGCAACATCAATCTCAGAACATATTGGATACTAGGGATCAAACCCTAACAAAACTAACTCGATTACATGATAGATCTCATCCAACCCATCACCGTCCAGCAAGCCCATGATGGAATTACTCGCGCTCGGCAGTGAGCATCATGAAATTGGTGATGGTGGAATGTTGATGATGACGATGGCGACGGATTCCCCTATCTGAAGCCCCGAACGGACTCCAGATCAGCCCTCCCGAGAGGTTTTAGGGCTTGGCGGCAGCTCCGTATCGTAAAACGCGATGAATCCTTCTCTTTGATTTTTTTCTCTCTGAACCAAATATATAGAGTTGGATTTGAGGTCGGAGGAGCTCCAGGGGGCCCATGAGGTAGGGGCGCGCCCTAGGGGGGCAGGCGCGCCCCCCACCCTCGTAGACAGGTGGTGGGCCCCCTGGCCTTCATCTTTTGCAAGGATTTTTTATTATTTCCGAATAGATGTTCCATGAAGTTTCAGGTCATTCCGAGAACTTTTGTTTCTGCACATAAATAACACCATGGTAATTCTGCTGAAAACAGCGTCAGTCCGGGTTAGTTCCATTCAAATCATGCAAGTTATAGTCCAAAACAAGGGCAAAAGTTTTTGGAAAAGTAGATACGACGGAGACGTATCAACTCCCCCAAGCTTAAACTTTGCTTGTCCTCAAGCAATTCAGTGGACAAACTGAAAGTGATAAAGAGAAACTTTTGCAAACTCTGTTTGATCTTGTTGTTGTAAATATGTAAAGCCAGCATTCAAGTTTTTAGCAAAGATTATGACTAACCACATTCACAATAACGCTTAGGCCTCAAGTTTACTCATATCAATGGCATAATCAACTAGCGAGCAATAATAATAAATCTCGGATGACAACACTTTCTCAAAACAATCATAATATGATATAACAAGATGGTATCTCGCTAGCCCTTTCTGAGACTGCAAAACAGAAATGCAGAGCACCTTTAAAGATCAAGGACTGACTAGACATTGTAATTCATGGTAAAAGAGATCCAGCCAAGTCATACTCAATGGAAACTAACAATAATGAATGCAAATGACAGCGGTGCTCGCCAACTGGTGATTTTTAATAAGAGGATGATGACTCAGCATAAAAGTAAATAGATAGGCCCTTCGCAAAGGGAAGCAGGGATTTGTAGAGGTGCTAGAGCTCGGTTTTGAAATAGAGGTGAATAATATTTTCAGCGGTATACTTTCATTGTGAACATAACAACCAAGAGATGGCAATATCTTCCATGCTACACACATTATAGGCGGTTCCCAAACAGAATGGTAAAGTTTATACTCCCCCTCCACCAACAAGCATCAATCCATGGCTTGCTCGAAACAAAGAGTGCCTCCAACTAACAAGTGTCCCAGGGGGAGTTTTGTTTGCAATTATTTTGATTTAGTTTTCATAAAGCATGGGACTGGGCATCCCGGTGACCAGCCATTTTTCTCGTGAGTGAGGAGCGGAGTCCACTCCTCTTGAGAATAACCCGCCTAACATGGAAGATACGGACAGCCCTAGTTGATAAATGAGCTATTCGAGCATACAAAACAGGATATTTATTTGAAGGTTTAGAGTTTGGCACATAAAAATTTACTTGGAACGGCAGGTAGATACCGTATATAGGTAGGTATGGTGGACTCATATGGAATAACTTTGGGGTTTATGGAGTTGGATGCACAAGCAGTATTCCCGCTTAGTACAGGTGAAGGCTAGCAAAAGACTGGGAAGCGACCAGCTAGAGAGCGACAACAGTCATGAACATGCATTAAAATTAATCAACACCGAATGCAAGCATGAGTAGGATATAATCCACCATGAACATAAATATCGTGAAGGCTATGTTGATTTTGTTTCAACTACATGCGTGAACATGCGCCAAGTCAAGTCACTTAAATCATTCAGAGGAGGATAACACCCTATCATACCACATCATAACCATTTTAATAGCGTGTTGGGACGCAAGGTAAACCATTATAAGCTCCTAGCCAATCAAGCATGGCACAAGAAACTATGATCTCTAGTTGTCATTGCAAACATGTTTATTCATAATAGGCTGAATCAGGAACGATGAACTAATCATATTTACAAAAACAAGAGAGGTCGAGTTCGTACCGGCTTTTCTCATCTCAATAAGTTCATCATATAATCATCATAATTGCCTTTCACTTGCACGACCGAACGATGTGAATAATGATAATAATAGTGCACGTGCATTGGACTAAGCTAGAATCTGCAAGCATTCAATAAACAGGAGAAGACAAGGCAATATGGGCTCTTTTGTCAGATCAACAATAATGCATATATGAGCTACTTCAACAATTTAATCATGGTCTTCTCCTATCGATCCCCAAAGAAAAGAAAAGAAATAAAACCATTTACACGGGAAAGCTCCCAACAAGCAACAGAAGAACAGGAAATCTTTTGGGGTTTTCTTTTTAATTACTACTACAAGAATGGAAGGTAAATTAATTAAAAGCTACAACTAATTTTTTGGTTTTTCTTAAGGTTTATCAAACACACAAGAAGAAAGCGTAAAAATGAAAATAAACTAGCATGGATGATACAATGAAAAAGTATGAGCACCGACATCTAGCAATGAGTGTGTGAACATAAATGTAATGTCGGTGAGAAATACGTACTCCCCAAGCTTAGGCTTTTGGCCTAAGTTGGTCTATGGCCACAGTTGGCAAGGCGGATATCCATAATAATAGTTGAGGCCGTACTGCGATGCAGTGGCTATCACCTCCTAAGCTGCAGCGTGGCGACGAGCGGCCTCCGCCCTCCTCTCGTACTCATCTGCCTCCTCTCTGGTAATAACATATCTTCCTTTTGCCTCCTCACAAAGGAACTAGTGAGATAGTGATACTGGCTGCACTTCTCTTCCTCGAAGCTCACAAGATCAGCGTTATACAAATATGCGTTAAATTCTTCCTTAATCCCTGCCCGATCCATGAAGTCTTCTGATGGCCATTCACAAGGACACACTAGAGCGTCTCTTGGTGGCTCTTCATCAGCATCACGCACTGCAAGCCTGGGTCCTTGCTTCCTTGAAGAACCACCTTGGTAAATTTTCCTAAGCATATTTCTTCCTCTGAAAAATTTCTGAAATTTTTAGTAACTTCAAAATAAAAGTAAACCAAACTCAATAATATTGATAGCAACTACTCCTACAAGTGCCTAGAGCCTATATCATGCATCAAAACTACTTTTGACCATAAAAATTTGACATGCAAGCTCAAGAACAGGGTCACCTAAGCAGCAAAAATTTGCAATGAATAAAGCACTAGAACAAAAACTAATTGGACCAATGGAGGAGTCACATACCAAGGAACAATCTCTCCAAGCAGTTTTGTGAGAGGTGCTTCGAGCAAGGAGATTTATGGACTTCTCCCATTTATAGTTTCTCTGGTTATAAGTATTACCTTGTTATACTTGATGACTACTCGCATTTTTCATGGACGTTTCCGCTACGTCACAAGTCCGACACCGCCGCGACAATATACCGTTTCTTCACTTACGTACTCACCCAATTCCGTGTCCCTATCCAGTGCATGCAATGCGACAATGGCGGCGAGTTTCTCACCACCGACGTCCGTGAGCTCTTCACTCGCCATGGCGCCTCTCTCCATCTCTCATGCCCTCACACATCACCGCAAAACGGTAAAGCCAAACGCCTTCTCCGCACAACCAACGACATCATTAGGGTCATGCTCATTCACGCCCAACTCCCTGCGCCGTTTTGGGTGGAAGCCCTCCATACGGCCACCTACGTCCTCAACCGACGACCCTCATCCTCCATCCAATCCCAAACACCATTCTACCGCCTTCTAGGACACCACCCCTCGTACGATCATATGCGTGTGTTCGGGTGTCTCTGCTTCCCTAACACATAAGCCACAAGTGCCCATAAACTCGCTCCACGCTCCACCAAGTGCGTCTTCCTCGGCTACGCCCTCGAGCACAAGGGCTACCGTTGCCTGGATCTCCAGACTCGCAAAGTCTTGATATCCCGTCACGTCACCTTCGATGAGTCCGTTTTTCCTTATACTACCGGTGACACACCCTCTCCCACACTACCTGCCGCAAAGGATCCCGACGCCCCCATCTTTCCCGATCCACGGATCCCACCTACCTCGTACCGATCCCACCCGGGATCTGCGCCAGCACCTGCCGCCACTAGCGTGACCGCCCCGACCGCATCCCCCATGTCTCCCTCGCACGACGAGCTCTCCTCCCCAGCGCCCACTCCCGAGCCGCCAGCTGCCGCACACACCCCCACTTCCCCGCCTGCCAGCTCCCCCGGGCCCGCCACTTCCCCCTGCCCTTCGCCCGCTCGCATGCAGTGCACCCCATCGCCATGCAGTGCCACCCCAAACTCACCCATGCAGTGTGCCCCATCGCCATGCAGTGCAAACCAGCCGGCCACCGCCCGAACACCACCCCTGCCTCCATGCGCCGTACCTGTCGTTCCGCCACTCAATACCCACAGCATGCGCACACGGGCCAAAACCGGCTTTTCCCTTCCCAAGTAGCAAGTCTCTATCCACACCACTACTACTCCCGCCATTAGCCCCATCCCCTCCTCCTACCGTACCGCTCTCAAAGACATGAACTGGTACAATGCTATGCGTGAGGAGTATGATGCACTAATGCGGAATAATACTTGGTGTTTAGTGTCTCGTCCTGCAGGTGCTAATGTGGTTACAGGGAAGTGGATCTTTCGACACAAGTTCCATCCCGATGGCTCGCTCGCTCGGTACAAGGCCAGATGGGTCCTTCACGGTTTCACTCAGCAAGCCGGCGTCGACTACGGCGAGACATTCAGTCCCATGGTCAAACCGGCCACCATTCGTGCGGTGTTGAGCATCGCCGCCGGCAAGTCGTGGCCCATTCACCAACTTGACGTGAAGAATGCCTTCCTCCACGGTCATCTTGCCGAGACGGTGTACTGCCACCAGCCATCTGGCTTCATCGACTCCGCCAAGTCTTCGCACGTCTGCTGCCTCAACCGTTCGCTCTACGGCCTCAAGCAGGCGCCGCGCGCATGGTTCTCACGGTTCACCACCTACCTGCGCACTCTTGGCTTCACCGCGTCCCGCTCCGACTCGTCGCTCTTCGTCCTTCGCCGCGGTCCGCACCTCGCCTACCTCCTCCTGTACGTGGACGACATCATCCTCACCACCGACTCCAGTGCCTTCCTCCAGAGCATCATTCAGTCGCTGCACCAGGAATTCGCTATGACGGACCTCGGCGCTCTTCATCACTTCCTCGGCATCAACGTCACGTCCACGACTACGGGGTTGTTTCTCTCACAAGAGCAATATGCTCTTGAGATCCTCGACCGCACCGGGATCCTGAACTGCAAGGCGATCTCCACGCCCGTCGACACACAGGCCAAGCTCTCTGGTGACTCCGGGCCGCTCTTCCACGACCCCTCACTCTACCGCAGCTTGGCTGGCGCTCTGCAGTATCTCACCTTGACGCGCCCCGATCTCTCCTACGCCGTGCAACAGTGTTGTCTGTTCATGCACGCGCCCTGGGAGAGTCACTTCCATCTCGTCAAGTGCATTCTGCGCTACGTCCGCGGCACTACACACATGGGGTTGCAGATTCATTGCTCCGCCGCGTCCGAGCTTGTCGCCTACTCCGACGCCGACTGGGCCGGTTGCCCTAACACACGCAAGTCCATGTCCGGCTACTGTGTGTTCCTCGGCTCCAACCTGCTCACATGGTCCTCGAAGCGGCAAAACACGGTGTCTCGGTCCAGTGCTGAAGCCGAATACCGTGCCGTCGCAAACGCCGTTGCTGAGGCCGCCTGGATCCGACAACTCCTCGGCGAACTGCATCAACCCCCTGCGCGCGCCACCATCGTCTACTGCGACAACGTCTCCTCCATGTACATGTCTTCGAACCCCGTGCAGCATCAGCGGACGAAGCACGTGGAGATTGACCTTCACTTCATGCGCGAGCGCGTTGCCTTGGGCAAGGTCCGCGTCCAGCACGTCCCCACGAGCTCCCAGTTCGCCGATATTTTCACCAAGGGCTTGCCGTCGAGCGTGTTCGGCGATTTTCGGTTCAGTCTAAACGTCCGGAATCCCCACGTTGTGACTGCGGGGGGGGGGGTGTTGGAAGACACATCCACGACCTGGCTCAAGTGGCTAACAGCCACGACCGCATCAGCAGCGGACCTGGCCGGTCCGTGCACATCGTGCGCGCCCACGCCCTTGCATGCACGGCATGCTCTGCGTGATCCTGCAATCTAGCAACGTCCGCCTCACTCCCTCCTCCTGTATCTCACCTCGTTGTAACTGTATAAATCAGCCCATCGAGGCAAGGAATAAACATAGAGTGAGTTCGGAAATCCAACTGAAACAATAGGAGGTTGTGGACACTCGAGGCCGGTTGAGGCCGGTGTCCGGAGGTGGCAGCTCGGAAGGTGCGTCCATGAATCAAAGCGGAGGCAGACTCTAGGTGAGGCAGAGGCTGGCGGCTTACAGCAGATGCTCCGGCGTGGGCGGCTCTCGTCAAGGCCGTCGGGGGTGGCTTGCAGTAGTACTAATGGAAGTGTTTGGGGATTCTCTGGATTGGACTCAGTCTTCAAGCCAGAAAAGGTAGTATCAGCCGCGGTAGTTTTCTTCCCTTCGTCTTTGAAACATGAAATTCAATACATGAAGTAGCAGCAGAAACTCGATTGATGCGTCCATAAAAGTACTGATTTATTTGGTCTCAGCAGAGATTTGTCCGTGGCGAAAATTAGTTGGACAGATCGCGCGATGCCCGACATGACGCCTAATCAAAGGAAAGCTTCTGTACTTGTATCGGACTCGCGACTTGCAGCGGTGCAACAGCCAAAAATTGAATCATTTGTCGGATTCATCAAAGGTGTTTGCTGCAAACAGGCTACAAACCGATGAATTTGCCGGCTCTTCTTTGTTCAACGATTCGTGGGCTTCTCCATCCCTCAAGTGCTCCCTCCAAAAACTCAACACCACCGTGCACAGGCCCCACGATGGGCGCCAACTGTCGTGAAATTGTCACGGCAGATGTCCTAGTGTGAGGACTTAGTCATGAGGCCAACGCATCTTTGTAGTAGATCGAGAGGGGTTGAGCGGAATAAAGAGACGCAACACAAGACAATGATTTAGACAGCTTCAGGTCCCGAGAAACATCATCCGGTAATAGCCCTACATGATGTTTGTGGCTAGATCTCATTATGCTCATGAGAGAGTCACTGCATAAGTCGGCTCCCCCTTTGTGTCTAGCCCTAGCCATTGTTTCTTTTCTCCCCCTCTTGGGGTGCCCTACCCCTCCTTATATAAGTTGAAAGGGGCGGGTTACATGACTAGTCCTAGTAGGATTAGGATTGTTCTATTACAAGTGGAGTCCTAGTCTTGCTTCCTTTGTAAGGGAATATTCCTTATGCTTTTCCCTTAAGCCGGCCCACCATAACATGAGCCGGCCTTCTGGGCCTTGGGCCTTGTCGTCCGTCTGACCCGCCCGTCGGGTTATTAATGAGTCGCCAAGATCGGGCAGATTACCCGTGAGTCGCCAAGCTCTGGGCGGGTCATACATCCGTCCGGGTTACACTGCGGGGTATATCTCCGACAACCGGTATTTGAGAAAAACCAGAATAACCATCTAGAAATCAAAAATGTGTATGTTTGGATAATCTTTCTAGCATTTGATCAATAAAAGGTAAAGGGTGTTGATCCTTTTTAGTAGCTTTATTTAATTTGCGGGAATCAATTACCATTCTATAACCTGTAACAATTCTTTGTGGGATCAATTCATCTTTATCATTAGGAACGACAGTGATACCTCCCTTCTTAGGGACATAATGGACAGGACTTACCCACTGACTATCAGCAACGGGATAAATTATACGTGCCTCCAGAAGCTTTAGTATTTCTTTTCTTACCACTTCTTTCATCTTAGGATTTAACCGTCGTTGGTGATCAACATTCGGTTTTGCGTCTTTCTCCAATTTTATTTTGTGTTGGCATAGCGTGGGACTAGTGCCCTTAAGATCATCAAGAGTGTAACCAATAGTTGCACGGTGCTTCTTCAGAGTTTTCAATAATTTATTTTCTTCATACTCTGAAAGGTTAGCACTTATAATAATAGGATATATCTTTTCTCATCAATATAAGCATATTTAAGAGTATCAGGTAATGGTTTAAGCTCAAACACGGGATCACCCTTGGGTGGAGGAGGATCCCCTAGGGTTTCAACAGGCAAGTTGTGTTTCAAAATAGGTCCCTGTTTAAAGAATACTTCATCTATTTCCCTTCTTTCATTCATAAACATATCATTTCCATGGTCGAGCAAATATTGTTCTAAAAGGATCATTAGGAGGCACGGCAATAGAAGCAAGACCAATAATTTCATCTTTACTAGGCAATTCTTTATCATGGGGTTGTCTATGAAATTTAGCAAAATTAAACTCATGAGACATATCCCCCAAACCAATAGTAACAACATCCTTTTTGCAATCTATCCTAGCATTAACAGTATTCAAGAAGGGTCTACCAAATATAATGGGACAAAAGTTATCTAGTGGGGAACCAAGAACAAGAAAATCAGTAGGATATTTAACTTTCCCACACAAGACTTCAACATCTCTAACAATCTCAACTGGTGAAATAGTGTCTCTATTGGCAAGCTTAATTGTAACATCAATTTCCTCTATCTCAGCAGGTGCAATATCATGCATAATTTTTTGTATAAGGAATGAGGCATTGCACTTGCACTAGCACCCATATCACATAAGCCATGATAGCAATGATATCCTATTTTAACAGAAATAACAGGCATGCCTACAATAGGTCTATGTTTATTTTTAGTATCGGGTCTAGCAATTCTAGCAACTTCATCACAGAAGTAAATAACATGCCCATCAATATTATCGGCCAAGAGATCTTTAACCATAGCAATACTAGGTTCAACTTTAATTTGCTCAGAGGGTGTAGGTGTTCTAGTATTACTCTTACGAACCACAGTTGAAGCTTTAGCATGATCCTTTATTCTAACAGGGAAAGGTGCTTTCTCAATATACGCGGTAGGAACAATAGGATCAACATTATAAGTGATAGTCTTTTCTTCAACTTTAATAGGTGCAACTACTTTTACTTCAACGGGAGGATTATATTTAAACCACTTCTCCTTAGGGAGATCAACATAAGTAGCAAAGGATTCACAAAAAGAAGCTACTACAGAGTCAAGTCCATATTTAGTGCTAAATTCATGGAAAACATCGGTATCCATAAAAGATTTAACACAATCAAACTTGGGTGTTATACCTGACTCCTTACCTTCGTCGAGATCCCAATATTCAGAGTTGCGTTTAATTCTTTCCAATAAATCCCATTTGAATTCAATAGTCTTCATCATAAAAGATCCAGTAAAAGAAGTATCAAGCATGGAGCGATTATTGAGAGAAAGCCGAGCATAAAATTTTGAATAATAATTTCTATTGAGAGCTCGTGATTGGGGCATGAATATAACATTGACTTAAGCCTCCCCCAAGCTTGAGCGATGCTTTCTTCTTCGTGAGGCCAAAAATTATATATATAATTACGATCACGATGAACAAGATGCATAGGATAAAACTTCTGATGAAATTCCAGTTTCAATCGGTTGTAGTTCCATGATCCCATATCATCACATAGCCTAAACTATGTCAATGCCTTTACCTTCAAAGATAAAGGGAAGACCTTCTTCTTGATAACATCCTCGGGCATACCTACAAGCTTAAATAATCCACAAACTTCATCCACATAGATTAGGTGCAAATCGGGATGTAATGTTCCATCACATGTGAAAGGATTAGCTAGCAGTTTCTCTATCATAGCCGAAGGAATTTCAAAGTAAACATTTTCAGTAGGTTCAGTAGTTTGAGGAGCAACTCTTTGCTCTACTGGTCAGGGTGAAGATACCCCGAACAAACACCTCAAAGGATTATGTTCCATAGTAACAAGTGACAGTAAATTTCAACACACTATATAAATCTTTCCTTACCAAATTCCACCTACCAAAGGCGCTTCACTCCCCGTCAACGGCGCCAGAAAAGAGTCTTGATGACCCACAAGTATAGGAGATCTATCGTAGCCCTTTCGATAAGTAAGAGTGTCGAACCCAACGAGGAGCCGAAGGAAATGATAAGCATCCGCAACTACAAAAGAAGTATTAAGGTAAACCTAACCATAACATGAAACATATGGATCCAAATCAGCCCCTTACGAAGCAACTCATAAACTAGGGTTTAACCTTCTGTCACTCTAGCAACCCATCATCTACTTATTACTTCCCAATGCCTTCCCCTAGGCCCAAATAATGGTGAAGTTTCATGTAGTCGATGTTCACATGACACCACTAGAGGAGAGACAACATACATCTCATCAAAATATCGAACGAATACCAAATTCACATGACTACTTATAGCAAGACTTCTTCCATGTCCTCAGGAACAAACGTAACTACTCACAAATCATATTCATGTTCATAATCAGAGGGGTATTAATATGCATAAAGGATCTGAACATATGATCTTCCACCGAATAAACCAACTAGCATCAACTACAAGGAGTAATCAATACTACTAGTAACCCACAGGTACCAATCTGAGGTTTTGAGACAAAGATTGGATACAAGAGATGAACTAGGGTTTGAGATGAGATGGTGCTGGTGAAGATGTTGATGGAGATTGACCCCCTCCCGATGAGAGGATCGATGGTGATGACGATGGTGATGATTTCCCCCTTCCGGAGGGATGTTTCCCAGGCAGAACAGCTCCACTGGAGCCCTAGATTGGTTCCGCCAAGGTTCCGCCTCGTGGCGGCGGAGTTTCGTCCCGTGAGCTTGCTTATGATTTTTTTCTCGGACGAAAGACTTCATATAGCATAAGATGGGCACCGGAGGCCTGCCAGGGGCCCACGAGATAGGGGGGCGTGCCCATGGGGGTAGGGCACGCCCCCCACCCTCGTGGCCAGGGTGTGGGCCCTCTCTAGTTAATTCTTTCGCCAGTATTTTTATATATTCCAAAACGTGCTCCCGTGAAGTTTCAGGACTTTTGGAGTTGTGCAGAATAGGTCTCTAATATTTTCTCCTTTTCCAGCCCGGAATTCCAGCTGCCTACATTCTCCCTCTTCATGTAAACCTTCTAAAATAAGAGAGAAAAGGCATAAGTATTATGACATAATGTGTAATAACAACCCATAATGCAATAAATATCGATATAAAAGCATGATGCAAAATGGACGTATCAGAGTGCAGTTAGTGCAACGATGACCGAGGTCTGTGCGACAGGCCTCATGTCGGTGTCAAAACCGGCGGATCTCGGGAGGGGGTCCCGAACTGTGCGTCTAGGCCGGATGGTAACAGGAGGCAGGGGACACGATGTTTTACCCAGGTTCGGGCCCTCTTGATAGAGGTAAAACCCTACGTCCTGCTTGATTAATATTGATGATATGGGTAGTACAAGAGTAGATCTACCACGAGATCAAGGAGGCTAAACCCTAGAAGCTAGCCTATGGTATGATTGTTGTGTATGGAGTTGATTGCCTACGGACTACAACCCTCCGGTTTATATAGACACCGGATAGGGTTAGGGTTACATAAAGTCGGTTACAATGGTAAGAGATCTTGAATATCCGCATCGCCAAGCTTGCCTTCCACGCCAAGGAAAGTCCCATCCGGACACGGGACGAAGTCTTCAATCTTGTATCTTCATAGTCCAGGAGTCCGGCTGAAGGTATAGTTCGGCTACCCGAACACCCCCTAATACAGGACTCCCTCAGTAGCCCCTGAACCAGGCTTCAATGACGACGAGTCCGGCGCGCAAATTGTCTTCGGCATTGCAAGGCGGGTTCCTCCTCCAAGTCCTTCATAGAAGATTGTAAACACCAATAGTAGTGTCCGGCTCTGCAAAATAAGTTTCCACATATTTCCATAGAGAGAATAATATTAACACAAATCAAATCTGCTGACGTATTCCGTAGTGCGTCATCACACTACGGCCAAGTTCTTTACTTGAATCGTTTTTACTTTTCCACCTCAGCATGTTTTGCGAGGCGGTTTCCTTGGCACGTCTTGTCAAAGCAGAGATCGTGTGCCCCCCTTTTACGGGATTCTCATCAATATGGACGTGGGTAACCCAATCGTGCCTGTTAGCGTGTTTCTCGATTAAAGGCGAGTCCCAAATGGTTACGTGGAGGGCACCTGGTATTCAACCTCTTATAAAGAGACCATGGCCTTACTCCTTTTTCCAATCTCAAACGATTTCGCCCGTCGCCTCGAGTTCCAACACCCTAGGCTCCAAATTCCAGGTGCTTCAGACCTTCGACAATGTCCGGTTCCGACCTTCAAGGCCGATGGATGCCCTCTTCCGTCACGGAGGAGGACGTGCTAAAGTTGAGAGAGGCTAAGTTCTTGACCGCCGAAATTCCGCATAGGTTGCCTACTCAAAGGCAGGCTATTCCCAGTCCCCAGCCCGGTGAGAGCACAATGTTCATGTCTCACTTCCTTCGGGGGTTAGGCTTCCCGATGGATCCCTTCATGAGGGGGCTGCTATTTTATTACGGGCTGGAATTTCATGACTTAGCCTCGGAGTCCATCCTCCACATTTCCTCATTCATCGTTGTGTGTGAAGCGTTCCTCCGTGTTACTCCTCACTTCGGATTATGGCTCAAGAATTTTGGATTGGAGCCGAAGATGATCGAGGGACGGCACGCAGAGTGCGGAGGCGCTGTCATAAGTAAGAATGTTGATGCTCCATGGCTCGAGGGATCCTTTCAAGAGGGGCTCGGCTTGTGGCAACAAGAATGGTTCTATATCACCGCTCCCAGGAGCGCCAAGTGAGCGGCGCCTCCTGCCTTTCGCTCGGGTCCCCCATCACGGCTAGCGTCATGGGTCAACAAAGGATTAGATTGGGGTTTGCCCAAAGACGTGCCCCTGTTACAGGGCCGAATTAAGGATCTCTTGGAAGGAGACCTCAGTTTGGTCAAGGTGACGCGGATCATGCTGATTCGCCGAATATTGCCCGGCAAACGTCGCCCCCTTCGCCTGTGGGAGTTTAATCCGAAGGGACCGCGAGCTCTCCAGAATTTTATGGGCGCAACGCCCGTGGAGATGTATAGAATGTTCTTCGGATCACAAGAGATGTGTCCGGATTTAACCGAAGACGCAGGCCTAAGCTGCAATCGCCCGGATACTCAAGTAAGCAACCCTGTTCCCGGACCTTCTATCCGTATAATTGTCATAAACTTGCCCCTAAAAGAGCCGTCCTTTTAAACAGGAGTGGATAGCGAAGGCAAAGCTGATCAGGTGTCTGGCTCCCCTTCCTGAAACCAGGCCGGATCACGTGCTAGTCAGGATGCTGGAGATAATGCCTTTGGAGGGGGAGGACAAGGAAGCTATGGCCTCCTCTAAGGAGGCTGCCCCGAAGGGAGGAACCAACAATTCCTCTTCTAAGGGGAAGAAGAGAGCCGCCTCTGACGACCCGGAAACCATGGCCTCGAAACGGGGGAGAAAATCCTCGTCAGAGGGTCCGACGCCGGGGAGTTCCTCGGCCGGACTACGCCCTCAAGGTGTGTATCGGTCTAAAACCCAAGATGCACATGAAGGATGACATAAGACCGCTGATCCCAGTAGCCGCTGAGACTCAGGTTGATTTGCAAATTCGGCCTGAGGATCAAGTCCTAGCTCGGCAGAATACTTCGGGACACAAAAGCGGTGTGCTCAGTCCTCAAGACTCAGGTTGGGTGCGGCCGACCAACCTGAGGATCAAAATCTCCTCAGAAACTATATTGCACATAAAATTTTCTGCATTGGACAAGCAATGCAGTAGCCCCTGAGACACTGGTCGGGTGGCAACACCAGATCAGAGGATCGATGTGCCCCTTTAATATTTGTAAATAATAAGCCCGAAGCCCAGTAGCCCCCGAGCCTTAATGCGGGAACGGGTGGCCGAATTAAGGATCAATATCCATAGTAAAATCACAAATTATGTGTAATGACTATATGTATCCAAGTACTTTACGTCATTAATGCTCGGATCCGCATTGTACAAAACTTTGTTGACCGACCATCGGCTTCCACCTCCTTGGCCAGTAGCCGAGGAGTGTTTGTCCTACTTTATAAAGCCTTTATGAGGGCAAAGATTTACGACAAACAAGGCAATCTGGCCACGCGGTTTTATAAACAAAGGTACGCAGAGAGATATGTTATATTACTGTTTAACAGAAGAGATGTATTCCAAAGAAAATAGTCCTGCTATCGGTTCCTTTCTTTGGGTTGTCATGCTAAGCATGATCATGAAACCTCAGCTCGAATGTAAGAGCAAAATATCGAGGATTTAGTTTGGGAGGCCAGTTAATAGTCCCGGGTAGTGTTCGGCGACAGTCGAGGTCAAGCCGTAAACACTTCGGCCAATGTTATGAATGGCCCGTCATAGGCATTGGATCGCTGACCAGTTTGCGTTTATTGTGACAGTCAGTTTTCGGCTTTCTCCACTAAGGTGCTTAACCATGTGAGCTGGAAGCACAATCGCAGTGGTTCTCCCTTTGCACGCCTAGCCGAACAAAACGGAACGTAGGAAGCAAGTGCAGGAGCTGGGCAACCCAACTATTAACCGAAGACACAATTCGAAACCGATGCATATATAGCAATATCTGAGAATGTTTTTGCCGAATCCCTAAAGGTGTCCGGCGTTGCACTGCGAGACTAATGCTGGAAAAGCACAAATAGTTTAAAAGTGCCAAAAAGCTTGGAAAACCAAGAAACGTCAGTAAAAACATGACGTCCGAACAAGATCAAGTGTTCGGTTCCAATCCAGAAATTGGTCTTAGAAAAAAGAAGTGCTTCTGTCGTCCTTTAACATGACACATCCTATCTCAAGACTTCGAGCGGGTCAGCCTACGGCTTCAACCTCCTATCCCGAGGGCGGAGTACTTCTCATTAGGCCAGTTTAGCAAACTAAACTCTAGCGGCTTTGAGAGAGAAATTAGGCTCCCCGGCTAGTGACCGCACACTCGCATTGAAAAAAGGAGTGATAAATAATAATAATAATAATAATAATAATAATAATAATAATAATAATAATAATAATAGAACTTTGCAACGACTAAGAAGAAGAACACTTATTATAAAACGGCTCAAATAAACTTAAGAGCCCCCAAGTGACTTGGGTAGAAGAATGATTGCATGTACCGAAGTACTTATATCATATCTATGTTCAACCGAACTTTAAACGCGTCTTAACCGACCGTCAGCTTCTCCCTCCTCGGTCAAGGACCGAAAAGTGTTATGTACTCCATCGGTCGAGAATATCGACGGTGTTTCCAATAACCAGGCAATCAGGCCATAAGGCTGTAACAGACAAAGCGCGCTCAGGGAACTTATGCTATATTACCGTGAAGTGTAAGAAGCATCTTCGAAGAAAATAGTACCCCCACTGATACCTTTCTTCGGTGCTCATTGTTATTATGAGACTTGTGCAATAGATTTTTTGTACTCATGAGTTCCGTTGTGTGCCGACCATCATTGAAAACTATAAGAGCGCTAGCTTTCGGCTTCACCCGGTCTGAGGTCCGGCTCGGTTGACCCGATCGTGACAATCGCAGAGGTGCTCCCTTTACTCCCTAGCCGAACAATCGGGAACGTAGGGGTAAACACAAGAGCGAGGCAACCCAGCTTGCAAATCGCTTAAGTCAATATGGTGCATATTGTGGCATAATACACGAACAAGGAACGAAGCCGTACAAGTATAATCATATGCAAGAGGAAAAGCTTCATAAATGAAGCCCCCAAGTGAATTGGGTCCTTGAATTTGTGTGTCACAAACAAAGTTTGGACAAGGAAATTTTTTACAAGCAACTTTTTTCCAAAGAAGTATAATGCTTGGTCGAACCGAACGCAAGTTAGAAATTAAAGCTTTGAGCACGAAAGCAACTTAGCTGGTTAATGTGTTCGATATTGATGACGCGGTCCGAGCTTGATGCGGGGCAAGGTTCCATCCCTCAAGCCGATCCTGAGGTGGCAGAGCGGAGAGCTTGACACGCCGAAGTGGTGACATAGCACGATCAATGCAGACCGGCAGAGTGACGCCGAAGTCCCCGGATCATTTTCCTGTGCACAAAAAATAGTGCAAACCGGAGATAATAGTAATAATGATAATTAAAAAAATCATTGCATAATAAATAATTTATGCAAAGTGAGTAATAAAAGAAATATGGCCTGGCGCCGAAGTCAATGTCGATGCAGGGCGTCGGCGTGACGTGGTAAAGGCGTGGCAAAGCCTGAATTCACAGGTCGGTCCGAGCTCCGGATGCGGTGTTCGCCGGACTATGTACGGAAACTGACCGAACCACCATGCGCCTGTCGTTAATGCGGCCACCATTTGATAGACCTGTGTACATATGATGGACAAACCAGAGTAATAATTCCTTGGGAAAAATGAACCCAAACAAGCAAAAAATATTGGGATTAATAGCACCTGGTTTATTTGTTGTAGCAATCCAAAGGAAGGTGATTCCTAAAATTGGGACCCGCTCCGCACACCCATTGCCTGATGGGCGATAAAACGAAGGCATGGCAATGCTGGTAAAGGTTGACTCGCCGAGGCGAAGCCCTCGGCCCAGCTAACGTGACGGAGCTGGTCGGCTAGTGACGCTGAAGTGTCCGGAGTACGTTGATGAAGAGATGGCGAAGCCCCGGTCCAGCCGAGATGTCGAAGCCTCGATGTCAGCCGATGAGTCGAAGTAGGTTGGCATGATGGACACCAGCTTGAAGAAGCAATAGTGCGGCCCTGTCGATGCAGGTCGTGACGTGGTCGATGCCGGCTTGATGAAGCGACCGTGCGGCGATGCCGGTATGCCCGCTCCGTGTAATCCGTGGGGCGGCGATGTTGGTGATGATTTATCCTTCGCGATGCCGGGCTCTTGTTCGGCTTGCCGAGATGATGATCCGAAGAAGTTGAGCTCGGCTCAACAAAGTGACGCTGTGTCTAGCGCAGGTCGGCAGCCGTGGAGTAATATTGCCGGACTGGTTTGACACCAGCATGATGTTGAAGATCATGTTCAAAAGATCTTACAGTTAATAGGATGTGTTCGGGAACAAAACACAATACCCCATACAAAACTTCCTTTAAAAGGGATGTCCGAAATCCTGTTCATAAGAAAGATGAACTTGGGTCGGATTCGTTTTCGCGCAGAAAACAGATCCGAAAAGTGATGCACTAATCGGAAGGTTCCCGGAGTTTGGACGGTCGGATCAAGCCGAAATTTTGAGAGGTGGTAGATATGGGAATTCCGCAGCCGATCAACGGTTGGATCTTCCAAAGGACGTTCGAGCTAGAAGCTGGACACCACGCCCTAAACTCATCCAAATTCCCGTCCAGATTTGACAGGGCTCCGGTATATCGTGGATTGCTAGAGATTCCTCCATCGGAACTCGATGAAATTTTCCAGGGTTGTTGTAGACTCAATTCCGCACAATTCCACCAAAGCGATCGTCAAAGTGATACTCGAGGAGGTGGTGGTGGTAGATACGAGTTCGCTGTCCAGAAAAACAGCATGGTCGCTTGAGGGCAATGTTGACGTTGAGCCCCCGAGCTCCATAGATGATTCCTCCGTGATCTTGATAGATATCGGAGTTGATGTTTGATGAAGGCCCTCGTCCGGACATGGTGATCCGAACACGGGGCGCAATTCTTGGTCGAACCAAGGTGACCAGTCGAGCTGGTGACGAAGATGCCGAAGTCGCAGTTGATCTGCAGGCGAGCCATCGATCCTTTTGTCGATCACACAGCGGAACTCTCAATGAAAGCACCAATGTCGGTGTCAAAACCGGTGGATCTCGGGTAGGGGGTCCCGAACTGTGCGTCTAGGCCGGATGGTAACAGGAGGCAGGGGACACGATGTTTTACCCAGGTTCGGGCCCTCTTGATAGAGGTAAAACCCTACGTCCTGCTTGATTAATATTGATGATATGAGTAGTACAAGAGTAGATCTACCATGAGATCAAGGAGGCTAAACCCTAGAAGCTAGCCTATGGTATGATTGTTGTGTATGGAGTTGATTGCCTACGGACTACAACCCTCCGGTTTATATAGACACCGGATAGGGTTAGGGTTACATAAAGTCAGTTATAATGGTAAGAGATCTTGAATATCCGCATCGCCAAGCTTGCCTTCCACGCCAAGGAAAGTCCCATCCGGACACGGGACGAAGTCTTCAATCTTGTATCTTCATAGTCCAGGAGTCCGGCTGAAGGTATAGTCCGGCTACCCGAACACCCCCTAATCCAGGACTCCCTCACCTCACCTGCACGAAGATCGGTGCTTTAGCATTAAGCTCCAGGAGACCTTCAATGTTGAAACGGTACGCAACGATGACAAGTGTTTTTTTGTAATTAATTAAGCACGACTTCAACTATTTCAACATGTAATTTTCATCTTTTACAATATTTGACTAGCTTATCCCATGCCATGCAAGACGCTATGTCTTGGAGAGGATGGGTTTTGAAGACCATGAAAGTTTCAAAACAAAGAAAATTCACCTAAGAACCCATCATGGTATCGATTTTAAAGTAAATCTGTACAATTCTCAGAGCGTAACCCATTTTGGTTGCCCAAATTGGGAGGCACTTTGCAAGCTGTATGGTTTTTATGAGGATATGCTTGTCACCATGGATCTTGGTGATCCTGACATCGAGAAAAACAATATGGACATTTGGGTCCTTGTTGATACGCTTTCAATTCTACCGCTATGTGAGTTTCTCAAACATAGTTATTAACTAATTTATATTGTTTATTTCAAAATAGTTGACAACTTATTTCCATTGACAGCTTATCTTCATTCTTCAAACAATGTGTGGAAGATGGTAGATAAAACCCACTGCACCGATGGCTCCGAATTAACTTATCAGGAGAAAAATCATCTGATCGCATTTTGTACTGACCTTGAGAATTACAATACCTATTATGATACTCCTCCAAATTATGGTCAATACGTGCCACTAGTGCACGTGTTGAACCACGGTAACTTCTATGGAGATACCCTGGTAAGATTTTTTACTATTACGACATCCGTGCATCTTTTGCATACTTCTAAAACTAGTACATCATTGCTAACTACGAAGTTATTACTACGTTTTTCAACAGAAAATCCCGATGGATTGTGTGCCTCATCTGATGTATCAGAATGGTCACCTTGATGTTTTGAACATACAGCGAGGTCATCCTACGAATCTCACCTGTCCATACCGGATTTCTAAAATAGGTGAACACATGGTAATCAAAGAATGAAAAAAATGTATGGACAGTCGTAAGGAGGTTCTTGGAAGCAAAAGGAAGCGAAGCGCAAGAATTGGAGACAGGATGATCTCCATTCTCCATAATGGAGAGTCAGGGCCTATATTGTTTTATGCTATTTTACCTTAAAGAGGGTATTTAGGTC